>NC_072386.2:70438521-70752752 GCF_028885625.2 Pongo pygmaeus
TCCTTCTCATTTGTCTTTACATGCATAACTCATTCTTTAAGATTCAGGGCAAGATGTTAGCTCCTCCAGGAAATGGATGCTGAACTTATACTAAGTTTCCTGGGCATATCTTTATTTTAGCTCTCAAAAGTGTACTGTAAGTAGAATCAATGTATTCACTTCTTTATCTCCCCTTCTTCTTCAGCCCACTTCAATCTGGCTTCAATCAACAGTCTTTGGAATTAGCTCTCAAAAGAAACTGTAATTATGAACAGCACCCATTCAAGGAACATTTATAAGTCCTTATCTCACTTGACTGCCTTGCACACTTAGAAACAACTGAACAATCTTCTTGAAGCATCTTTTTTGTGTGTGTGGTAGTCATATACAATTATAACTTAGCTTTACTTCTGTGAATTTTTAAAATCTCTCTCTTTCCCTATGTCCTACTAAAGTGTAAAGTCAATAAGGGCAGAGATCTTGTCTTTTTTTTATGAGGGCATTCTCAGGGCCTAGTACAGTGAGTGCCTGGCACAGAGTAGGCGCTCAATAAATACCTCTGCATGAGTGAATGCAAGTATCACTTACCTTATTACATAAAAATCATTTTCCTACATTGATCTTACCCCCACATCGTAAGCTTCCAGATGGCAAGGAAAAGGAATTATTTTGTACTTAGAGTGCCTAGCCCAGGGATTCAATTTTTGTAAGAATAAAAGCTAAAACATATTTTCCATAAATGTTTGCGTCATTTTAAGACCCTTACATGTGTGATTTAATCTTTCAATGATCTGTGAGATTTAGAATTTCCCCCTATTTTACAGATAAGGAAAATGAGGCACTAGAAACTTCACAAGTATTTGTTAAACTGAACCATATGCTCTAACAGCAGACATACAGAAAAACGAAGAAAGAGGAATAGCTACTAATACTGGGCTGGAAATACCTCAAAGAGGTGGCAAACCCCAACTCTGTCCATGTCTAGGGATACGGTGTGCTAAGTGTGTATTCCCTCCATTCAACTAGTTCAGGTCTGTAGAAAACTGTTCCGTGTTCCTGGGCCCTCTACCTGGTCTCACAGGAATGTCTATCTACCCTTTGCTTCCTCATCATAGTTGTCTACATGAAAATACCCGCTTTGTTCAGCCAGCCCACTGTTCTGATGTATTTCTTTTGCTCCATTACTTTAAGGTCTGCTCATCGCATTAACCTGAACCCCTGGTGCAAGTCCTGACACACAAAAATATTCATTCATTAATGAACACATCACCTCTTAATTTCCTAGACAAAGACTTTCTTATCAAAAAAAGTAACTCGTCCTTCATATGTTTCATGCTATATTTTGCTCTTTGCTACATGTAAAAGTAAAAATAACAATCTAAACTACAGCATGAATGTGTAATTACACACTGGTTTTCACAGTTTTAATGTTTGTAGTCATGGAATTTGATTTTTGGCCTTAAAATTTCAGAGAACAGAGGTTAAATATAGTTAACCAACTTAAAACCATAGCCTGTGCTTCAAAATGGGCAAAATAAGAAGTGTATTTGTCACTTATTTGACCTGGATGATGATGATGAAAAAATAATAGCTTAGTAAATTGTCCTGCTTGGGAATTACAAGAAGATAGAAGAGGGAGACTATCAAATGTGAATCCAGAAATTATAGAGTTGGAAATACACCAGGACATTTTGAAAATAACCCTTACTTTTACAGAATGTGCTGTTTGTAGAAAGTTCCTTGATCAGTATGATTTTTTGCTCTATTCTCTATCAATTCAATATGGGAGTCCATTTAAATTTCCCTTCATCACGTTAAGATCATAGAGGAAATTGCATACCTCAGGAACCAATTAAAGCTTAACTCACCTTCTTCTGACAGTCCCTCAGCAGCTGTTCCCAGAGAAAGTTGGAGAGAGCTCAAAGAAAAGCCGCCTTGGAACAGACTCACCTGGAACTCATAGACTCCATCCGAGTCTGCGCTGCCAGGGGCCCTGGCGTCTGTCTCTGAGTTGTGATTTCATTTAGCCTGAGTGTGGTGTTCTGTACTGGGTGCTAAGGGGAATTTAGGGCATAGATTAGACATAGTATTTACCCTCAGGAATCTCACAATTTAATGGAGGAAATAAGATAAACACACAGTGAATTAAGAGAAAGTAGATACATATGTACACATAAAAATATTGATTTAAGTTTGGGAAAGAAGAGGACATAGAGGCAAAGGGTTTAGATGCTAATTAGAAAAGTCTTGCTGATCAGCCTTCACATGAGTCTAAGTGGAAGGAAAATTCTCTGTGTGCTGAAAGAAAAGGGACAGCTGTTCCAGAGAGGGATTTCTTTCTTTTCCCCCACCCCCACAGGGCCTGGATCAGGAGAGGCAACTCTGTACTCACAGACTATAAATCACATCCACATGACTGACCACTTGGGTCAAGGGATGATGCCACGGAGATACTTTCCCTTGGCCTTCTAGTAATCTTGGATTAGCCTGGTTAGCATGTATTATTTTCTCTGTTCCCAGCTCTTCACCTGTCAAGTGAGTTAATGTAAAATGGTTTATCTCTTTCATTAAAAACATGATGCTGGTCTGTTTGACAAAAAAGCTTATATTACCCATTTTTGGGAAGGAATATGTAATTTATATAGGCTGAATCTAACATAATATTTGCTCTCCTAAGGCCTGCATTTTTCCAGAACTGATGGCCAGCACTATGCTTGACTTTTGGCTTAGGATGGCACGCATAGGAAGTGGGCACTTAGGCTTTGCAGGAATGCTGCTACCCTGGGGAATTCCAGACAACATCACCCAAAGAGGTCTGCACAGTTCTGTGTCACATTGCTGCATTCCTATACTCCTCACATTCTGTTGGAATAACATTATCCCATTGAACAAACAAAACAAAACAAAATAATTTTTTTAAATTTCCAACATTTATGGAGTTAAAATGCTCTCTCTCTCTCCTTTTTCAATTTAATCAGAGGCTGTTTTTTCTTCCCCCCTTGCTGGGGGGAGCTGGGGGAAAAGAGACAGATGGTATCGTTTGCAAAAGGAAAGCTGAGAAATTACTCATATATCTTTCAGCTTTGTGGCAAATGTGATGCCAGGATTATTGCTTGGAGTGTATACTGCAATACAGGCACAGAGGCGTACCAGAAAGGGTGAGGCCAGCGCATGGAGGGCAGTGCAATAAATTGCTGTGGGCTGATCCAACACCAGAACATGTGAGCTATTAAACTTTGGCAGCTATTTTATTTTTCCCTTATGGAGTTTCAGACCTGTCTTGTACACTGAGATAGGTTTCATCTGGTTAAAACTTGTGTCGTATTTAAACTTCCTTCAGATCCATGGAGTTGGAGGGGAAAAAAAATAAAAATAAACCTAGCATATCCCATAACACACTGAAATGATGTTGGGGGTGGGAGAGGGGCAGTAATTGTGCCCAGATAATGTTGTCATACTTTGTAAAGCCTTTAATGCTGGAATTTATTTATTAATGATGCATGGGTTATTACCCACCATCTGTCTTGTGTTAGCAGTGGGCTGTTTCAGATTATGGTAATGTGTTTCTGATTTGAGTTGTGTTGAAAGCCAGAACAAGGCATCTCATGTGCAGTCCTCTTTGAGGCCTGCTGTTTTCAATTCCTCTTCACATAAAGGGCTTTTATTTGATTTGTTATGGGGATTTTTTCTTCTGTTGCCAAAACAGCTGCAAGCCTGGAAGGGAATAAGACACAGAGCCACATCAAACTTGTTAGCTTGTAAAAAAAACAGAATGTTCCAGGAACCAGAAAAAATAGAATGATGTGGGAGAGTGTATGGAAAGGAGAGAAGGAGAGAGAGAGAAAGAAACTTTAGTAGCCTATTTGGCTTTCATATTTTAAAATGTATACAGATATATTTTGTTACTTAAGTATCATAGGTTAAATTGCATTGTATTTAATTTATTATGCCCATTCACACCAAACAGAATGGCTTTCTTTTCAATCGTTTTAATAGTCTGTTTGCTAGCACAAAAGCAATAAATAAAAGTCCCCAATGAGCTAGCCGCCCTTCCTTAGGCATCAAAGCAAACACCCAGTTGTTTAAGCTTGATTTTTTAAAATGTACCAAACACATTCATATATGTGCACAAATAAAAAAAGGAATAGGTAACAGACACCCTGATCAGAGTTCTTTGTCTCTGTTTCTCCCTCTTGCATGGCTATGGGTCAGCAAACTTCTAGATCACTGCTATCCAGGAGCAACGTTGATGGAAATGCCCTGTGTCGTCTTTCCTCAATATGATAGCCACAGGCTACTTAAGCCTACTGAGCACTTGACATGTGGCCAGAGTAACTACCTACATTTTTAATTTTATATAATTTTAATTAAATACTTACATGTAGCTAATTGTCATTGTCCTAGAGAGTGTAGTTCTAGAATTAACTAAATAAGAGGCTATTTCTTCCCTCTGATATAAAGTAAAAGTCATTGCCTATTATTTATGGCTACAGCTTACTTTTAACCTAAAGAAATTTGTTTGAAAGCTTTTTCCCTGATGTATTATTCAAAGTTACTAGTGCCAAGGCTGTCTCTCAGAAGGCCACTTGCAAGTTCTTTCTTGAACCAAGAGCATAAATACTCTGTCTATTGAAATATGGATTTAGGCGAAAACTTAATGTTTCTTGTGACAAACAGCCATAAAGAACTGTAACCAGAGCTTTCAAATAATATCAAATCTTCTAATGCTAAGTATATTCAGAACTTATTTTAAATTTATTGGCTACAATTCTCTCTATTCGTATTAAACAATGACTAATTGTTTTTGGAACATATGGCGTGTTCACAGATATGCTCAAAACCATTTGAAACTGACTTTGTGCATGCTGTCCAGATTTTTGTTCATCAATTTTTTAGAAATTATATTTATTAAAACATATAAGCATAATTTAGAGTATCTTTTGTTGTAGATCTTCTTTTTTACAACTTTCCTACTGGTGGAGAAGAGGCTGTAGAGAGATAAGCAGATAAAGAGATATAGCAATCACAAGATATGTGTTTACCATTATCTGGTGCCTTTGCCTCCTAGACACACTAGACTGCATTTCCCAACCACCCTTGCAGGGACCGTGCAACTGAGTTCTAGCCAATGGAATATGAGTGGAAATAATGTATTCCATGTCAAGACCTGACATTAATGTACTTTCTGCATAACCCTCCTCTTCTTTTATCAGATGCAGAAAATCCAGCAAATAACCCAAGGTTCTAGAAGATAGCCATTAGAGGAAGTGAACCTAGATCCCTGAGTAACAGAGTGAAGCAGAGCCATCTTTCCCAATGACACAAAATTAGACTGTGATTGAAAGAAAGAAATGCATCTTTGTTTTGCTTAAAGTCATTGTGATTTGGAGGATTTTTTTTTTTTTTTTTTTTTTTTTGCAATTTTACCCCTGGCTGATGGAAAATGACATCTTGGAAGAGTAGTCACAACAAGGAGAACCTCCTGCAGTGTGATCTCTAATAATGCTCTGTCCCTTGGCTTTGTTATTTAAAATCCTACTTCTAAGGGTACACCTAGAATTGTTCATATTCAAGGAGCTGAACTTACATTATCCAAGTAAGAAAGATACTACATATAAAAAATGCAAGGTCAATTTATTTAATATGTTTATTTAAAATATAGAATTGACACATAGATTAAATTTTAACTAAAACATTCTTTTCATGTAGCAAAGTCAAAGTTGCAAGCCAAATATATGGCTAAGTCAGATGGGCCCTCTCAGAGCATCCTTTGCATTGCCATAAAAATGACCGTGGCTTTGTTCATAAGGCTTTGGAGAATTTTTTCTGGTTCCTGGTACCATCCTTCTTCTGGATACTTTTACTCTTGGCAGTTCTGCCCCTATAACCTCTCTCCTGCCTGGGCTTACTTTCTCAGACCATCCAACTCAGATTGATGACTCAACTAGGTGGCCTGCTTGGCTTGTTATTTTGAATTCTCCATAATGTCCTGTCCTACTTCTGTATATTGAGGCTGTGGGCTTTTCCTGCCTTGTCCTTCACTGTTCTGAACTCCTAATACGTTGCAGTCTCAGATCAAAGCCTGTATTTGTGATTCCTTCTCATCTGGACAAGGGTTCAACCTAAATAATAATCAGAAGGTGACTGAGCACGTATAATGAACTGGCTGTTTGTGTCCTTCCAAAATGTATATGTTAAGGCAATAATATCCAATGACATGGGACTTGCAGATGGAGATTTTGAGAGATCATTACAATTACATGAGGTCTGAGCAAGGGGAGGGAGAACATCAAGATAAAGAGCTAATGCATGTGGGGCTTAATACCTAGGTGATGGGTTGATAGGTGCAGCAAACCACCATGACCTACATTTACCTATGTAATAAACCTATACTTCCTGCACACGTATCTCAGAACTTAAAATTAAATCAAATTAAAAAAAAAAAAAAACTACATGAGGTCCTAAGGGTGGGGCCCTCATGATGGGATTAGTGCCCTTATAAGAAGAGTTACCAGAAAGCTTATTCTCACTCTCTCTCCATGCCACACTCCCAAAGAGATTATGTGAGGACACAGTGAGATGGCAGTCACCTACAAGCCAAGATAACAGGCCTCAGAATAAAACCTATCTTGCCAGCACCTTGATCTTGGTCTTTCAGCCTCCAGAACTGTGACAAATTTTTGTGGTTTAAGCTACCCAGTCTATGGTATTTTGTTATTGCAAAATGTAAGCTGAGAAATTACATATATATCTTTCATCTTTGTTGCAAATTTGATGCCAAGCAGACTAATACAGCAGGTGATTAAAGCAAGGAATGATTGTTGGATCTTGCTGGTGAATATTAACAAATTAAATATGTACCACATGCCAACCAGGATGGAGAGGTTCTGTTAGTCATCATTGACTTCTCAGTTTACCATATTGTGGACACATTAAATTTGGTTTCAGGATGTCCCCTTTTTTCTGGAAATAATATTAACCACTCCTTTTGTATTAATATTGTTTAAATTTTTACAATCTAAAAATTTAACTATAAATTTTAGCTTGTAGAATACAGCCTATCCTGTCCTGATATCAGTGAAAGAGGACCTAGATTAGGGTTAAATATATCTCAGTTGTTTTGTTTCCAAGATATTGTGGGTAGACCTTATCATCATATCCATATATTGGCTAGGAGAGGCTGTAAAATATATCTTAACTTGAAAGACTCGTTGTAAGTCATAAAATAGATCCCAAGGTTATTTGAGTCCTCAAAGCCAACTGTTACAGTCAAAATATAAGGTGATATATCTGTTTATACTGAATCAGTAAGTCATGGATACCCAAGGATAATTCTCCAGATACAGTATAAGAAATATTACATTATATTAACCAATGAAATGATTGGGAAAAATTTAGAGGGGAGCAATTTGTTATACTAATATGCAATGGTACCAAAATATGTTATGATCACGAAAGAGCAGTTTGTTGGAATGAAAGCTAAATTTAAAGATCAAACATTTAAAGTCTAGAAAGACCAACTAGTTAAAATTTTTAAACCTTATTTCTGCGTATCAAATGATAATACTCACTGAACAGATGGAGGCAGGAAACTTTAGATCTGTGCTCACATCTATGGAAAACCAATATAAAGCAGGAGACGCAAGTCAAGTGATCGCTTAAAGGATATTGGCATATAAGTAGCACAAAAACATACATTATGCTTCCAATTTAGTGACATTTTTACATTCACAGAATAAATTACTGAAAAGCATCTTATATTACTTTGATAATCAAATTATTATAGAATACATATTTAGACAACATTTTGTATCATTTTAAAACTCCCTTTTTTAATATTATCAAAATGCTAAAAAGCTTGCAAAATCCCACAATTAACTAAATATAGAAAGGAGACAGAAATACACTTCATGAATTTTAAGTTAAAAAATGTCAAAATATAAACTCCAAAGTAAATGTTCCCATAAGGACAGTTTTATCTGCATCAGAATCATTTGTTTCACTTATTTAAATGATGAATATAGAGTTGAAGAAAAGAACTCAGGCCAATTAATGTTGCACAACCTTAATATGTATAGAAATTGGATAAAATCTGTGGCATTTTCACGTTGTGGTTAGCCATGCTGAACTCTGGACTGTATGCCCGTTCTTTACCCTTGCCTCTCTGTTTCACAGGTTTCATAGGCATGTTGGTTACTGCAGGCTGCATATCCTGGGCCCTACTAATCCTGGATTCCACCTGGGTTCAACCAATGGGTGACCCCCAGGGAAGGCTGGAGAACGTATGTGGGAAATGAGACAGTCTATCTCTCCCTCAAGGCTGCCTCTAGCAGCCTTTGAATGCAGCTGTGTGTTCTCCGTATTTCATCACCCACATGGCAAAACCTGCCACAATTCCATATTATTCCTGGAATCCTTGGACCCAAGGCAGCCCCTATTTAGCTTATCTCTTCTCTTTGCCCTTGCCATCTCCTATATAACTCCAAGTTCTGTCACCATTTACCTGAATTAAATTCCTCTTGCTTTAAATTATTATGAAGTGTGATTACACCATGATTGATGGTTTAACTGTGTTTTCTCTAAGATGTAGAAGCTTTCTACTGCTTGTTGGCTACTCTACAGAGACAGGTAGAATCAGGTCCATACAGTGGATGTGAAAGGAGCACAATAAAACAAAAACTATTTCTTCAGGATTAAAGAGCTCAAACAGTCAATTCAATAAGTTAAATATCTACATTATATGTAGATGATATTTAATATTCCTTAATATAATACAATTCACTAGAAAATGGATAGATCCATTCTTAATTTGGTCCAAGGGCGCTAAAAATTCCAAAAACTTAAAAGGATTGTTATAATATTCTATACCCCTAAAGCTATCCTGTGTTGACAAGACAGTTTAGGCCATTGCTTGGCACAAATTTTGAAGGTTAGACATCTCTATAAAATAGCCTTTCCTTTCTAACCACCAGAGAATAAAAATGAAGATAAGTGAGTCACTTTATTCCTAAATATATTGCTACCAAAACAAGCTAAGTCATAGAAAATAAAATACAATTAAATAATAGGCTGATATATTGTCTTGGATGTGATGTAGTGGATGAGAGCTTTTTTAAAATACCATAACAACTTTATCCTTATGTAAAATCCCACAGAATGATATTGTGGCATCATCAGAAGAAAAGCTGGCCAAACATGAATGAGCCTCTATCTATAATCCTCTATTACGAAGGCTTTGATAAAGCCGAAGTATATATGTTTCATAAAATAACCTCTAATATTGTTAGCAACAGCATCTTCTTTGATAATTATGTCAAACCTCCAACATGCCACCTGTTTGCTTATTACCTCCAATACTATTAATATAAACATATGTATACAAATATATATAATTATTATTTACATATATTTCTAAGTAATATAAATTATTTTGCCAAACAAATAGCCTAATCATTCCCATGATTAATACCATTACCTGTCTTAAAGTCTGCAATAACTTTTGCTAATAAAATGAAACATAAAACATCGTCAATGAAGAAGCACCAGAAACTCTCATTCACTGCTGGTGGTAATGTAAAATGGTATAGCCACTTAGGAAGATGATTTGACAACTGTTTAAAAAGCTAAAACATATTCTTAACTACATGATCCAGAAATTGGGCTCCTTTCCATTTACCAAAATGAGTTCAAAACTATGTCTGCACAAAAAACTGCACATGGATGTTCATAGCGGCTTTATTCCTAATTGCTAAAACTTGAAAGCCACCAAGTAGCCCACCAGTAGATGGATAGATAAGTAAACTGTGGTACATCCAGACAACAGGATATTATTCGACACTAAAAAGAAATGAGCTACCAAGCTACAAAAAGACATGGAGGAAGCTTAAATGCATACTACTAAATGAAAAAAAATAAAGCCACTCTGAAAAGGCTACATACTGTATGATTTCAATTATATAACTTTCTGGAAAAGGCAAAACTATGGAAATAGTCAATCAGAGGTTGCCAAGGGCTTGGGGACAGGCTGGAATGAATAAGTGGAGCATAGGAGATTTTAGGACAGCAAAACTGTTCTATAAAATACTGTGTGGGTATATGTCATTATACATTTGCCAAAAACTTTAGAATATACACCACCAACAGTGAATGCTAAGGTGACCTATGGGCTGGGAGTGATAATGATGTGTCAGCATCCATTCAACAATTATACTAAATGTACCAGTCAGGCCAGATTTGAGTTGACTACCTTATTTAGTTACCTAAAGCCTACCAGTCTCTCTCACACCACATTCCCTGTTATCAACACGGGGTCATGCAGTCAGGAATAAAAAAATCCTTACTACTGATTTGCCCAATTTATAAAGTAAGCCTTTAGAACTACCTAGTTAATATTCATGGGTTTGATAACTTGCAAGCAGTCCAACCAGAAGGCCTATACCTGTAGTGATTTAGAATGACTGAAGTCAGGATTTGCATTAGACAGCAGAGCTGCTGGGCTGTGGTAAGACAGAACTCCCCTAATAATCAAGCACAGCCTATACTCCCAAACCTCCAGCTCCAAGCAGTTTTTATCTTCTGTTCTTTATCACCTAAGCTCTCTACTGCTATTCACAGATTTGGTTATTTGAAATTGAATACAGCCTTGGCTAAAATCAAAATGGTGTCTGCCACACAATAGATGCTGAATAAATCTTTTTTGGATTGATAGTTTGCATCTCCGTCTGTCGTTTTCCTTCTCTCACAACTTTTCTTTTTTGTTGTTGTTGTTGTTTTTTGTTTTTTGAGGTGGAGTCTTATTCTGTTGCCCAGGCTGGAGTACAGTGGCATGATCTCGGCTCACTGCAACCTCTGTTTCCCAGGTTTAAGCGATTATCCTGCTTCAGCCTCCCAAGTGGCTGAGATTACAGGTGCTTGCCACCATGCCTGGCTAATTTTTGTATTTTTAGTAGAGACAGGATTTCACCATGTTGGCCAGGCTGCTCTCGAACTCCTGACCTCAGGTGATCCACCTGCCTTGGCCTCCCAAAGTGCTGGGATTACAGGCATGAGCCACCACACCCGACCCTCTCACAACTTTTCTACGCTTCTCTTATATTTTTCTCTTGCACAATTTTCACTCTGATGTGTCACACAGCATAATTATTTATGTTAGTATATCCTAACAAATCAATACCCTCTTTCAATAAATACATATACCAAGTGGTCTTCTTAAATTTTCTTTGAAATTTCACAATAAATTAAATATATACCACAAAATAATAACATCAATGGGATTTTAAAGAAAAAATTTTAATTTGAAAGACAAAACTTTTATTTTTCCGCTTTGTTCACATAGTATCAATGTATCAATTTTAATTGTCACAAGATTTTCTCCTCTAGGTTGTATAAAACATAAAACAAACTGGCATGTAAACCAAATATGCTTTGGTTTTATTTTAGAGTCAGAAATAGAGTAAAACCAAATACTGCACATGTTATGTTATATTATAGATCACAGACTATATTAACATGTTGAATACTTTTTTAATTTCACATGTCTCCCTACCCCCTAAATTCTGCTATGCCCAGCAGGGCCATGCCCTCTTTTCAACACATTGAGAAGCAAGGTCTTGTGCTGACTACTTGACAATCTTGTATCTGTCCAAAGGTGCTGTCTTAATTCAATTATTAACAGTCTGTATACGTCATTTCTGATAACTGTCCAAATTCCTATAACACCATGTAGATAAATGTTCAGTAATAAGAAACAGAAGAAAAGTCTTTTCTGGTTTGGTAAAAAAGAAGAATATGCAACCTCTGGCTTGTGTTTGTATTGTTTTGTTTTCCAGAATTTTTTACTTAGTCGTTTTTAAAAGCTGAGGTTTTAAGACACATTTTGGCTTTAATTGTCTTTAAAACTAATACCAAGATTCTGGAAGAAGGCCCTTTCTAAAGTTTTTGCTCAATTGTAAACAGAGCCTTTAAGTCTGGTACAACCAGAATTGAGTCTATCATGCAGTTTATTTTTTTGTGTGTCATGTTAATCAAACATAAATTCTAAGATTATGAATTCTAAATGAATGCTTCAGCTTGGAAGAGATTCAAAAAATGATCTAGTATAAACTGACATGGGAAAAGAGGGATATAAAATGCAGATAAACTGGGAACTTTTTTTGTAAGTTAGCCTCAACATGAAAGAGTTGAGAAAAAAATCTGGTTAACACAGTGCTGGCTTGATAGTGGTACTAAGTGAAGAAAAGTATAATGAAGAGAGTTAGCAGAAATGGTGGTTCATCTCATGGACCAACCCCTAATAGGGATACAGAATCCAGACCCTCTTGAGGAGTGAGTTAAATATGCAGCAGAAATGTGGTAGGTTATCAGAGAATGCAGAAGCCATTTCCAATCAAATATGTATGTCAGTATGTCAGGAATCAGTACAAGAAAAGAGGAAACTAACAAGAGAAAGAGCTTCTGGGAGCAATGGTGAGCTCTTCACTGCAGCTAAGCGTGTGAATAACCTTGTGCATTTTTGCCAACAAGAGAATTTCTATCTTAGAACCCACCCCCACTCTCTTAATTTTATTTCTTCTTCCGATGTAAAACAATATTCTATTCATAAGTATATTCTAAGAACGTTCTTTTTTAATTCATTTGTCACATTTTATTGAGCATCTATTATTTGCCCAGCACTGTTCTAGGAGTCAGGGTTATATCAGTGAACCACTCAGAAAAAAATCTTGCTAACATACTTTATTTTGAGAGACAGTAAATAAACATATATTTCTTTATAAATGTATATAATATATATTTGTGTGTATGTAGGTATACGTGTGTATATATGTAAATGTATGTGTGTGTGCATATATATATAGGGGGGTGTGTGTGTGTGTGTGTGTGTGTGTGTATCAGATTCAAATAAAGGCCGAGGAGGATAATACAGCATGGTAAAGTGGGTCAAAACTGTTGGAGTGGGAGAACTGCTATTTAAAAAGAGAAATCATGGACTACCTCCCTTAAAGTTCTATGTAAGCTGAAACCTAAAGGAAGAGAGGGAGCAAGTCATGAGTACATTGGAAGAAGAGCATTAGAGCATTCCAGGCAGAGTGAACATAAAAAGCAAATGTGTCAGGAGCCTTTGTGGAGCCTCAAGGAAGTAAGGGTGACAAGAAAAGGATCACCGAAGGAGAGAGAAATACAAAATTAGGTTAGAGAGGTAGTACATGTTGTGTCTGTGTGAGGGCTTGGAGGCTTTGTTTTTTGCTCTGAAGCTACTGGAGAGATTTAGGGAGGAGACATATGCTCAGTGGGAGATTTCTAGGCTATCGCTCTGGCTGCAACATTGAAGATCAACTGAAAGGCACCAAGGGCAGAGGAAGGCAGAGAATGAGGAGGCTATTGAAATGATCCAAGTAAGAGATGACTGTAGCTTAAACCAAGGTGCTGGAGGGAGCAATGGGGATAAATGGCTGGACACCAGACACATTTAAGGTAAAGTCATTAAAATTTGCTGATGGGTTTGGATGTGAGGAGAGAGAGAGAGAGAAAGAGAGAGAAGAGAAGAGTAAGAACGATGCCAATGTTTCTGGCCTAAGGATATAGAACAGGGCCTGTGATGGTTATTACTGAGTGTCAACTTGATTGGATTGAAGGATGCAAAGTATTGTTCCCGGGTGTGTCTGTGAGGATGTTGCCAAAGGAGATTAACATTTGAGTCAGTGGACTGGGAGAGGCAGACCCACCCTCAATCTGAGTGGGCACCATCTAATCAGCTGCCAGCATGGCTAGGATAAAAGCAGGCAGAGGAACATGGAAGGACTAGACTGGCTGAATCTTCTAGCCTCCATCTTTCTCCTGTGCTGGGTGCTTCCTGACCTCAAACATCAGACTCCAAGTTCTTCAGCTTTTGGACTCTTGGGACCTACACCAGTGGTTTGCCAGGGGCAGTTGGGCCTTCAGCCACAGACTGAAGGCTGCACTGTCGGCTTCTCTGCTTTTGAGGTTTTGGGACTCAGGCTGGCTTCCCTGCTGATCAGCTTGTAGACGACCTATTGTGGGACTTCACCTTGTAATTGTGTGAGTTGAAACTCCTTAATAAACTCCTTTTCATATATACATCTATCCTATTAGTCCTGTCCCTTTAGAGAACCCTGACTAATACAGAGTCCCTGTACTAACATTGGGGGTTCTAGAGGAGAAGCAGGTTTGAGGGTGGAAACGGTCTCTGATTTGAAAATGTTAACTTTGAAATGTCTATTTTAACTCCAAAAGAAAATCTAGGGTAAGCCAGGTACCGTAACTCATGCCTGCAATCTCACCATTTTAGGAGGCTGAGCTAGAAGGATCACTTGAGGCCAGGAGTTTGAGACCAGCCAGGGCAACACAGCAGGATACATTCGCTACCAAAAAATAAAAAATAGCCAGGTATGGTGGCGTGCACCTGTAGTCCCAGCTATTTGGGAGTCTGAGGCAGGAAGATTGCTTGAGCCCAAGAGTTTCAGGCTGCAGTGAGAAATGATCACCTATCCCTAAAAACTAAAATAAGGCCGGGCGCGGGGGCTCACGCCTGTAATCTCAACACTTTTAGCGGCCGAGGTGGGCGGATCACGAGTTCAGGAGATTGAAACCATCCTGGCCTACATGGTGAAACCCCACCTCTACGAAAAATACAAAAAATTAGCCAGGCATGGTGACACATGCCTGTAGTCCCAGCTACTCGGGAGGCTGAGGCAGGAGAATAGCTTGAACCCGGGAGGCAGAAGTTGCAGTGAGCTGAGATCACGCCACTGCACTCCAGTCTGAGCGACAGAGTGAAACTCCATCTCAAAAAATAATAAATAAATAAAATTTGGTGTAGACAAGCATGTTATGCAATTTTCAAGAGAGGTCTGAACTGGGAATATATATTTGGAAAAATTTAAGACTGTAAATATTATTTAAAATGAGGTTGGATAACATTTCCAAGGAAAATTATAAACATAAAGGAGAAAAGAAGTCTAAGGACTGCCTTTAGTTTTATCTAAATTCATTGGTCAGAGAGATGAAAGAAGAGCAAAAAGGCTTAAGAAGGATTGGGTTGGGACACATAGTATGTGTCCTTCCTATTGTGAAGTCCCACAATAGGTCATCTGCAAGCTGATGAGCAGGGAAGCCAGCCTGAGGAGGCAGAAGAAGCCAACAAGAAAGTTGGTGTCCCAGAAACCAAGTGAAACAAGTGTGTAAGAAAGAGTGATTACCTATGTCAGTTGCTGTTGAATGGTCTAGAAAAGTCAGTCACTGGATTTGGCAACATGGATTTTTTTTTTTCCAGACATGGGGTTTTGCTCTGTCATGCAGGCTGGAGTGCAGTGGCACAGTTATACCTCACGGCAGCCTTCAACTACTGGGCTTAAGGGACACCTCTGCCTCCCCCCACTCAAATGAGCCTGCCCAGTAGCTGGGACTACAGGCAGGTACCACCACACCTGGCTAATTTTTAGATTTTGTTTAAAGATAGGGTCTTGTTTTGTGGCCCAGACTGGTCTCAAATTCCTGGACTCAAAGGCTTCTCCCAAGTAGTTGGGATTACAGGCATCAGCCACCATGCCCACCTCATTAAGGATATAAGCAAAAGATATTTTGGTTACATGGAAAGAATGGAAGCCTAATTTGAAAAAGTTTGCTAGATTTTATTTCATATGTGCATAGCTGTGACTGACTATACACTCATGTATGTGTAAGATATACATAGAGTCACATCAAGTGCTCAGGAAGTTAATACTGTCATTTGGCTAATCATTGAATAAAGACTATGCTTTTTGTTGTGAAGAAAAAATTCCCAAAAGGCAATACTTGGGAAATGTTTTTGATATTATTGTTCTAATATTTATGCAAAAATATGAGTGATATTAAGATTTTAAAAAATAACTCCATCTCTTTCCAGACAGTGTCATTCTAAATTAAAATTAAATTGACCTATGCATTTATTTTAATAAAAACTAATATTTGGAAGAGGGTAAGTACTAAAGTTGACCAACTACGCTCTGTGGTATCAAGTGCCATTATAGTTTGTTTAAAATGATAATTTGATTTTTATAATATATCCATTGTCTTATTATTAGCTATTTTGTTTTTTTCCTCTTGCTAAAGAGTAAGGCAGAAGGAGTTTTTAATATTTCAGTTTCAAGTAAACTTCAAATGTTAATATGGCTAATATTCTATAGTATGACATAAACTCCAGTAGGTTTTTATTACAACATAACTGTCCAATACGACATTATATAAATATATGAATCAGAGATCAAGCAATGGCTCTTGAAACAACTATCTCATACCAGCAAGAAAGTCCTGATATTAACACACTATGATTCATACATGAACTCTGATTACCACACAACTCAACATCTCCAACATCTTTAATGAGGTCCCAAGTTTTACCTATGTTGGGTATTTTTCATCTCCTACTCTAGAAATAGAGATTAAGGTTGAAGATATATAAACAAGATACCAAATTTTTGAAAGATGACAGGATTAATATTAATTTAAAGGGAATGTTGGCATGTATTTAAATATTGGACATCATGTGTATAGAAAATGTCCATTTTCATCTGGTAAATCACAGCTTTTGGTGTCTCTGTGTCTCCTTCATGTCTCCTTCCAGTTAAAAGGTGTTCTATATAACTTTCAGGTGCTCTTTTTGTAATCAGAGCTTGTAGAACCATCTTTACAAAAATAAAACACACACTCTGATGCTGCTGAATAAGAACAGAGATAGGTAAATCACAGAATCACGTGGATTCATCCCAAGTGGCATGGAATTTTAGAGAAAAAAGTGCTCAAGGAACAAGTGGGAACTGCTCGGGCTGAAAAGTGAAAAGGTCACTCAAGTTTGTATTTCACAACTCTAGTCTTTCAAGTAGATCAAAGGTGCTTGTCTTTGTGTGACTGATTCATGGGGTTGCCAGATGACCACATATGTCAGGGCAGCCTTTGTTTTAAGAGCCTGCCCTACCTGCTGTTCTCTTAGGGGTCCTGACTTTCTATTGACCTTGCCTGTCTTATTCTGGCTGCTCCATGCAACATGAGGAGAAAAGGAAAACTTTGATTTTAGTTTCTTAGGGGATGTTGCACATTTTAGATAACTAAATTGTAAGATTTTCAATTTCCTTTTGCTTCATTCACCAGAGATTACCCAGAGTTTTCAAGAAGAAAATGTTTCCAAGATAACCATTTGTAGGGTCTCAAAAAATTCTACATTTGAACCTTGGCCTGATGCCCAGAAAAGCATTCCTATGTCTTAGCACACAAAAATCTCAATCTTACTTTCTAGAAGAGCAAACTAGACTAAAAAGCTTTGTTTGAAATTTGAAGATAATTGAGGGAAGAAAAAGAAAACTCTGAAGAGAAGAAGAGTTGAAAGAAGTTAGGAAACACGGACTACTATGATGAAATTTATTGCAGAGTGTTAGAGTTGCAAAGTGTTTTTTGCTTATCTCATCTTATAAAATTAGTTCACATTTGTAGTCCCCAAACCAACTATATTACTAATAATAAATATTAGAAAACTGTTTATGATATTACCTTATTAATTTACATTTTTTACAAAACTATATCATTCAATCCTTGCTTTTTTTTATTAAGTGAATTGTTTCTCATGCATATGAAAGTATTTAAAAGATTATGTAATCATGCACTTCAAAAATCCAAGAAATTAATGAGTGAATTACTCTTCAAAAATTCATACTTTTGTAATATCATTGACTTATTGATGTTATGTTTATTCACAAATATTCTTAAATGTTAAAATGTTTAATGTCAACATTTTTAATTGTAATGTTTTTACAATATCTTGAGACTCAAGCATTCTGTTTTAGCTCTTCTCTTAAAGGCATCTCAACATGCTAAATGCCCAATTTCTACACAATATTAGAGACAATAGCTGAAATAAGTAAGTCTATAAGCACTTTTTGTTTATGATAAACCTTCTTTTAGTTTGATTTAGCTTTCTAAGCTTTTCCCAACTTTTATCTTTTTTTTGTTCTATGATGCTATTACGTAAGAAAGTCTAATGATTGTTCTCTAAGTCATTTAGAATCATAGAAACCACTGGACCCATCTCATGCAGCTGATCTTTCACTATTCCCAATATGACCAACCTACTTAAAATTTGACTTACCCATCTAGACTCACAACACAGACTGTGAGGAAGATGTGCATGGAGGACATGGTGGAAGCCTCCTGTAGATAACACGCCACCTACAAAATCGACCCAGTCTCATGAAAATAGGGTGTTATTAAACATGCATTAAAATGTGTGCCTTATCTCAAGAATATCCTAAGAGTTTCTTGGCTTCTCACCATTAGAAACACTCGTGATAGATAGACACCGAGAAATAAAAGTTAAGGGCAAATTTAAAACAGAGATGAAGGTGATTACAAAGAAAGTCATAGAAATAGAGTACAAAGAAGGCCAAATTACTAAATGAAATATGAGTAAGCTAACATATAACAGAAGGAACTAAACACTGTGTCCCAGAAAAATCTGGTACAGAATAGTCAACACTGAGTTCTGCCTTGTCAAAGTTACCTTACTTCAAGGGTAGTAACTCTTCTGGACATTTAAGAAAAAATAGTTTCTAAATTGGAGAGGGACAGAATTTAGAAAATCTGGGTGGTCTCAAACTTTTCCATGACATTATTCAAGGATAGAATATTGTTTTAAAAATGGCTTTAACATTATACAGAAAAAAAATAGTATGACCCAATAGTCTTAAACTGAACTAAATTATTCTTCAAGTATGAAGGCAAGAGACATATCATGATTCGGGGAATATAATACTTATGAATTTTTCATGAAAAACATTCTGATTTACAGAATCTAGACAATTAAGAAATGAATCAAAATATAGAGTTCAGAAATAATAAAGCCCCAGTAGGAAATAGCTAAGGCTACATACCAGCTATAAATACAAAAGAAAATACAATGTTATAAGACCTAAAATATCAGGAAACATGACATGTCTAACTGCAATTAGGAGGTTATGAGTGTGCTGAGGATACTGGGGGAATGTTAACTGCACTAACATTCTGATTTTTATTAAGAAATAAAGGTTTGGTGTAAAGACATGCATTAAAATCAGTCCCTGGAAGCAGGATCTAAAAGTTATTTTCTAGAGCTTATGGTACAAAGTACTAAGAAAAAAATATCATTTAGCAGGTTATAAGGCAAACCTAACTGAATTCCAAAAAGTTTCAGTATTGTTAACTCTTTTAGTGTAGCCCAATAAAACTAGAATTTTCTTTTCAAAAAATAGACACAAAAGAGAAAGAAACTAAACAACTCTGACATTCCACAATTTTGTTATATCACTTTTGAGTCAAAAAGGACAACCCAAAACTTAAAGTTACAGAGTACTTATAAATTAGAAGCAATGAAGTCGTGTCAGAACTATGAGATATGGTTAAAGCAGTTCCTAGTGTAAAGCATAGTATAGACACACAAGAAAGAATCAAAGTAAATGAATACAAATAAATAAGAGTAATGCAACCAAATACAACTTCAAAAGGGAAATTACAGAATTTCGTAAAGCTAAAAAACAACTTAATGCAATGAGAGAGAAAAGTAGGACTAATAAATAAATGTAAGAGAGAAAAGTAGGACTAATAAATAAATGTAAAAAGTTAGAGACAAAAAGAAATGCATAAATAATTTGTGGATATATAAGTATAAAAAGAAAGCACAAATGCCCAAATGTAAAGTGTCAATGGAGAAATAATATAAGTAAATGGAAATCAGAGTAATAAAAAATCTTACTCAAGTTTATAAAAATTATGATAAACCTAAATAAGTACGTTTTCTAGGAAAATGTAAGTTACTGAAAAGGGTACCAGAGGAGATAGAAAAATCTAAAATCTAACCAGGATAACTACCATGGAAGAGTTTAAAATAATATTAAGAAGCTACATCTACAACAATACCATGAAGCCTACATGGGCAACTCTTTTACAATGTGAAGGAAAAGATTATTCCAGCAATGTTTTAACAATCTGCCGATATATAAAGTGGAAAGTTTACAAACTGTGTATACAAAACACATGATAGTGATGAAAAAGTTAAAGTCAATCTATTTTGACATGAAATCCTAAAATAACTATAAATAAAATGCAACTATTCTTTTTTTTATTATACTTTAAGTTTTAAGGTACATGTGCACAATGTGCAGGTTAGTTATATATGTATACATGTGCCATGTTGGTGTGCTGCACCCAGTAACTCATCATTTAACATTAGGTATATCTACAAATGCTATCCCTCCCCCCACCCCCCACCCCACAACAGGTCCCAGTCTGTGATGTTCCCCTTCCTGTGTCCATATGTTCTTATTGTTCAATTCCCACCTGTAAGTGAGAACATGAATTGTTTGTTTTTTTTTGTCCTTGCAATAGTTTGCTGAGAATGATGGTTTCCAGCTTCATCCATGTCCCTACAAAGGACATGAACTCATCCTTTTTTATGGCTGCATAGTATTCCATGGTGTATATGTGCCACATTTTCTTAATCCAGTCTATCATTGATGGACATCTGGGTTGGTTCCAAGTCTTTGCTGTTGTGAATAGTGCCACGATAAACATACATGTGCATGTGCCTTTATAGTAGCATGATTTATAATCCTTTGGGTATATACCCAGTAATGGGATGGCTGGGTCAAATGGTATTTCTAGTTCTAGATCCCTGAGGAATTGCCACACTGACTTCTGCAATGGTTGAACTAGTTTACAGTCCCACCAACAGTGTAAAAGTGTTCCTATTTCTCCACATCCTCTCCAGCACCTGTTGTTTCCTGACTTTTTAATAACATTCTTATTAGTTTTTGTGATTGTAATTAATTGTAGATTTGGGAGTATTTTGTCTGCAGACAATTATACTATCTGTGAAAAGTTTTTCTTCTTCCTCTCCAATATTGATGCTGTTTGTTTCTTTTTCTTACCTAACTGCAAATGTTAAGACCCCCAGTACAAAGTAGGCCCACAGACTGGAGACCCAAGGCAGAGTTGATGTTGCTGCTCAACTCTGAAAACAGTCTGCTGGCAGAAATCCCTTCTTTTAAGACCTTCTACTGGTTGGATGAAGCCCACTCACATTAGGGAAGGCAACCTGTTTTACTCAAAATCTGTTGATTTAAATGTTAAACTCATCTTAAAAAATATCTTCAGAGAAATAAACAGTGGTTCTGAGTACCATGACCTTGCGAAGTTGACTCATAAAATTAACCTTCACACTGCATCTACTGGGATGATTATGTGTAGCCTTATTTCTGGTTTTAGCCTCTATATGATGAACCATATTCATTGATTTGCAAATGTTTAATCAAGATGACATTCATGATATAAATCATACTTGCTCATGATATAGTATCTTTCTTTCACATTGCTGGATTTGATGTGCTAATATTTTCAAAGACTTTGTATCTGTGTTTTTATTAGATTCCTACTGCTGCTGTAGGAAATTACCACAAACTTAATGTCTTAAGACAACATAAATTGATTATCTAGACATCAGATGTCCAAAATAGATTGTCCTGGGCTAAAATAAAGGTATCAACAGAGTTGTATCCCTTCTAGACGGACTAGGGGAGAGTTTGTTTCCATGCTTTTTTCAGCTCTTGTTCATACATAGTTTCTAAATTTTTGACTGGATACTTCATCATATTAGTTGTAGTTATTACTTAAGTTACTTTCTGTTTATTCTAACATGTGAGTCTTCACCAATTCTCCTTCTGTTGACTGCTTTATCATTTAAAATATATTATTTATTTCTTGCTACTTTTTGTGTTTTATATTTAAAAAAAGAAATATGTACGTTGCAATGTGAGGGAAAAATACAATGAAATAAATAATTTGTATACCTAGAAATAGACATGCCTCTTCTGCTAGGCTGTTAATGTGAAGGCGTCATGTCAATTTAGCTTGTAGAGTTAGATGAGCCAGGCATGGGTTTTGTGTCACTACTATTAACTTTGGTGCACATAAGCTTCAAATTCCTTCAGGGGTTGCCTCACATTATAGTGCTTAATGAGTGGGGCCTGGCAAGCTATAGGGTTTTTCATTGTCTTCCAACTCCATCCTCATGTTTAGATGTTTTTATACAATTGTGCAATACAGGAGTCAGCAAACTTTTTCTGTAAGATACTAAATAATCTGGCTTTTTAGGCTGCATATGGTCCCCGACCCATATTTTTCCTTAGTTTTATTCTACAATCTTTTAAGACTGTAAACACCATTTCTTAGTTCACAAGCATTACAGAAACAGTCTGCTGAGTGGAATTGGCCCACAGGCTGTTGTTTGCCAACTGCTTGTCTTACTCTATCTCCCTGGGTAGACTATTTTAATGCCAAGCTCATGGTGGAGCTAGGTAGATCCTCTGTTTCCTTGTTCTAGTTTTAATATTAGGAAGATTCTTGAATCTGAGCATTTGGGGGTGGGGCTTTCTCATTTTTCTTGCCCCTTTGTCCTCAAAGCAACCAAATTCTATCTTATATCTCTTGAGGTTCTAGAGCAGGAGAGAATTGTCATTTCTTCCCTTAGCATCAGAGAGAATCTGCTTTGTATTGTTGCAGTATTATTGGCCCAAGAGGTTTTCTTGTTTCTCTCCTGGAAGCAGAATGCTTTCATTGGAAGCAATAGATCTTCTCTTGATTTCTGATGGCATGAAGTAGAGCTTGCTATCCCTCTTCAAGAGGCGGAGGGGTTTTATATCTATCCCTCCACAATAACCCTGGGGACAATACAGTTTTCCACCCCTTTCCCAGAGGTGTAAGTCTTTCACTTACAAGATGACAATCCTGTGACAATAACTCTACCTCAATACAACACTGGCTTTCTGTATGCCTGAGCCACTGAGGAGTTTGCAGCAGCCTCCAGCTCTGCCTCTAATATTTCTTGACAGCACTCAGCAGGGTTCATGAAGCAGAGCCTTGGAGGGAATGTTTCTTTGGGCCTTCTAGGTATTCTAAACTGATGCACTAGCTTACACTTTAGCCTTTAAAAATTCATCAATATTTTAGCTAATTTCCTCTCACCTGCGTCTAAAGCAACCACCTTCCCCTCTTCAATTCTTCCAAAGGAGAAACAGGTCATGTTTCCCATCTCTCCTCATGAGATCTTTTCCCTCTTTGGAATTCAGTTTCCTTCTTTGTGTTACAATCTCAAGTCTTGGATGGGTTCGAAGCTAGTTATAATTTCTTAAATTTTCTGGCACTCTCTCATGTTTAGGGTAGGAAGGACTGATTCTTGAGGCTTTCTACATCCTAAGCAGAAGCACACATAGTACTTTCCTCTTTGGGGAGAAATGACTCAATAAATATTTAGTGATAGATGCATTATTTGAGAACTCACAGACTTTAAGCCTTGTTCCTTTACAATAGTGTATTTCATATTATTTATTGTTTTGCTGCATATGGATCTTACACACAGTGGGTATGGCCTTTTAAAATAGCTAACATCCCACACACCCAGGGAGAATGACAATTAAGTAAAATTCAGTAGTAGAAAAATATCAATTCTATTTGTTTTTTGAATAAACAGTTTCTGGAGGAAAGAAGATGACCTGGTAAATTTGTTTAATGGAAATGGAATTTTTTTTTTTACTTTTACATGTGTGGATTAGAATAGGGATATTGTTGAAAACTCCAGTATATTACTTAGTCATTATTATTTTTTATTATTACTCATTCTTTTTACAAACATTTTGTTTTTATATATGCACTGCCAGATACTCTGAAGCAGGGGTTGTGTTTTTGGTCCATGGGCCAAATCTGGTTCACAACTTGGTTTTGTACATCTTCCAAGCTGAGAATGTTTTTCACATTTCTTAATAGTTATTAAAAAAAGTGGAGTTTTGGGACAGAGGCCACCTGTGGCCCCAAAAAACAAAAATATTTACTATTACATCCTTTATAGAAAATGTTCCCTACTCCCTATGTCTGGAGGATACAAAGATGGGTAACACATTGTGCCTGTCCTCGAGGCCCTTTCACTCTGGTCAAACAAATCAGCCATACATGTAAATAAGTAAAATGTGAATTAGAAAATCACATACCCTATGAAAAATACCAAATAGCATTAAATAAAGAAATAGTGACAGTAATGAATACTTTCATCTAAGGCATTCTGGAAACCACTTTGCTGGAGATGGCATTTTAATGGGACAGTAAAATATGGGTAGAATTCATATATGCAGGGAACTAAATAAATCAAAGAAGCAATGGATACCTAGGATTACAAAACAAGAAAATTGACTTTACAACGTAGGGACTGGAAAATCATGTGATTCATTTATTTGTTTCATCCTCAGTCATTAGCCCTGCTTCAATAAGATTCAGTTTCAATTAAGATTTATTTTAAATATTTTTTAGAATTGGTACATAATCTCTCAGAAATTTATAGTTTTGCTGAGGAGACTGATAAAAATAGCTGCAATTTAATCTTTAGGTATACTCCATAAATTGTAATGATGACATGAAACCAAATAGTCATTCTTAAATTAGGGCCTGCATATCCCCTAGTGTTGCACACTTAGGCACCCAACCCATAGAATAAGCATGGTGTATGTACCCACGAAGTTAATTTTACTGCAAAACTGGGGCAGAGTCTTTTTTGGTCTTGTTGTGTTGTTGATGTCTTTGAGAGGTTTGTCGCATACATGCACAAGAATCGACAGCATGTACACTCCATGATAGCTAATCTTTTGCTTTTTCATGAAAATCCAAAGAATAAAAGGTTTTTGTGTGCTGAATAAGAAATCTAGTATTTTTGTGATAATTGAAAACCTAGCATGCCGTTTACATCATGAACAGGGAACACTGCTGTGACAAGACCAGAATGGTCACTAGTCACTGGTCCTCAAGGCTAATTCTTGTCTGTCCGAATAAGTTACAACATGCAAATTTGAAAATAATTCTCACTGGCAACCCATTTGGGCTTTCCTTTTATTTTATAGATTGGTGTGTTAACTGACTGTTTGGCATTTTTGTTTTGAATATATACACTCATATACAATCATTGTTTCTTCCTGACACAACCACATTCAATAAAATGTTTTATGTACTGAGGATGGATTTCATGATCTTAAAAGTTTCTCCCATGCACTTTCCATTTTATATTCATCTCTGTTCCTAGATTGCATAAAAGTCTCACCCTCTATCTTCAGGGACCTTATAAATTATCCGAGCTGCTAAAAATGGAGGCTGCTGAAAATGTATCTACCAGGGAAAATTGATCAGATGTCTGCAAAGTATCAGAGCAGATAATTCTCTGCTGGATGGTGCATTAGTATATTATGCCTGCTGCTAGGGATAAAAAGGGCATACCCCACAGGGCTGGTACTTTCTCAAAGGGCCTTGGATGATCCACAGGAATTGGTGGACCATCTCGGCAGCTTCATGAAAATGAACATTGGTGAGTCTCCTAATGCTGCCCCCGAACCTGTTCACATAGTTCTCTGTGGGCTGAATCTTTCCCATGTTTGACTTCTGATTTTTCCCTCCAGCTCAATCACCCCCAGGTATATGAACTTCAGAGAAAGAGGGAATCCTTACATCTGTCTCTTTTCCTAATTCCATTGACATGGATTGAACACTTCCTTCTCTCAAGTCTCCCCTTCTGATTTTCGGAATCCTGTTCTGGATGTCAAAAAAAACCTGAACACTTAGAGCTCTTTTAAATGCCCATAAAAACATCTCAAGGCAATAGGGATCTCTCTCACTAATTAGCAAAGGCCACATTCAAGTTGGAAATAAAATGCACAAAAATAAATATTTCAATCTATGATTCAAATAACTTTATATGAACACAACTAAACTTAGCTGTAATTTCCACCACAGTAACTGCCACAATATTACAAAATAGCCAAAAATGTTACTTTTTATTGTAGTATCATTATTGTTTGAAATTACATTTTGTAATGGATGTATAAAATATTGGCTTAAACCAGAAAGACCTAATCAGAAGCTTTGAAACCTGTGACTGTGAATTTATACAAAATTAGAAAAATAAAATTAGAAAAATCTGAAGGTATTGAGAGCGATCTCAGAAATTGTGTTCCAGAGACTCACGGTATATATGATGTTTAGTACATTTAAAATGCTACTGTATAAATAGTAAGCATCAGCAAAATGAAATATATTTTGATGTCTATATAAAATATGGGTTTTTACGATGGAGGGATGACAAACCTAACACCTGTGAAACCTTTTGCTAAAAAACATTGGGACAAAATAGTCTGACACTATCACTGTAGCAGAAGCATTTAAAACACAATTAGCAAATTTTGAAGAATAATTATTAGAGATTTTTTTCAAATTAAAAAGTAGAACACCGTGCTAGAGAGAACTCAATAAAAATATAAACAGGGAAATGAAATATCTTTCAAAGTTAACTTCAAGGGCATTTTCAAAATACTGTAAAAGATGAAGCTAATGTAACAGGAGACTATTTGATGGCACTCATGCTATAGGCATGGCTAAATCTATTTTGGATCAAAAAGAGGCAGCCAAGCTGAAAAAAGGTGCCCATATCAAACTTTGGGAGTGGTAACCCGCATCAAGGACATTGCTCATTCTGAATGACCCAGCACCTCTGCATCATTTACCAAGAATACTCACCTCAAACAATATGCCTTCTGATTTCCTCAGTGTGTTCAATGGGGTGGCAAAAATGGAAACTTTTATTTAACAAAAAGTCTGGCGATCTGAATAACTTTTTTAAAAAACAATAGGAAGTGACTTTGAAAACTTACTTCACAGATGAACTCTAGCTTAATCTGGAAAATTGCAACCCACGTGTGCAGCAGGGTGCCACAGCATTGTAATTCTGGCTTCAGTGATTGTTTTCCTCACAGAGAAGGGGAATAAAGACATCCACCAAAAGGTCAGGCTTTGAATAAGATGAATTAATTCCTTTTGTTGTCCTGAATGATGAAGAATGTTTAACAAAATTGGCTTATCCAGCATATAGTTTTTCAAGGCTAAATAATGTCAATCAATAATGGCAAGAACTCTCAAGGTTGTTATTGTCTATGACAAGATCATTGCAATTAAAACGAATGCTGAGAGATGAAATAGGAGAATTGCTTGTGGGAATGATGAGGTATTTGAGCATTTTAGTTCAATTAAAAGTAATGATGTTTACAGTGTCTTCATTAAAGATAAGAATAACATCATCATTCATCTTCCTTCACTGAAAAGAGTCCTCTGATGAGTATATGCCAGTGATAGTAAAATGGAATGCCCGCCTGTGGAGCAGAGAACTTTCAGCCCCATCATATTACTCAAATATACAAACAATTTATAAAATTTCTAACAAATAACAGTGTGAATATACATTGTCTTGAACTGTCTCTTTGGCAACATTCTTGGCATTTTTATTCAGTGATTATTACAATACAACCTATGCATCAGTAAAAGAAAAGAGCTATGATCTGGCTTTGCATACATACCCATACTTATATTCCTGAAGGTAACACCAAGATGGATTTCCCGGTCATGGGACCGTCCACATTTCAGTCCATTTAATTTTTAAAATTCATCAGCTCAGTGCAATATCTTATCCAACAACCAAGAAATACAGAAAACAATTTATCTAAGTGTAAGCAATGGCATTTAAACTCGTAAATAATTTACATTAAAGCAAGCACAAATATATTATTGAATAGAATGCAAAATTTGAAAGAATCATTAAGGTAAAATATGGGAGCTATTATCTTTGAAGTGTCAACCGAAACACCCAGGACATATTTCCCTCTTATTTTAGGGCTACTAGGAAGAAAAATCTGTGAAGTTTGGCATTATTTAACCAACTGTGATGCTTGTGTTTTCCATGTATTTCTAGTAAGCTAGCCACAGAAGTGACCAACATATTCTCAGTCACTCTCCCCTGTGAAAAGTGGTTTTCAAGTGAGATGTTGATGTTTAGAAAAATCAATATCAGTTTTCTTTAATCAAATGAAAGCTTTAATCATTTTAATCAACAAGGTTTTCTCCACAAGATGAGACACATCATTTTTTGTTCATAAGCGAATTGAAGTGATCATCATTTTTAAATAAAATGAAATATAACTAATAAAATAAACTTCTTTCAGTGTATTCATGTCTCTGGTTTAACTATATATTAAACATATATTTAGAAAGAAAAGATAACCTTTAAGGAATCTCACTAAGCATTGGGAAAAACTCAGTCTCTTGATCTAAGATAGCAAAGTTATTTTCTTCAGTGAATTCTTTTTTTAAAATTATTTTTATACTTTAAGTTCTGGGATACACGTGCAGAACGCACAAGTTTGTTGCATAGGTATACACGTGCCATGGTGGTTTGCTGCACCCATCAACCCGTCATCGACATTAGGTATTTCTCCTAATGCTATCCCTCCCCTAGCCCCCAACCCCCTGACAGGCCCTGGTGTGTGATGTTCCCCTCCTGATGCCCATGTGTTCTCACTGTTCAACTCCTACTTATGAGTGAGAACATGCGGTGTTTAGTTTTCTGTTCCTATGTTAGTTTACTGAGAATGATGGTTTCCAGCTTCATCCATGTCCCTACAAAGGACACGAACTCACCCTTTTTGATGGCTGCATAGTATTCCATGGTGTATATGTGCCATATTTTCTTTATCCAGTCTATCATTGATGGGCATTTGGGTTGGTTCCAAGTCTTTGCTATTGTGAATAGTGCTGCAATAAACATGCATGTGCATGAAAAAGTTGGAAGTTAAAAGTCAGTGAATAAAAGAACATTGTGGATGTAGCCCAGTTTTGCTTAAAGCCTAAACATCAGATACAGTTTGGAGAGGAAATTATAGTTTGATAACTGCTAAATGTAAACTACCAAACCATATGCTTAAAAATCTAATTACTTTGTTTACCAGATTTCAAATTACTTAACCTGTCTGTGTGTCTACCTCCTCATGTATCAGATGAGCATAATGTAATCACTGACACATAGCTGATTTTGTGTGATTATTTTAGATCAGGTATGCAAAGTGCTTAGTCCAGTGACTAACACAGATTAAGTATTCCATAAAAGGTAGCATTTTTTAAAACGCCATTTGGGAAGAACCCCGGAATATAATAATACTGATGTGAAGTTTCAACACAGTAAATTTATTGTTCCTCTCCTCTACACCAGGAAGACCCTTCACAGACAGATGTGCTCATGGATGTCAAGCCTGGAGAAGAGGTAATAGCACAGTACTGAGGGGCCTACAGTTATCAATACAGATAGAAGCAAGTTCATCCCAGAGTCTCAAAGGCTCCAAACTGAAGTGAGCTTGAGAAATTGGAGATTTAGAAGGAAGTCTGAGATTAGTACAATGGAAATGGGCTTCAATGCACCTATCAAACCACAAAGAACCTGAGAAAGAAGAAATAACTGAAATATGAAGTCTGAATAAACATTCAAATGAGAAATTATTAGGAAAAGGTACCTACACAGATGAGAGTCTGCAAAATTTGGAATCAGCAGAAGCAGGGGCAGTCCTGCTTCTGGCTTTTCACATCTTTTCTACCATGTGACACATGGGCAATTTGGGTCTATTTAAAGGATCAACAATACAGCAGGCTACTTGGGGTGTGTCCTGGGGGAACTCAAGAAATCCAGAGAAAGAGAAAAATAAGTGATTACGGTAATATAAAATATGTCCTATGAGGACCAATTAGAAGTATAATGGCTGTTATGTCTCGATAAAAGGGGAATAATTATTACTTCAAGAACTTCAATGAATGTACAGTACTAGAGATTTGGCAAACAGCTGATTTTAATGTTCATAGAAGGCTCAAAAGACAGATGCATTTAAATAAACTTAGATACATTTCTGTTTATAAAAAAGAAAACTTTTTGACAAAGCTTTGTAAAAATCTACAAAGATATATTATGGGAACCTTGACTCTGCTATCAAGACAGTGGTTAATCAACTTCCTGAGATGGTGTATTACCAACAGTTTGCTAGGGCTTTCATAAGAAAATACCATTGGCTGGGTGGCTAAAACAAAAGGAATGTGTATTTCCTCACAGTTCTGGAGGCTAGAAGTCTAAGATCAAGTTGTCAGCAGGTTGGGTTTCTCCTGAGAACTCTTCCTGGTGCACAGATGTTCCTCTTCTCGCTGTGTGCCTGCATGCCCTTTTCTCTGTGCATACATCCCTGGTCTTGCTTTCTGCATCCAAATTTCTTCTCATGAGGACATCAGTCAAATTGGATGAAGGCCCACCTTAATGGCTTCATTTTAATTTAACCGAACTCTTTAAAGACCATCTCTAAATAAGGTCCCATTCTGAGTTACAGGGGGGTTAAGGCTTTAACATATAAATATTGGGAGGACACAGTTTAGCCTGTAACAGATGGCTTAACCGGTGATGGTAACCATGAGTCACCAAAGACCTCTTGCATTATCCCTGCCTTGTCCTACCCCCAACACACAGGCACACAGCCCGTGTTTTCAAAATTTTAACCTACCAAACCATATGCTTAAAAATCTAATTACATTGTTTACCAGATTTCAAATTAGGACAGCTATAACTACATATGAGAGTTGCTTAACATCATGGGGAAAAAGGTGTTTTTATGGTGAATAGATGTGTATTTCATCCCACACGAAGAAACTTGACATTTCAATTCTGAAAGCAAATGCATAATTTTGGTTAGATTTCAAAATACTGAAAATTTCTTATGGATTTCTATTTCCACTTTGGAGAGGCTGACGTGGAAACCACTGCATTAGTTGTTAACCTTTCTAAAAGTGAGTCTCTGGTGAGGTTATTTTCTGCTGTCTTCCAACTTCGTGGTTTTATGATAACACTTAGAGTTGGCCTTTGACAAACAGTTGGCCCCCTTAGTAGAAGGCTCACAAATGATGTGGCAGATGTATACGGCCACCCAGGGGCTAGTCCCCTACTTTTCGTAAAAACACTCTACCCTGTGGTGGAGAATTTTTCCCCCAGCATGCATAGTTCAGTGAATTATGAAAAAAAAAAAAAAACATTCTGGTCTCCCTTCTGAAGAGGCAGACACTTCAACTGTGCTGAGCTAAGTGGACAGTCTTTTTCTGGAATCTGCATCTTAACCAAAATTAAAAAAAAAAAAATTACCACATTGGAACTCATTCACCCAAAGAATTATTGCCTGCTATCAAGAACACCATCTGTTTGGGTGCCTATCATTCTTAAGCTTGGCTTTTTCATCCTTTCATTCAGATCTGGGAGCACTCTCATGACCTAACAATGAAGTCCCCTTTTCTTCAGTTATCTCAAGTTAGCTTCTGTTACCTGAATGAGAAAAAAAATCCTAATAATACCAACTACACCAGTTTATAAGACTTCAGACAATCAACATCTGTGTATGGCTCTCCTACTGCTTCTTTCAATAATCCCTATCATCCGTATGCCAACTGACAGTGGAAATACCTTTGCCAAGCAAAAGAATTTTCCCGAATGAGGCATTAGGAGAAATGAGGGGGATTTAACTATGCAGGGATACTCTTCCTGCAACCAAGAATCAGCTGAGCATTTACAACTGCAGTCCTCAGATGTGATTACATAGCCAACTAATTTATGAGAAAAACCTACTTTACTCATATTCATATGTAAATATACCTTTTATGTATTTGGAGCCATTTGGTCCTTCATAGCATGTTCTGGGTCAACAGTTCTCAAAGTGTGGTTCCAGGACCAGCAGAATCAGCATCACTTCAGAACTTGTTAAAAAAGCAAACGCTTGAGTACCACTCCCAGACTTACTCTATCAGAAACTCTCTGGGCTGGACCAGCAATCTATGTTTTAACAAGCCCTCTAGATACTTCTGATGCTTGCTGAAAATTAAGTATCTTTGGGCTAAAGTCTTGGACTGGAATGAGATCCCTCACCTCAGTAGCTTATGACTTTTCTCATGGCCAGAGAATATAAGAAATTCTTAAAGGCATCCCTTTAGGGGTCTTGTCCTAGTTGGACCAAAGCCCTCCTCCTTACTCTACTCCTAGCACTTCTTCATCAGTTACCTCAAGAAAGAGAGGAATGGTCATTAATGAAAGGCAGAAGGTCTGAAAATAGAGCAGTGCTGTCATTTATGCAAAGCCTGCAACCTCATTTCCAACCATTTGATTGTTTTATTTGCCCAGAGGCACTACTTCTCATACATTTGGCTCCTCTCTTCAGAAGGACCCCCAACTAATCATTTTCATGTGCTTCAATGCACTGCTCTCCCAAGTATTCTTTTTAAATTGAGTGAAAATTAAAACTAATGCATACAGTTCCATAATAACATTTCTTTTAATGAGACCCATCTTCTAATGGAACGGACTGCCCTACTAAATTAAAAGTAGGGAAATATATAAAACACATAATCCAGCACATGAAACCAAAAACTTAATTTATTCATTCATTTCACTAGACAGTGTGATGAAGCATAACAGGAACATGAGAAAATGAAGTTGTGTTCCCTGTCTCCTCCTGCCATTTCCCCTTTTCTACTTAGAGAAGGTCAGTGTGAGAAAAACTTGACCTTAAAATCTACTTCCCAGTAAAACAAAACCAGTGCAAGCAAATATTTTCCATGTCCTACTAATCTGAAAATCTAATGTAAATTTTTTAAAAACCTCTTCATTATATAAAATCTCTTTTTATTTCAAATGTCTTTAACATTAAAAAAAAATTATTTTTAGCAAGCCCAGGATGAATTCCAAGTAACTTCAAAATCGCTATCACAATAGTACTTTGGTTATAGGTTTTAAAAAAAGTACATAATCTGCAGTGTTTTATGAGGTTATTAATTTGAATTATGAAATTCTAATTGCCTAGGAGTTTGTCCATAAACCACCACTCTCCTCTAGCAGGATGGAAAAGAACACAAAGTATTCCCACCAGGAAGCTTGGAAGCTTGTCAGAACCTACAAATGTTTCTCAGACTTCATGGTTTCTTTTACGGCTTTGAATATTTTGCAAAACCTCTGATCAAAAGGTAATCATGACCTCAGAGGTAGGGGGGTATGTGTGCATGTGTGTGTCTGCACGCACGTGCATGTGTGTATTTAGCTTTCTCTTGGCATGGCTATGCACGCTGAAATGCTGGCATTGCAAGAGGCCAGACTATGTTAACTCCTCCAATGACTGAGGTGTACTTATTTTATAATGATCACTAACTAAATGGAGATTATTTGGTATGTGTTTGTGTGTGTGTGTTTATTTGCGTGTGTGAGTGTATACGTATATTAGAAGCTTTAACTTTTTATGTGTGTAATTAAATACTCTCATTTTCTCCAGTCACATAATCAAATATTCCCATATTTATTTCAGACTTCGGTAATTAATACATTAAGATCATAAATCTTGTTTAAAGATAGAATACTTTTCTATGAAGGATATCAGCTCAATTATTTATTTTGTTTAGCTTTTTTCATTTTTTAAAAACAACATCTGTTTTCTTAAGTTTTCATGATCCAGATAAAAAGGTCTGCATTCCACGCATCTCATCATCATGCAATTGACCTACAAGTACACAGAATCAGAAGATTCATGTTGAACTTATTCCCATAAAACAGCATGAGGTCCAACTACAAGCCACACAAAATAAATGTTGAGTAACATTATAAAAGTAGTAGTGACAGTTTTAAAATGCCAGTACAAAGAAAACTTGTCCACAGCTAAAGCTAAAAAAAAAAAAAAACCTTCAAGAAACAAAACAAACAAATGGAAAAAAAGAAAAAAGAAAAAAATAAGAAAACCACTTGAAATGAAACAATGTTATAAACTTCTTACGTAAACAACCTTATTTTCTGTAGTTTGTAACCAGAATCTAGTTCCTGGTGGAATCTTGAAGTACATTGTAAATACTAATTAACAAATCCATACTACACTCCCTGGGTGGTTAAAAAGAAAAGTGTGCAGGGATCCAGGCAGTTCATGAAATTTAAAGATGAGTACTTGGACTGTAGGATCAGTCATAGCAATGATGTGTTGTAAAGAAAAGTATCTTTATTCAGACCTTTGCACAAGTCAGTGGCTGTACTGGACGAATCACCAGCTTCCAGACGTTGAGACCAATCATTCAGCCGCAGTGTTTCTTAATTGACTTTATTTGGTTTTGGTGTTGAAGTAGTTTTCCTCCAATGAGTAGGTGGCTCAGCGAGAATCCCAAAAGAAAACAGCTTCTAAAAGGGCTTTTGGTACTTAGAGGTTTTGGAAAAATGACGAGAAGAAGCATTTTCCTGGAGTAAATATTATTCCTTGGAACAAATCAAGGTATTGAGTCTAACAACAACAAAAAAGTTAACAAAAATTCTGTACAGCAGCAACTGGGATAACTTCTGAGAAATTACTTTCTAGTGACATTAAAACAGTAAATATTCAATCTGATTTATAGCTGTTTTTTCTTTTGACTGAAAATGTGCAATGTATGTGGCTTGAATACATGTTCTTGTCTCAAATATTCTACCACACGCATTTCCACCAACTGTGAAGGCAAACACATTTTGACTAATGTTATTGCTATGAAAATTTTCCTTATAACTTGAAATCCTAACTCTGTTTTCTTTTGAACATTCACATTTATAAATGGGCAATTGTTAAACCACTAGCTATTTCTCTTAGAGTTACCATAATAAGGTGATAGAGTAACTGATCCAAACTTTCAGATACTATGAATTTTCTATTTTCTACTTGGGAATACCACGTAGTAAGAAAAGAATCCTTAAGAATGAGAAAATTTTAAGAATCATTCTTAGATGCCAAGGTCTCTCCTTACCATTTCTCCAATAAGGGTGTTTCAAGTTGTCTGAAGTTGTCTTTCATATAAAAAAAACAACTTAGGGGCCGGGCGCGGTGGCTCATGCCTGTAATCCCAGCACTTTGGGAGGCCGAGGTGGGTGGATCATGACGTCAGGAGATCGAGACTATCCTGGCTAACACGGTGAAACCCCGTCTCTACTAAAAAATACAAAAAATTAGCCGGGCGTGGTGGTGGGCGCCTGTAGTCCCAGCTGCTCGGGAGGCTGAGGCAGGACAATGGCGTGAACCCGGGAGTCGGAGTTCGCAGTGAGCCGAGATCGCGCCACTACACTCTAGCCTGGGCGACAGACTGAGACTCCCTCTCAAAAAAAAAAAAAAAAAAAAAAAAAAAAAAAGCAACTTAGGTAAAACTTGTCTGATCTTGTATTTTTAAAACCATTGGCAAAATGCATGCTCATTCAGCTGGGCTTGGCGATTCACCCAAATGGAATAAAAATACACCAGCCTATTCTCCTAGTGTTATAGATGTAATTTGGCTAGAACACATCCTTAGAAGTAAGACATCATTCTCAAAAATCATTTTTATATGGTATTTAGGAACACTTTCTATGGGACGCAAGGTGTTTTATGAATAAGTCCCACGCCAGATGCAGAAGATGAATCCCAGAGGAGGTGAGCAAATCTCTGTCTCTGATTCGGGATCAGAGTCCATATCAAACTGTTCTCTATCCAAGCAGAGCCTCAAAGGGCTTTTCAAATCCCAGTGGCACCTATTAGCTGCCAGGAGTCTGTAAGGTGTATGAATGTAAGTATCTGGCCAACACTGGTACCTCCTATAGCCTGATGCTGCTAGGTTCCCTGATGGGGGCCTGGGATCAGATTTGAGTGACCTATAACAATAGCATTTAATGAGCCATTCACCCAAATAATACCAACTCTTATAAGGGAAAGAAGCATGGGAGGGATAGGCTGTGTGAGACAACCTCGAGTTTCAATTCTGACTGTGCTATGTATTGATTGTATGACCCTAGGGTACTGCTAAATTTTTCAAGTATCACACATTTTGAGTAAAATGATTGTGCTGGTCAGTCTGCTATGTCTCTCAGATCCTAATTCACCTCACTACATTCTGCTTTGTGTGACTGAAGCCGGGACTCTACCAACTACGTTTCTTTGGTGCTAGCTGGCTTCTTATTAAGTTATTCGGAAGAAGGGAATGGGGAGACCTTCCTTCTTCTCTTTTTCTTTCAGTTCTCAGTGACTCACCTGCCATGAGTCTTCCCCAGCAGGGGAACGGTTGGCCCCAGTTTTTTCTTGTTTGTTTGTTTGTTTGTTTGTTTGTTTTTGAGACATAGTCTCCCTCTGTTGCCCAGGTTGGAGTGCAGTTGCGAGATCTTGGCTCACTTCTACCTCTGCCTCCCGGGTCCTGGTTCAAGCAATTCTCCTGCCTCAGCCTCCCAAGTAGCTGGGATTACAGGCAATGCACCACCATGCCCATCTAATTTTTGTATTTTTAGTAGAGACAAGGTTGCACCGTGTTGGCCAGGCTGGTCTTGAACTCCTGATCTTGTGATCCACCCGCCTCAGCCTCTCAAAGTACTGGCATCACAAGGGTGAGACCTTGCACCCAGCAGCCCTAGTTTTTACTGTCCTATTAGCATTCACAAAATAAGGTTCACAGTCCCATAGAGGTATCAGCAGCAGACAGGCAGTGACTCCTCCTCAGAAACCTAAGTTCCAACTTCTTGGCACCCATTCATTGACCTTCTACATTCTGATATTTTTAATTACTTTCCTTTGTTGCTCCAGTATTAGGGGTCGTAGTGACTTGCCTGATTACTTCCATCTTCCTTTTTCCTCATTCAGCAAACCAACAGCTGTGTACCAACAGCCTATACTAAATTCTCTCCATTGGATTACCCAGTGTGGTTTCCATTTCCCTGACTGGTTCCTGACAGATACAATGTAAGATAGAACTACTTACTTAATCTTTTATGTGGATTAAATGAGATACTATATGTCAAATGCCTGTTACAAGGCTTGACATATAAAATAAATTATATATCTCGTCCTCATGTAGCATTATCTCATATTATTCAAAAGTTACCATCATGCCCATATCATTATTCATGCCATATCCATTTTTATTTTACACTTAAACCTATCAAAACCCCTCTCTCCATTTGTAAAAGCTAATCTCATTGGCACAATTCCCCTCTGCCAATATAATAAGTTTCTGCAAGTTGTGGCCTTAGATATAAATTATTTGAATTGACAGAAGAACCCTGGCTTTCTAACTCTCAGCTAGTTTCAATAAGGTATGGAATCATAGAAAAAATTTTTAACCACGAGCTCCCTGATGCACTTTTTAAAAATTATCATTATTTTAGTGTTTGTGAAATTGCACCACTAGAGTTATCTTTGCATATTGGAATAAAAAGCCTTTGTTGCTCAGTCTCAGTAGCCACATGACAGGACCATGATGTGTCATCAAAAGATCATCCAATTCTTCTCCTTAATCATCTACTTTCAATAAGAATTAGCCATTTTTATCCATAGTGAGCCCTTACTGTCTTTAATATCAAAGTGAATATTCTTTATTTTCTCATCCCCTTCTAATATTATCTGATATTATTCAAAAGTTATAATCATGCCCATATCATTATTCATGCAATATGCATTTTTATTTCACACCTAAATCTACCAAAACTCAGTTGAGAAAACTTTATCCAAGTTTATGAGAATATCTTTCATGAATTCCTATTCATGCGAGATACCTATTATAGCTTCTTGCAATATAGTAATTAATTTTTCTCAAACTAGAAATTTTGTTAGCTCACATAAGTTAAAATATCCCAAATGTGTTGCATAGAAGATGTTTTTTATCATGACTCACGACTGCCTAGAGAGCCTGACACAAATATTTGCTGTCTGATTTGCCAACCTTTAATATTTTTATAATGGGCTACGTCATCTGAGACTTCCATTTTTTCTGAAGGCAAGACTGAAATATCAAAATAAGTACATATGTAGTATATTTCTTGAAATGTATCAATGTAGATGGTTATAATAAAAGTTTTAAAATCTTTTCTAATTACAGACTTAGTAGAGAGAACTAACCTTTGAAATAATGCTAGGGACAATATACCATACTTTTTCTTTCTTCACCCTATAGCCAACTGCCCCTCCATAGATGTATTAAGACATGTGTAAAGAAGTAAGCACAATCCTAATGAAACAACCAGATTTTTAAGTAGAAAAATAGAAATGCTTGAACTTGCATTGTTTTATTCATGAAATCAATAGTATGTGCAAGTTGAAAAATTCCCCATACTCTGGCACAGAAATTAAATTTGTGAAATGAGGAGTCAATCTCTTTGCTTTTCAATTCTGAGTCATTATGATGATAAACTCAGTGGATGACGTAAGTTATTGCCTTAGAACAACTAGTGAATCCAGAAATGACTACTCACTTTGAAATATGTGCAAATAGCAGTAACTACAGAGCAGGAATCACCTGATCCTGAAATGAGCAAACTCTGCATAAACAAAAAAAATCTTAATCATCTCATGACTAATCCCTTGAGTTAATCAATTATTTAACAACATTATCTTTCCTATGCCAATGACCCCTCTATGTGTCTGAACAACTTGAAGGCATAAGAAGGATAAAGAAATCAATGAAAACATAAAGCATAAAGTCTACATTCAGTTTGACTTTTAGGACACCTGGAAAGTCATGAATGTGATAAAGATTTATAACTTCCTCATTGTCTACCCCTATAGTATGCATGCATCATCCTTTACTCCTAATCCACAGGTGGGTAATAAAATTAGAGAGTTATGATGATAGGGACTTAAAAGCCAAGTGTTTCTTACAAGGCAGGGGATAAAATGAGATTGAAACTATTATAATACTCTCTATTCATTTGAAAAGATACATTTTTCATCTTCTCACAATGTGCCTATAACTAGAGTACTATGCTTAGAATAAAATTTCCTAGCAATTCTTTACTTCTTTTCTCCAAAATAAGAAAACAATGCTTTCAAAGAAAAATCCTATCTTCTCATAATAATCATGAGTCCAGTAAATAAAAACTTGTATGTGCAAACAAACCAATGAACTAGAAAAGGGTACTTGTATTTTCATTCTCACAAATATCTTCAAGTGTGCTTCTGAAATCAACAAAATTTAAAGGGACAGGTGAAGAATAAGCTTTGTTGGCTGAGACTTAAAAAAGTATGCAGTAATGGTTTATAGTAAAAAAAGTATCGATCAACTTTGACTTATTTAAAAACAGGAAAACATAAGTTTGTAAAATTGTATGTGAAGATTTGGTAACATGAATGTCTTGTGAGCAGTAAATCACATTTGTAGGAAAGAAATGAGTTGAAATTTCAAAATATTTGCATGCTGTTAGAAATTCATAACTTTCTAAATTTAAGTTAGTTTTAAAACTTGGCTTGTGTGAGTCTCCTAATTCTTTGAAAACTAAAAAAGAATGTAAAGCAAGTAAATTTCAGAGGTTTCTTTTCCCTTGGAACAAATTAATGGTTCTATAAATTGCTTTCAACTGATTTTACCACTCCTAATACTTAAACTAAATACTAATCATTCTGATATATTCCTGTTCATGTGTATTAGTTTTTTATTGCTGATGTAACACATCACCATAAACTTAGTAGATTCAAATAATGTAAATTTTTAATCTTTTGGTTCTGGAGGTCATAAGTCTAAATGGTTCCATGAGACTAAAATCAAAGTGTCACCAGGGCTGGGCTTCCTCTGGAAGCTCTAGAGAATTATCTGTTTTCATGCCTTTTCCAGCTTGTAGGAACTGATTACCTTCCTTAGCTCATGGCCCCCACTTCCTACAGCTTCAAATGAGACAACACCAGGTTGAGTCCTGCTTAGATCACATCTATCAATATAAACCTCCTCCTAGTCATGTTTCCTTCTGACTCTCTTACGCATCCTTCCTTCTCTTCAAAAGACCTTTGTGATTATAATGGGCCTTTCTGAAGAATCCAGGGTAGTCTCATCTCAAGGTGCTTAAGATAATCACATCTACACGATCTCCTTTTCCATGTCAGGTAACATATTCATAGGTTTCAGGGGCTATACTTTGCTGTCCACTTTTGGAGAAATCCTTGGAAGATACTCATTTAATTTAGCATATGACGTAGAGGCACACAATACTCCTCATAATCAAAAGACTTTAGCATGTAATTATATCCCAAACATTTTTAAAACTACGTTTATGTTGTTTTACTTGGTAAAAGAGATTTTTGCATATGTGATTGAGTTGGGAAGATCACCTAGGTGGGTAATTGCAAGAATATTTGTGAGATAGAATGTCTTATCTATCATCCCTGTGAGTATCAAGAGAATAGATCTTCCATACTCTTATACACAAGTTTTGTTTTCTCTTTCCCATTAAGCAGCTTTCCCGTTGCTTACTTAAGTGGTTTTTTTCCAGTTAAAGGAGGAATTATTCTGTGTTACTTTGTAGATACATACCCTAAATATACATATGTGTGTACAAATACTGTGTAATTACATACATTCTGATGATTTCTAATTTCTTGATTATATCACACACTGTGGTTTAGTGTCAAGCATCCAATCATTTGACTGGTCTTTCATAATGTTCTTCTCAGTGTATACATTCACCAGCTTGTCATACTTCTTGAATTATATTTCTGTTTCCTTCAGTAGTCAACATGTTTCTAATTTATCTTAAGAATCCCTTCAAGCCATTCTAGCCTCAAAAAGTATGATCATTACCTCATTTTCCTCTGCAAACAGATATGTAGCAGCATTTTTTATTCCATATTTCTAGAATTCTCCCAGAGTTGCAGTTCATGATCATGTAAGTTGTACTTTGCACAGCTCCAGGGGCACTGTTTACCTCAGAGTCATTGGCATATTACCGATTGGCATATTACCAATTGCTGCAATTTGAAGATGGTAACTAAGAACCTTAAGAATGGTCAACTCTTCCTACATTGCACAACGGTGGCATTCTGGCCAGTGAGTGCTACTTAAAATTTGATATCAAAAATTTATAATTTGATAAGAATGACCAAATTTTTGCCGTTGGGTCTGATGGAATAACAAGGACCAAGCTTACTTTTCTGAAGTAAATAACTAGACAACTGGACTAAATATATTTATCAATTAGTTTCAGGCATTGAACAACAGAACAAAACAGTGAAAGAAAACAAACAAGGCCAGTTTTATGGTCACTACAGTTTTCTGCATAGTTACTATTTCTGAATCACAGGCACAGAAAGGAGCCCAAGTAGTATTTCAAAGACTTTCTGAGTTGAGGAGATAGAAACCAGAGACTGGAGAGACAGAGGGTGCATGGCAGAGCTCCAGAAAGGAGGAAAGTATGAAGAGAAAAAGCTCCTGAAATACGCTTGGAGTACCCTTTGCATTTTTGCAGAGAACTAATTAGTGCATGCATAGAGTTCAAGTACATGAGACTGGCAGAGGATAAGTAGGAATATGCAACCTGAACAATACCCACAGTTCAGACAAAGAGGAAAGATACATGCATTCTGGCTACATGAGAGTCCCTGGTGATAGCTCATGGGGCCATGCCTTAGTAGTCAAGCTAAAGTACAACAGGAATGAAGGCTATCATATGCCAACCATAATAAAGCATACAAAGAGGCCTTAAAAGATCAAACTGATCTACAAGTAACTCAAACTGTTTGCCAGAGGAAAGTGCAGCACTTTTTAAAGGAAAACAGCAACAATGCAACCACTCACATTTCCAGCATTAAAAAAAAAATTACTAGACATGCCAAGTTGCACGAAAATGTGAAGCGTAATCAGGAATAAATTAGACAATAGCAACAAAATCAGAAATATGAAGGATCTTGAAACTAGAAGATAAAAATGTTATTAGAGTTCATAAAACTATGTTAAACTATTTTAAAAGTGAATATCATAAACTACTTAGTGTTAAAAGCAAGAGCAAAGTGCAAAAGAATACCCATAGTATACTATGCTTCATGTAGAAAAGGATAGCATTTAAGGAAATATGCATGTATGATCTTCTGTGCAAAATAAATACAGGGAAACAAAATCCAGAAACAAGAGATTGTTTACCTACGGAGGGTAGGTGTGAATGGGATGGAAAGAATGGGATAACAGAAACTTAATACCACAAAAGAGGGAAGAATGACACTTTGCTGAGCATTTTTTGAGCTCTAATTCTTAGAGCTATAATAATATTTCACATGCCTTCAAACAAATAAATAATTAAAATTTATTACCAGGATGTGGGGGAATGGAATACAAACAGTAACAAATGAACTCAACTCTTTTACAAATGATAATTACAACCACACAAATAGAATTGGGGCAGAAAAGAGCTAAACAAAGTAACTTAAAACAAAAAAAGCAACAGTTTTTGACTGTATCCTTAAGGCTAAAGATGAAAAGAACTATGCACAAATATTTTACTATAGTTTACAAATGTGTTTTCACAAGGGTATGAGTTTGCAAATATGAAATTACTTTATGTGTATGCTAGGATTGAACAAAATGTAAATATACTGTGGATAATGAGAGCCAGGTTTTCTACCATCAGAGCATGGAGTTACAAATAAGGGAAAGAGAAAGGCTATAATGCATCCTGTTGTGTTGGACTGGAATCAAAAGTATTATATGAAATCATTGTTTTTAGTATACGTACAGATGGAAAATTGTAGAAATAAATATAGATGTGTATAAATGTGTGAGTATACATACATACATTTTTTAGCTCTTCTAACAAAAGGGCCTAGAGACACCACCATCCCAGTAACAATGAGAACACCATTCTCCAATTAAAGGAACCAAGGCTCCTTGGAGACATGTTTGACATCAGGGTTGGGCAGGGAAAATACAAGATTAGTTTGGAATATTTTGTCATGCCATAAAGTAAGGAAATGCTCACAAAACAATGGGAAAATGTGAAAAGGAAACAGAATCCAATTTGAATAAACTTCCATAGCCAAATCTGTGAAAATTTGGGCAATAAAATAAATAACAATAGTGATAGATTACAATCTACTGAAGAAAAAATTCAATTAATGCAGGCCAGGCACGGTGGCTCATGCCTGTAATCCCAGCACTTTGGGAGGCCGAGGCGGGCAGATCACTTGAGGTCAGGAGTTCGACATCAGCCTGGCCAACATGGTGAAATCCTGCCTCTACCAAAAACACAAAAATTAGCCGGGCATGGTGGCACATGCCTGTAGTCCCAGCTACTCAGGAGGCTGAGGCAGGAGAATGGTTTGATCCCGGAAGGCAGAAATTGCAGTGAGCCAAGATCGTGCCATTGCACTCCAGCCTGGGTGACAGAGCAAGACTCAATCTAAAAAAAAAAAAAAATTAATTAATTCATATTGACATAAATAATATTAAATAAACATTACATAAACCAAAGAGGGAGAATGAGAAGTATTTTCTTACAGTAAAATTTTATTAAAAGTAGAAGACATAAAGAAAATAAAAGAATCATCATTCTCCAAATACCACAGTAATAATTATTGCAAGAAAGAACCTTTGAGGGATGCTAAGATTAGTGGTGAATATATGTTGGGAAAGAACATATTTGCATAATATGAAAGTATCTTCCTACAAGATAATTATAGAATAGTAACTTCAAAGTGGAGATGCCACCTTAGCCAAGTGATCAAAGCTAACATTACTAATAATAATATAAGTCAACTTCATGTAACTTCTTATATGATGCACTGAGTAGGACAAAGCATCAATTCTATGCTATTCTTACACAAAATGTATAACTTTAGTCCTAATCATGAGAAAACATCAGACAAACTGAAATCGAGGAGGGACATTCTACAAAATAACTGCCATTATTCTTCAAAAGCATTTTAGAAAGACTGAGGAATTCTCCTAAGACATAGAGACATATCAACTAAATGCAATGGAGAACATGGACTGTATCATGAACCAGAGATGGACATCAGTAGGATATATAAAATAACACCCAATATTTGAACATTAAACAAAATACTTCAAAAAAAAACCCCATGGACCAAGAAAACTATCACCAGAAAAATAGAAAATAGTTTAAACTGAAAGAAAATTTTAAAACATAATAAAACATGTGGGATTCAGATAAATCATTTCTTAAAGATAAATTTATAGATGTAATATATATATTGAAAATAAAAGGCTTAAATCAATGACCTTTAGATTCTTTTTTAAGAAGCTAAAAAAAAAATGAAAAGCAAAGTATATCCAAATTAAGTAGAAGGAAGAAGATAATAAAGATAAAAATGTAAACCAACAAAATAGCAAATAACCGAAGGTGGAGCTAATTAATAGACCCACAGATTGGTTCTTTGAAAAAAAAATTAAGAATTAAACAATGGCCAGCAAGACTTATCAAAAAAAAAAAATAGAGAAGCTACAAATTTTAGATATCAGGAATTAAATAGACGATATAACTACAGAACCTACAGAAATCAACTTAATTATGAAAACTTTAGGCCAATACATTTTACAAATAAGATGACATGCCAAATTCTTTGTAAAATTCTAATTCTTAAAACTGATGCAAAAAGAAATTGAAAAAGTAATAGCTTCTTTGTATTAAAGAAATTTTTTTTAATAAATTTAAAAAGATTTCTGTAAGATAATTCCAGGCTACATGGTTTCTTAGGTGAATTCTATCAAACATTTAAGAAATACAGAGAGTCCTCAACTTATGGTGGTTTGACTTATGCTCTTTTGACTTTATAATGGTGCTTTCATCTGTGTACATTAATAATGAGCATCAATATGACCATTTAGTTTTTCACTGTCAGTATAGTTTTCAATAAATTGCATGAGATATCCAATACTTTATTTTAAAATGGGCCTTGTGGTAGATGATTTTGCCCAATTGTAGGCTAATGCAAGTGTTCTGAGCAGGTTTAAGGTAGGCGAGACTAAGCCATGATGTTCAGTAGGTTAAATGTATAAAATGCATTTTGACTTACAATATTCTTAATTTAGGATGAGTTCATTAAGACATAAGCTCATTGTAAGTTGAGTCGTATCTCTAATAATATCAATCTTGAAAAGACTCTTTTTAAAAAATAGAATTTTAAGGGCCAGGCATGGTGGCTCATGCCTGTAATCCCAGCACTTTGGGAGGCTGAGGCGGGTGGATCACCTGAGGTCAGGAGTTCAAGACCAGCTTAATCAACATGGAGAAACCCCATCTCTGCTAAAAATTAAAAAAAAAAAATAGTTGGGCATGGTCGTGAATGCCTGTAATCCTAGCTACTCGGGAGGCTGAGGCAGGAGAATCGCTTGAACCCTGGAGGCGGAGCTGTGGTGAGCTGAGATTGCGCCATTGCACTCCAGCCTGGGCAACAACAGCGAAACTCCGTCTCAAAAAAAAAAAAAAAAAAAAAAAGATAGAATTTAAAGGGACCCTTCTTATCTTATTTTATGAACCCAGTATTGCCTTGATTCCAAACCGAGACAAGGGCATTATACGTAATACAACTTCTATGTTTAGCCCTCATAAACAGACTCAAAAGTCCTTAAAACATAATAACAAATTAAATGTAGCAGTACATAGAATGGATAATAAACCATGAGCAAATGAAATTTCTAAGAAGATTGCAAGGTTAATTTATTATTTGAAAAATCAATTTAATTAATTAATCAATTTTATTCATCTGGGTGATTACGTCGCCAAAACTCAGCAAATTGTGCACTTAAAATAGGAGTATTTATTTTAGGTAAATTATGGTTCAATACAATTGATTTTTTTAAAAAAGCGTTTCCCAAAGTGATCAAAGTGGAGGACAGGAAATAGTAAACATCAGTGCTTATGTTATAGCTACTAGAAGCCTCCCAATTCCAACAATGTGCTTTCAAGCAGGTCTGATCCTTTCCCTGGAGGATACCTCTGGCCCAGGTGTGCTACAAATGCATTGCCCCTGGTTGCTTCTAACACCTTAGTGATAGACGTGAGAAGAGGGTACTGGAGAAAGAAAAGGTGTACAGGGTTCCAAATGTACTATCTCTTTCCAAAGGACACTCAGGAAGCCAGTGGAGAGGAAAAAAACAAGCTGCTAAATAAGTTACAAGCAAGTTCTCATACAGTTTTGCAATTAACTAAATTAGGACGTTCAACCAATAAAATTTGTTTTACATAGTTCCTCCTCTAATAGGATGAACTGGTGGATTGTGAGATATGGCTGATATAACTTGTTTTCTCTATTTGCTTCTGTTTTTTTTCCAAGTTTTGTTTGCAATACATTAGGAAAAATGTAATTGGGCTATAAAGCGAACAAACAAATTATCTATGAAATTATCACCAGATATAGAGATTGTTACTTCCTATTGGTCTTACGTATGAATATAAATAAGTAAAAATAAATATATGAACATAAGCGTGTTTATTGTATAATTATATAAATGTGTATATAATGTTATATATAACACTCAATAAACTCATGATTATACGTAGTTTCAATTCATGCTTCTAAAAGCGATCACTCAGTGTAGTCATTATCATATGTTAATAAACAATCTCGGAAAATATGCTTGTAGTAGTTGCACGATATCCCATCATAAAGATTGTCATGCCCTTTTTAAGCCATACTTTTGGGTATATAAGTTATATCTGGTATTTTCCTGCTACATATATACTATTATTATAAATCTATTAGTAGTTGACTTTTTGTCAACACATATGATTGTTTTCTCACAACGGAGTACAAGAGTTGGTTGTAACTTTATTTCCTTCCAACTTGTATTTTAGGTTCAGGGGGTACATGTGCAGGTTTGTTACATGGGTAAAATGTATGTCAATGGGGTTTGGTGTACAGATTATGTAGTCATCCAGGTAGTGAGCATAGTATCTAACTGGGAGTTTTTTGATCCTCACTCTCCCCCACCCTCCACCCTCAATAGACCTTGTGTCTATTGTTCCTTTCTTTGTGTGGACTCAATGTTTAGCTCCCACTTATAAGTGAGAACATGCAGTGTTTGCTTGGTTTTCTGTTCCTGCATTAATTCACTTAGAATAATGGTCTCCAGCTCCATTCATGTTGCTGCGAAAGACATTTCGTCCTATTTTATAGCTATGTAGTATTCTATGGTGTATGTGTGCTGCATTTTTTTAATCCAGTCTACTGTTAACAGGCATCTAGGTTGATTCCATGTCTTTGCTATTGTGAATAGTGCTATAATGAACATATGTGTGCATATGTCTATGACAGAATGATTTATATTCCTTTGGGTATATACCCAGTAATGGGATTGCTGGGTTGAATGGAAGTTCTGTTTTAAGTTATATGAGAAATCTCCAAACTGCTTTCCACAGTGGCTGAATTAATTTACATTCTGAGGAAACTGGAGAGTTCCCTGACTTCCTTTGCAGGATGTGCAGCAGGGGTGTGGCTTGTATGTTTGGCTATCGCGTGTGGTGTCAAACCCCTTACTGGGTGGGAGGTCATGCAGACAGGCAGGTGCAAAAGCCAGGGCAAGTGGCCATGGTAGTGTCTAGGCGTGGGAATGCCTGTGACTCCCACAGCCCAAGTGGGTGTGTGTTACAGTGTGCTCTTTTAGCTTTGCCATCCACAGACAGCTTAAGTGTTAACCAGCTCAGTGCCCTCTTGGTACCCAGGTCTTTGTCCAGCATCCAGAAAGAATCAAGTTGCACACAGACTTGAGGATGGTGAATGTGGAGGTTTTATTGAGTGGTGGAGGTGGCCCCCGAGCAGGATGGATGGGAAGCTGGAAAGGGGATGGAATTGGAAGATGATCTTCCCCTGGAGCTTTGCCATCCAGAGGCTGATCTCCTCTCCAACCACTGCCAGCCAAACTCCTCTTGGCATTCAGATGCTCCTTCTCTTCTTCCTGCCACATCATTCTGCCATTCTTCTGCTCTTCTGTTCGTCTCCTCGTCTGTTTGTCTGCTTCTGGAGCCTGGGGTCTGGGGTTTATATGGGTACAGGATAGGAGGGCGTGGTGGGCCAAAAGGCAACTTTTGGGTACAAAAGCAAGAATGCCTGTTCCCATTTAGGGCCATGGGTTTCCAGGCTCGAGGGTGGGGACTTTGCCAGGGAATCACCCTCTTCTACCCAGTATTTCCCTGCCTCCTGTCTGTATCACCACCAGCAGTGTATAAGCATTCCTTTTTCTCCAGAAGCTCACTGCCATCTGTTATGTTTTGACTTTTTAATAATAGCCATTCTGACCAATGTGACGTGGTATCTCATGGTTCTGATTTGCATTTTTCTAATGATTAGTGATGTTGAGTATTTTTTCATATGCTTGTTTGCCACATGTAAGTCTTCTTTTGAAAAGTGTCTGTTCATGTTCTTTGCCCATTTTTAATGGGTTTGTTTTTTGCTTGTTGATTTAAATTCCTTATAGATGATGCATATTAGACCTTTGTCAGATGTGTAATTTGAAAATATTTTCTCCTATTCTGTAGGTTGTTTTTTTACTCTGTTGATAGTTTCTTTTGCTGTGCTGAAGCTCTTTAGTTTAATTAGGTCCCACTTGTCAATTCTTGTTGCAATTGCTTTTGGAAACTTCATCATGAAATCTTTGCCAGCATCTATGTCCAGAATGATATTTCCTAGGTTTTCTTTGAGGGTTTTTATAGTTTTGGGTCTTACATTTAAGTCCTTCATCCATCTTGAGTTGATTTTTGTATATGGTGAAACAAAGGGGTCCAGATTCAATCTTCTGCATATGGCTAATCAGTTATCCCAGCACAATTTATTGATTAGGGAGTCTTTTCCTCATTCTTGTTATTGACAACTTTGTTGAAGGTCAGATCGTTGTAGGTGTGTGGCTATATTTCTGGTTCTCTAACCTGTTCTATTGGTCCATGTGTCTGCTTTTGTATCAGTGCCATGCTGTTTTGGCTACTATAGCCTGGTAATATATTTTAAAGTTGGGTAGTGTAATGCCTCCAGCTTGCATCTTTTTGCTTAGAATTGCTTTGGCTGTTCAGGCTCTTTATTGGTTTCATACGAATTTTAAAGGTTTTTTTCTAATTCTGTAAAAAGTGTCATTGGTGGTTTGGTAGGAATAACATTGAATCTATAAATTGCTTTGGACAGTACGACCGTTGTAAGACTATTGATTCTTCCAATCCATGAGTATCCATACTCATGTTTGTTTGTGTTGTCTGATTTCTGTTGGCAGTATTTCTTTAGAACTTTTTGTTGTATTGACTGTCACAGCACATTGCCAACTGATTTCCCAAATATTGTACGTATCCACACTTCAAACAATTGTTAATAAACATGATTATCTCATTGCAGGAATAGTGTTTGCAAACAAAAAGATTCCGCTGGTCTTGGGTGCCATCCATCCTGACTTTTCACCTGTTTCATTTCACCCTCAATGGCACAAAGTGCTGTCACTCAAAATTCATTTCTAAAAGGAGGAGTGAAATAATATTTTTTATAAATTGCAAATGAAGCTGTGGATGGATAAAGGTGAACATTTGTTTCTATGCTTATAGTTTATTTGTATTTCTTCATCTATATATTTTTAATAATCTTTACTCACATTTTTCTTAAGGATATTAGTTTTACCACCCAAATGGTTAAAACTCCATAGATTAATAAAATTAACAATTTAGCTAATAGAGCTTTATACAGAACTTTTCCCAATTTGTCATTTTAATGTTTACTCTTTTTGCTTTTTGGACACAAGTTACGACCAGGCAATCACAGGAGCTGTGTCTTCTTTTCTGCCCAGGAGAGCGGGCAGAAACAATTTCCCAGTACTAGGATACTCCTGTCATTTTTGTTTCTTATGTATCTTTCTGCTAACACTGTGTGAACAAATAAAGTAAAATTGATGCTCCAAATTCATTTCAAATTAAATGAAACATCTTAAACAATTAAGAAGAAGTAGTGAAGGAAAAATGGGAAAATCATGAGAAAGGAGAATGTTGCTGGAGAAGACAAAAGGAGAGAAGAAACTGACAAAAAGTAAAGAAAACCCATAATATTGTCATCATTTGGGAGACATGATTAATTTGGAAAATATGCAGGGGAGCTGGAATTTAATTTGGATTTGGATGTTTATAATGATAAGGAAATAATCGGATCCACTTCAATCTGTTTAGTATTGTGTAGCGTCTTTCTGGTATCTTCAATGCCTGTTGTTTAACATTTCAGTGATGAGAGCTTGAGAATTACAGTGCTACCACTGGTATTTGTTAATGAACCTTTAAATTGGCCATTACTGTTATAGCCTGTTTATGTTGGCTTGGCTATGTTGGCTCTTTTATTGAAATAGACAACATGATTAATTTACTTGAGTCCTCTAACGTGTTTGTGTTGAATCCAGTTTAAATTACTGTCAGAAATAATGCCAGATTTTAGACTGGTGACAGAACATTCCTATGAAAATCTCCAACAAGGAATGCTACTTCTCAAAGAGCAAAAGAGGGAGAGAGAAGTGGTTGGAAGAGGATGAAAGAGGGGCATGTTCATGTCAACCGCATAGGTAAGAGAAGAAAGAAATCAGATTACAAGAAAATTGTAGAAGTGTTGAGCCTAGTTACCAATACAGATTGCCTGCCCCATTATGTCAATCTTTGGTGGTGTTATAGATTAATGATTTTTTGAGAAATATATTTTATTACCTTCTGTCTACTAAAATGTCATAGAATACTAACCATTGTATGAAACCAATTTTTCCATTTTTTTCCATATAAAACTTTCATGGTGCATAGCAACAACCAGACACATCCCAGACTTAAGCAGTGAAAAGCAAATACTTCAGCTGGAGAAAACGTAAAACAAAGTCATATTTTCCATGCCTGACAGATTTTAAGTTTAAGATGCCTTTTGGTAATTTTAATTTTCAAAAAAATACTGTCAGGTTAGCCATTTATGTTTGTCTTATGCCCCTGCCTTTTAAATTAGATGGTGAAGCAAACGTAGTGCTGACTTAGTTTACAAAGAGACTTAATAAAATGTCACATTTGCTAGTGATTTTGCCGTTATTCTGAATGTTTGCTTTCAAAAATAAAACAAAAAATGGCCTTTGGCAAAGAGCTCAAAGTAAAAGAAAGTAAATTCTTGAAATTCTATGTGAAAGAGATATTGTTTTATCTTCTGATATCCAGCATAAAGAATTGAGAAACAAAATTTTCGAGGTTTAATTTTAATTTTTAGTTTTCTGTGCACATCTTCACATGCTTGTGGTGAATTATTTTATAGTTCAGCCTCTTCGAAGCTGAATCAGTTTGGGGGTTAAATATTGAAGTTCGGAGTAGATAAGCAGATGCATCAATGATTCCACATAATACAAGGACACAAAAAGTTAACAGAAAGTTATTGCATGACAAGGAAATTATGATGCTATGGATACTGTCCAGTCACTTTCAACTACCTGATAATAAGTTAGCTTGAACAAAAGAAAGTTGGAGACAAAGTAATAGTCATACCTGCTTAGACATTGTGACGTAAATTCATTTGCAAGGCAAATATATATATATACGTGTATGTATACATATATATGTGTATATATATGTATATATACACATATACGTATACATATGTGTGTATATATATACACATACACACACATTAGCAGATGTAAATATCTCTCTCAAAATGTGTAGAAAATTTTTTTGTTGGGGACGAAAATGATGAAATCATTTCTGAAAAGGTTTTCTGGAAATGTATGCCTCCTGCTTCCCTTCCTTCTGCACGTTTAGTGCCAAGAAAGAAACAATATTTCAGAGTTCAGCTCTGGGTATTTCTGTACAAGATTTTTATTTTTAAACAATTACACAAGAGATTCATGCTCATTATAGAAGTATTAGAAAATGCAGATGAGCAAGTGGAAAATATAAATTTTACATTGCATATACTCCCAAAACACAAAAATATTCTCTCTTAATGTATTGGTGCGTATCTTGTATATGTATAGACATGTATATGTATATGTATTCATTCATTCAGTAAGTGTCTACTAGGAGTCAAAGGACACATCAGAGAAGGAAACAGACAAAATTTCCTGCCCTATAAAGCTTAGCTGGTCACGCCAAACAAAAGTAAAACAAAAACAATATACAGTATGTTAGAGAGTGATAAGTGCTAAGGAGTAAAATAAGGCTGACAAGGGAGATAGGAAATGCTGGAGATTCTGTTTCAAATAGAGCTGCCAGAGAATGTTTCATTGGTGTGAGAATTGAGCAAACCCCTAAAGGAAGCAAGGCAGCAAAGCTATAGGGATGTCTGCTGGAAGGGTTTTCTAGGCAGAAGGAACAGCTATGTCGAAGGCCCCATGATGACAGCATGCCCAGTGAGTTGGAGTCGAAGAAAGAAAAAAGAAGCCAATATCAAAATACATTTATTTATTCTTTCTATAATACCTTCTTTGACTCATGAATTATTTGAAATGGTTTGTTTAATTTCCAAATGTTTGGAGTTTTCCTAGATATTTGATTGTTATTGATTTCTAATTTAATTTTATTGTTGGTACAGAACATAGCCCACAAAAACAATGCTGTCTTAGTTTAAAACAAGTTTAGTATGTAATATGCTTGTTGGTATTGTTTCAATTTTAAAAAATTATTGACTTATTTTATGGCCGAGAACATGATCTATCTTGGTGGATATATTATGTACACTTGAAAGACAATATTTTTGTTTGCTGTTGGATGGAGTATTTTATCAATGTCAGTTAGAATAAGGTGGTTAATAGTTAATAGTGTTTTCAAATTATCTATATCATTACTAATTTTTTTTTTGCTAGAGCTAGGGGGTCTCTCTGTGTTGCCCAGGCTGGTCTTGAACTCCTGGCCTCAAGCAATCCTCCCACCACATCCTTCCAAAGAGCTGGGAGGATTACAGGCATGAGCCACCACACCCAGCCCTTTACTCACTTATAAAATTTAGTTTTTCTATTGTTTCTGAAAGAGGAGAAAATCTTTCCATATTAAAATCTCTCTTAATTTTGTATCTGTCTCTTTGTTTAATTCTGTCAGTTTTTGCTTTATCTATTTTGAACTCCTATTGATAAACACATACATCATTATGATTATGTCTTCCCACTGGGAGAACTTGTATTATTTTCAAAACTTTCTTTATCTTTGGTAATATTCTTTGTCTTGAAGTTTGCTTTATGTATTATTAATATAGCCAATGAAACCTTATTTTGGTTAGCATTTGCATGACATAAATTTCTTATCTTCATTTACTTTGAATTTATTTGTGTCTTTAAGTTTAAAGTACAACTCTCATTAACAACATATAGTTCCCATGGTTTGTCTTAGAATCTCTGCATTTTTGTAAGTATTTTTACTTAAAGTACATCTCTAACAGCACATGGTTGGGTCCTGCGTCTATATTTTGTCCAGAATTTTTAAATTGGGTGTTTATATTCTTTATATTTAATGTAATCATCAATATGGTTTGATTTAGATCTCCCATTTTATTGTATGTTTTCCATTTATCCCTTTTATTATTTTTTTTTCTTCCTCCGTTCCTCTTTTACTCTCTTTTTTGGCTTATTTGAATATTTTTCACATTTTATTTTATCTTTCATTGGCTGTTTACATTCAAATTTTATTTTATTTTATCTTTTATCTCATTATCTGTTTTCTTTACACTCCAGGGATTACAGTACACATATTTGCCTTTTATAGCCAATGTAAAGTTAATATTGCACCTCTTTACATAAATTGTAGAAGCACTGCAAGTATATAGGCCTTATTACCAAGGGCCCACTACTTATGTTAAAGTGTTTATATATACTATATGCACTCAGGTTACAAATACAATAATACGTTATAATTTTTGCTTAAAACAGATATATTTATATATATAACTGGAAAAAAACAAGAGCATTTTGTATTCATCTGGATATTTACCATTTTAAACATTCTTCATTTCTTCCTGAGGATCCAATTTGTATCCACTACCATTTTTCTTCAGCCTCAATAAACTGATTTAGTTTCTTTAGCATTTCTCTTAAGATGCCAGTCTGCCGTTAATTTTTATTCATGTATTTTGAAATTCTCTTACTGGTTACCATTAGAATTATTATAGCTTTTTGATGAGTTGGCCTAGTTTTTATTATAAATGCCTCTCTTTGCCCCTGAAATTTTTCCTTGTTCTGAAGTCTGCTTTGTCTGATTTAATAGGACCATTCCAAGATTCTTTCAAGTAGAGTTTTCAGGGTACAACTTTTTCCATTCTTTAATTTTTAGCTTATGTCTTTATACTTAAAGTTGGTTTCCTGTAGACAGCATACATATGTAGGTCATTGTTTCCATCCAATCTGACAATCTTTACTTTTATTGGAGTGCTTGGAACAGTGCTATCCAATAAAAATGTGAATCACAAATATAAGTCACATATGTAATTTAAAAAAAAACTTTAGTAGATACACAAAAATCGAGTGAAAAATTAATATATTACTTTATCCACACATATTCAGAATATTATCATTTAAGCACGTTATTAATGGAAAAAATATATTGAGATATGTAACAATACTTTAACTTACACTAAATCTTTGAAATTCAATGAGTGTTTTACACTTATTTCACATTTCAATTTAGCCTAGCCACAAATTATACACCTAATAGCCAAATGTGACTATAGTGTTGGATAGCACATTATATCCAGTGTGGATATCAACTATGTGGAGGTTAATTCTTTCACCTTGCTCTATATTTTATAGTTGTTCCATATATTCTCTACTTTTCCCCCAGTATTCCAATTAATGAGCTTAGGAAATTAATTAAATGATTATATTGTGCCTCTGCTGTTATCTATAACACGTTTTATTTTCAGTGATTGCTCTATGGTTTATCATATACATGCTTAGCTTGTTAGTCTATGTTAAGACACTATTATCACTTACATATAGTGTTAGACCTTCATAGGAGTGTATCTTCATTTCCACTTTTCCTTTTTGTGCTATTGTTTGTCATACAGTTTATTCTACTCACGCTATACAGCTCACCATGCATTGCTATTATTTTTGCTTTAAACAGAAAATTATCTTCTACAGAAGTTTTTTAAAGTAAAAAAAGTCTCTTTTTGTATATTCACTATTTCCTGCACTCTTATCACTTTTGCAGATTGAACTGTATATTTGGTATCAATTAATTTTTGTCTGAAATTTTCCCTTTAGCATTCCTTTCAGTGCAGGTCTTCTTAAATTTTCTCAAATTTTCTTGGTCTAAAGGTCTTTATTTTGCCTTCGGTTTTGAAAGATACTGTCATGGGTATAGCATTCTTTTTTCTAGTATCTTAAAATATCATTCCAATGTCTTCTGGCTTTCATAGTTTCTGACAACAGGTCTCCTTTAATTTTTCCTCTTGTTTCTCTCTTAGGCATGCATGTCTTTTTGTCTCTGGTTTCTTTTAGGATTTATTCCTCATCACTGATTTTTCAGTGATTTTATTACCACATGCCTTGGTATTGCTTTCTATATCATTATTATGTTTTTTTTTCAGATTTACTGAAGCTTTATGTCTATGATGGTCATCACATTTGTAAATTTTTTTTACCATAATTGTCTAACTTTTTTCCTGCCTTGTTCATTTCCTTCTCTCTGGAATTCTTATTACAAATCTGATAGCATGCTTAATAATGTCATTATATATTTTTTCCTCTTGCCTTTAAGTTCAATGACTTTTCCTACTCTAGTGCCTAATTTGCTTTTAATCCCACTCAATGTTTATTTTTTTCATTCCAGATATGGAATTTTTATCTCTAGCCATTCAATTTGAATTTTGTTTACAAATTCATTATGATCTTTCTGTTTAAGACCTCATTATATTCATGTTTTGTTTTATGCCCTTTCCCTTATTTCTGTGTTAATCACACCTATTTTTTAAATTCACAGACTATTTTTTAGAACTGCTTTAGGTTTATTAAAAAACATAGGCAGAAAGTACAAAGTTCCTATATACCCTCTCCCCCAACATTTTAAGTTTCCCCTATTCTTAATAGTGTGGTATTAGATTAGATCAGTGTGGTTAACTTGTTATAATTGATGAACCCATATGGATACATTATTATAAACTAAAGTTCATAGTTTAAATTTGAGTTCCCTCTTGTACAGTTTTACAGTTTTTGGCAAATGTATTATGACATGTATCCACCATTACTGCTTCCTACAACATAGTTACGATGTCTTTAAAAATCCTCTTTGCTCCACTTATTCATGCCTGCCTCCCTCCTTGAATCCCTGGTAAACACTGCTCTTTCTACTTTGTCTTTAGTTTTGTCTTTTCCAGAATGTGATATAGATCGAATTATCCAATATGTTGCCTTCAATTGGCTTCTTTCACTTACAAATATGTATTTAGGACCCTTCATGTATTTTTGTGGCTTGATAGCTTATTTTCTTTTTTGCTGAATAATATCCCATTTTAAGTGTATATCACAGTTTATCTGTCCACCTATTGGTTGCTCCCAAATTTTTGCAATAAGAAAGCTATTTTAGACTTTTATGTTCAGGATTCTGTGTGAAAATCAATTTTGAATTTAATCAGGTAAATACCTAGGGCCACAGTTGCTAGATCATATGGTAAGACTATCTTTAGGATTCTAAGAAACCACAAAACTGTCTTCCAAATAAAAATGAAGATACAACTCATCAAAATTTGTGAGATGTAGCAATAGCACTGTTTCAAGAGAAATTTACGGAAGTGAATGCATATACTAGAAAACAAGGGAAATCTCAAATCAATAATCCTAGCTTTTATCTGAGAAAACTTTAAAAAAGGAGAAAATTAAATACAAAGTAAAGAGAAAAAAAGCAATAATGCTGCTTGCTGCATCTGTCAATTACCTATAGAATGATAAACAGTTTCCAACTATCATAGCGGGTTTGCACATTTCTCCTTGTAGTTTTATCATTTTTGCCACGCATATTTAGACTGTCCATTGTTAGGCACATACACATTAAAGATTTTATATATTCTTGGAGAATGGACCACTTGGTCATTATGTAATGGCCTTCTTTATCACTGATAATTTCTCTTATTCTGATATCATCTTTGTATGAAATTAGTATAGCAACTCCAGCTTTTTTTTTCATTAGATTTGGCATAATATATCCATCTCCATTCCATTACTTTTAATCTATTTATGTCTTGATATTTAAAGTCCTTTCTTGTAGAAAACATGTAGTTTTTTTTAATTCACTCTGATAATACTGATTTTTAATTATTGTATTAACCATTTATAACAAAGTGATTACTAATATGGTTGATTTAATATCTACCATACTTGTAACTATTTTCTATTCACTCCTGTTTTTCTTTCTCTTTCTTCTTTCTTTCCTTCTTTCCTTCTTTTTTTATCCTTTTGTCCTTTCTCTAGTTTTCATTGAGCATTTTACACGATTTCACTTCCTTTCCTCTCTTAGCACATCAATTATATTGCCTTTCTAAAAAAAAATTTAGTGCTTTTCCTAGATTTTGCAATATGCACTTACAACTAAATACATTTTCAAATAATTCTATATCACTTCATGTGTAGTACAAAAATCGTATAACAATACAGTCCTATTTTTCTCCCTTCCTTATAATATGGACCTCACTAATTTCACTTATCCTTAACCAATAATCACCATATATATTGTTGCTATTAGTGTTTGACACAAAGTATTATCTGTTAGATAAACTAAGGATAAGAAAAAAAAATTTATTTTTTCTCTAGTGTCTGTCTTTTACTTTCCCTCCCTCCCTCCCTTCCCATAGCTCTATTTCCAACCTTATTTTCATTCTCCCTAAAAATAAATATTCCAACCTATATTATTCTGTCCTATATTGTATTCACTCACCCTGAAAAACTTCTTTTAATATTTCTTGGAAGGCCAGTCTCCTAGTAGCAAATGTCCTCACTTTTTGTTTGTTCGGGATTCACATTATGTATGTCTTAGCTCACCTGCAGTTGATCCACAGTTATTTTGATCTGCTCCACGGTTTTTATTCTCATTTCATTTCAGTTTTGGAAGTTTCTGTTTACGTATGTTCAAGCCCTCAAATTTTTTCCTTTCCATATCTTGTTTACTGATGAGCCCATATCAAAGGCATTCTTCCTTTCTATTATAGTGTTTTGATTTCTAACATTTTTTTCTTATTCATTCTTAGAGTGTCCATCTCTCTGCTTACATCATCCATCTTTTCTTGTATGTCATCATTTTTTTCGTTAGATTTCTTAACATAGTAATTACATATTTTTTAATTCCCGGCCTGATAATTCCAGTGTTTCTGCCACATCTGGGTCTATTTCTGATGCTTTTTGCTGTATCTTGAAACTGCGTTTTTTTGTATCTTTTAGAATCTCTTGTAATTTTTTGTTGAAAGCCATACATGATGAACTGAGTAAAATGAACTGGGATAAAGAGGCCTTTAGTGTGAAGTTTTATGGTTATCTGGCTGAGTTAGGCTGTGTTTGTTGTTTGCCATACATATAGAGGTCAGCAGCTAGAATTCCCTTTGTTGTCCTTGTTTTTGTCTCGCATGTTACCTTTGGATTTTACTGGAGATTCCTTCTTAAAAGAGCATGTGAGCCTCAGATTTCTTTTATCTGTAACCCACTGTTATTATACAGGCGCCTGGTTGATATGTCAGTAAACTATGGGGTTAGGGAAGTTACAATTCAGTCCTATAATTCAGTTCCAGTCTTTTACTGAGCCTGTGTTTCTGACCTATAAATTTCCCCCATGCCGTCAGGGGAGACAAAATGGCTAAGGAACTCAGGACTTGGGTATTTCCCTTCTCCCGTGTCAAAGGCCAGAGGGAGCTGGAATTAGATATTCCCTTTCTCTAAATTGGTTAACCTGTGGCAAAACCCAAGGCAACTGGCTCTGTTAAAATAGTTTATTTTGAGGGTAGTCCTTTGTTAAGTAGAACAGAATGTTCTGGACTTATTTCAGATTAAAAACTTTCCTCTTCCACTACTGGAAGCATAAGAGAAATTTTCCCCTATGTTCACCCTGAGAAGCTGATGGGACTACTAAAGGTAAAAATGCTCATCAATGTGGGGTATCCTATAAAGCTGTTTCTCATGCAGTTTCTAACTTTCAAATTAGTCCTCACTGGGCCTCTGACAATTCGTCAATTATGGTTTAAACATTCCTACCAGAAATGGGTTGCAGTGGGCTTCTGCTCTAGAGTGTCTGCTCCTAGTAAACTGTGATTCACAGGATATGACTCTCTCTCCAGTTTTCAAGTTACATTGTGGTTTATCCTGTGATCTCAATTCTCTGATGAATCTATAAACATTGTTGATTTTTAGCTTGTTCATCTTTTCTCTTTTTGAATGTATAAAGTGACAATCCAAGCTCTCTACACATTGGACTGGAAACTAGATCATAGTTTTTTAAGGCCTTTGTATGTTAATTCCTTTATCTTATTTCTGCATTTGTTTCAGTTTAATTATATTTCTCCTAATCCAAGTTTGGTTTTTTTTTCTGCTTCTCTGATTGCCTAGTAATTTTTGACTGAATTCTGGACATTGTTAATTTCTTATTTTCCAATGATAGACTTCTTGCCTTCTTTTAAAGATCCTTGTACTTTGATCAGGCAGTTACATGTAGGTGATACTTATCATTTCAAGTTTTTTTTTTCTTTTTTTGAGAAAATTTAATTTTTTAAAAAATCATTTATTTTAAAATAAATTTTATTATGTATATTTAAGGTATACAATGTGATGTTATGAAATATATGTAGATTGTAAAAAGTTACCATAGTGAAACAAATGAACATATCTATCCTCTCACATAGTTACCCATTTTTTGTTTTTGTTTTTATGGCAATAACAGTTAAAATCTATTCATTTAGCATGAATTCCATGTATGGTAAAATTTTATTGCCTATAGTCCTCCTGTTGTATATTAGACCTCTAGACTTGTTCATGGTATATATCTTATACTTTGTATCCTCTGACTAACATCTCCCAATTTTCTCCCTTCCTCCTCTGCCCCAGAACCACTGTTTTGTTCTCTATCTTTCTATATTTGAGTTTTTAAAAATCCTCATTTAAGTGAAATCATGTAATACTTTTCTTTCTTTGTCTGGTTTATTTCATTGTCCTCCAGTCTCTACTGTGTTGTGTTAAATGAGAAGATCGCGTTCTTTTTTAGGGCTGAATAATATTTCATTATTATTTATATGGGATATATAGAAATATACCACAGTTTCTTTATTCATTCATCCCTTGATGGACAGTTAGGCTTTTCCATAGCTTAGCTGTTATGAATAATGCTGCAATGAACATGGGAGTGCAGACATTTTTATGAGGTGATGATTTCATTTCCTTTGGGTATATTCCCAGAAGAGAGATTACTGAATCATATGGTAGTTTTATTTTTAATTTCTTTAGAAAATTCTATATACTCTTTCCCATAATGACTGTATCAATTTACATTCCATCAACCATGTATAAGAGTTCTCTTTTCTACACATCCTTGCCAATATTTGTTATCCTTTGACTTTTTGATAACAAGTTAAATCATCTCCTAACAGGTATGAGATGACATCTCATAGTGGTTTTGATTTGCATTTCTCTGATGATTAATGATGTTGATTACCTTTCAAGCCTTCTTTTTGACCTTTGTTATTGTTTTTGTTTATTGAACTTTTTACCCAATCAGTAATTTATCCGCTCTCATCTGCTCTCACTCTCCCCCATTTTGTAGTTTCCAATGTCTATTAGCTCCATCTTTATGTCCATGTGTACCCATTGTTTTAACCTTTGCTAATGTGTTCAGAGGAACCTTGGTTTTAAAACTAATTCTCCTTTATTACCAAGGCCCAATGTTTCTGAGTACTCTACCCAATTCCCCTATGAATTAGGCCTCTCCTGTCTGCTCTTGAGAATACAAATTATTTCCATCTTTCTGTGTGAATTCCTAAAATTATTTACCCTCTGGCTTTTTCTATTGTTCTTTCTAGAACTTCATGACATTTTATCCAACATTTATGCAGATCAATGCTCAAGCTAAAAACTCATGTTTTGTTTTTTTTTTTACCCTTCTGCAGATCTCTGAACCCTTCTCATCATGCAGCTTCTGCTCTCATATTCTTCCCCATAAGTTCTTGACACTCCAGCTTTCCAGTGCCTTGATCCCTGTCTCCTTAACTCTGTGGGACTACATGGCTCTGCTTGAGTTTCTACCCCTGGCCTCTGCTTCAGTAATCAAGCTAGGGTAATGGTAATGGTAATGGTCAATTCATATGTTTTCTTCTATCAAATATCACAATTTCATGCTCCTAGAAGTCTGAACACTCTTGTAAATTTTTTTTTCTGGTCTCTAGTTATGGCCTATTCCTATAGCAGTTAGTCCTTCACAAACCTTTGGCGATGTCTCTGTCCTCACATACAACAACCATCTAGATGTGTGGTCATCCTGTTAATTTAGGAAAAATGTTATTTGGAAACTGGTCTTGTCTGATAATTGTTAATAACGAATAAAGGTAATTCTTGATTCCAAACCATTTATATTCATTGTTCAAATATCAGTGATGTTTGTCTTTGTTAATGCAATGAATTCATTTAATATAATTTGCACACTGTAGAGGAACTGGAGAGTTAGCTGCCAACCAGCAATTAGAAGATTTCTCCTTATTTTTCTTATAAGCTAGAAAATTCTAGAAATATACATTTCTTCCTTTCCTTTTTAAAATATAAACTTATCTGTTGTCCACTTGGGGACATATCTTTTGTATAAGAGCATTTGTGGGACATATAAAATCTTACCAAATCATTTTTTTCCAGAGAAAGCAAACTGAAGGTACTATTTATTTGTTATGCTCCACTATTCAATACTATAAAAAATAAAATAAAAAGCATCTAAATTATTCTATTTTCATCAGTTATTTTACACAGAAAAACTATACAATTAGAGTTGAATTTCATAATTGCTTTTTACTCCGAGATGGAAAATGTGTAGTTAATTAAAAGACTCAGAGTACTGCAAGATTTATTTTTTGCCACCTATTTTCTAGTACATAAAATAGATGAAGGAGAGGCATCCTTAAATCAGCACACCTCACCTTCCCAATCCAGTCACTACTTATTTCAAGTTTGATGTAACCCAAAATAAAGTTTACTAGCAAATTAAAAGTTTACTAGCAAACCTATTAAATATAGGCAAATTGTCTTTTTCAACATTGTTAGTTCAGTGATGAGAACCAAGTTTTAAAATAATTGATATGTGGCTTTAAGTTATTGGAATGGGAATGGGCAAATTTGCATCATGAATCCACAACACTTGGAGTAAAGAGCAATTATGAAATTCAAATAACCAAATTCAGTTTACCTAGGATGGTTTTGTTATGGACATTCACATCCATGCTCAAAATTCAGCATCACAGGGAAGCAATAAAGCTAGTCAAAGAAAATATACTGAAGGTGGAAAGACATGTATCAATGACTCAATGTATCAGGTCAGCATATATGTGAAACAGTGATTTTGGACTTATCATATAGGAGACTGAAACATTTCAGCCTCTCTCTCCTCAGAGTAGAATTCCACCATGGAGAGGAGGAGCTTTGTGAGGAGTTCCAAAGAGCTGTAACATTGCATGAAAGATCCAAGGACGAATTTAATATCTCACTCTCAGGTCTTGGGTACTGGGAGGAGTAGAAAGACAAATAATTGTCCTTTGACTTTAATGATCCATTGTAGATCTGTACAAAGCAGAATATCCATAGTAAAGTATAGATAAGAAATTCAGCCCTAGGTAGATTCAGATAAAACCTGAAATAAGCATTCTTTCTGTTGGATTGCATTCTTCAGCATCAAGAGTAGCTTGCTTTTTTCAAGCTCAACCTTTACATCTAGATAGACAGAAAATATAATAAATGTAATCAAAACCATTTACAAGTTGCCATTCACTAATATTGTCTATTTAGTTAAGTAGGATTATCATATCACATGCTTCTATGTCCCTTGCCATTCTGTCCTTACACAGGTATGTCTTTGTTTCTTTTCTGTTGTTCGCAGCCATCAGGTAGGCAATTGACATTTCTAGTGTAATGAAAGAGAAAATAGAGACACAATAAAAATAAGCAAGTTACCAGAGTTTATAGTCATAGCTACCAAACTCTGTATTCCTAGTTTGTTTACTTATTCACATATTTGCACTATCTCCTGGGCATATACAAAATAGAGACATGAGCCAGGCACGGTGGCTCACACCTTTAGTCCCAGCACTTTCCACTTTGGGAGGCTGAGGCAGGACAATTGCTTCAGGCCAGGAGTTTGTGTCCAGCCTGGGTAACATAGCGAGACCCTGTCTCTAAAACAAAACAAACAAAAAACCATATATGTATATGTGTGTAATATATATAATATGTGTAATATAATATATAATATGTGTAATATATAATATATAATATATAATATGTGCAATATATAATATATATTATATAATATGTGTAATATATATGTTATATAATATATATTATATAATATGTGTAATATATATGTTATATAATATGTATAATATATATAACGTGTTATATATGTATTATATCTAATATGTGTAATATATATAATATATATTATGTAGAATATATTATATAATATGTATAATACATATATATGTGTAATATATATATAATATGTATTTTATATAATATATGTAATATATATGTTATATAATATGTGTAATATATGTTATATATAATATGTGTAATATATAATATATATTATATATAATATGTGTAATATATAATATATATTATATATAATATGTGTAATATATAATATATATTATATATAATATGTGTAATATATAATATATATTATATAATATGTGTAATATATAATATATATTATATATAATATGTGTAATATATATATACACACACACACACACACACAGAGGTATGGTGGCACACACTTGTAGTCCCAGCTACTCGGGAGGCTGAGGTAGGAGGATCACTTGAGCCCAAGAGTTCAAGGCTGCAGTGAGCTATAATGGTGCCACTGCACTTCAGCCTGGGTGACACAGTGGGATCCTGTCTCAAAACGAATAAATAAATAAATAGTTTTAAAAACAAAATAAGACAAATAGAGACCTGAAAACGAAAGATGACATATACATTCATTACCAAATATAGAGACAGAATAGACTTATTACAGATTACGACTGCCTCCTCCTCTCATCTCTCCTTAGTAAATGCAGTTCTTATATAGAGGGTACAGTTATCTTATCCTAAATGTTTAAGTCTAACTCATGAGAGACACAGATTTGGCATTAAGAGTAATAACATTTTTTTTCTAACATTCAATATCATTTCCCATCAATAATCTTACTAAAGTTTGCTTTGCAACTATATTCTAACATTCAATATCATTTCCCATCAATAATCTTACTAAAGTTTGCTTTGCAACTATATTCCTCTCACTTTTTAAGTATCACTGGCAAACTGTAATACAATTCCTGGACCTTGGTTCAAAGCTTTACGGAAATCTACTCATGAAAATCTCTTCTGCATAATACGTAACACGTGGATTTCTTGGCTTAGGAAGAGACCTTTAGAAGGCATGATTCTTTAATAATGTACCATAAAGAAAACGTTTTTAAAGTATGTTTAAGATAAAAATAATCTAATTATATAATTATGGATAGAGAAAGAAAGAGCTCTATGTGGTTAGCCTGGCTCTAACTATGACAATATGATTTTCATGGAATTGGCATAGTCTACCAACTAAGACCACAAATATTAAATTGCTCATCATAGGTGGGCTTTCTGTAAGATTTTAATTATGGACAGCCAATGACTGCTCACATATCAATTCAGCTTGAAATCAAACATGGCTGTACTTCCTATATTAAGTGCAATTTAAAGAAAGATCACATTTGATTCATATGTAAATTGCTGGCAAAAATTCTAGAGCTACTTGTTGGCCCATTCTTCTTCTTTGGTAGCCAGGGTAGGAACACATTTTTCCAATGTGAGAAGTTTCTCAATTTTCATGGGTTGGGAGATTAATTCCAAACTCAGGAAATACTTTTGGTTTTTTTATGTTGTTTACACTTAACAAAGCACAGTTTCCAGTTTCAACAAAAAAATATGGACTTAAATACTTTCTAAGCAAATAAACACATAAATATTAAAAAGACTTGCAGGACTAAAAAATAAGAAATAAAGCCATATAAATCTCTTTTGTTTGCACAAGTATACATAAGTTAGAAATTTAAGGATCTAGTTTTCTTTAATATATGCCTGGATTTAAAGATCACAGGGAAAAAAAGTATCAAAAAAATAAATTTGAGGTTTTATTTTAACTATTATTTATAAAATAATTTATGAAGACATGACTTCAAAACATAGCTGTGTCATCCTTTTCTAATTCATGTATAACAAATGGCAACACTTTAAATATGTGTCTGTCTTTCATAACATGATGCATGTTTTCCCTCCCCATAAAACCTCAACTCATGTATAACAGTATTTCTAACTAATAAAACTGCAGTAATCCAAAGAAATTTAGACAAGTATAAACTAACTAAATAGATAAACTTTTTCATTTGACATTACTTCAAAATTAAGGTTAGCAAAATATCAGCTGGGACTAATTTTCTGAGGCTCAGACTGTTCCGCTCTATGTTTGTAAGGAATGAGAAATGAATGAAGAATTTTTTCTCTCTCAAAGATTTTCAATTGGGCAGTGGCTAAAAAAGAATCGGTCATAGGAAGCCATTTTGAAAATTAACAATCTTTTCAGTGGAAAGTGATGTTTTAGAGTGTTTATCTCTTTGGATTGTATATATCTAGTGCATATGTATAGGCCCAAGAAGCCTACTTGTGGGTGTAGAACAATTTTAGAGCTTGTTTTTTAAAGTATAAAATTCCTAGTGTAGAAATTTATATAAAAATAAACAGATGGAAGGCAAAAGAACATGTGGCCCATAATTTTTAAAATTGGAAAAAAATTATTTTTCTTGATTCATATTGGAACAGCAACCATAAATGAGGACAATTAGCAGCTTTTCTTTTCCCTTTGATTCAGTAAAATGTTTGTTTGGCTGAAGTAATCAGAATATAAATTTTCCCTGTAAGGGAGTTGCAGAGAATAGCTCAATAGTGTATTGGAATTTTATTTTCAACATTTTTTCTTTTGCAAAAGACCAACAGAAAATTGTTATGGTTAATAAAATAGGATTCATAGTAATAGTGATATCACATGTCTAATGTGAACCATAGTGGCTTTATCCAGGGCAGTAACCCTTCTCTTTTTTTGTACGCTTATTTTGTTCTATACCATCCAAATAAATATGCCTCACTGCAATTCCACTTTTCTTCAAATATTGTTTTCTACAGATCATTTCCAGAGAGCTATATAGCTATTTTTTGCCACTGATTAGAAAGAATAGGCACAACTTTTTTTCCACTGCTATGTTTTGCTTTGTAAGATTTTTCTTGTGACCAAATATGCCAAAGTATTGTATAATATTGGCATGTTAAAATCTAAATATTTGAACAAAATTTGAGCAATATTTAAAATGAATCACTTTGTAAATTGTCTAGATATTGGAGAAAAACAAGGTGAAGGATTAGCTTTCCAATTTATATCAGGATACAAATGAAAACCACTAGGTCTTCTGAAAACTTACACCATTTCTCCATGATCAAGATAGCTGACCTGTTAGTTTACTTCTGATTTCAGTTTTAGCAATGTCTTAATTGGAAAATGGCAAAACAATGTTGTCATGCAAGACTTCCAGGAGTGCATCTGTTTCTAATGTACAGTGCATAATTTAATGACGAGACACTTCAGTGGTCTACCCACTGCAAATCTCAGTTGTTAAATATGTCTGGAGCAAGACGTCTTTAAATAGTAGGCACTTTTTTGGTACATTAATTTCCTCACACTCAGAAGCAGAAAATGTGATTCTAGCTGTCACTTCATGTAAAGCTCTGTTTACTTTAAAATGCTATTTACAGCCTAAATGTCTTGTTCAAACTGATTAACTACAGTGGAATTTAAACTTTTATAAAACCTATTTATTATGGTTAATGGTTTCAGAATTTTTTCTTTCCCTTCAGACTATGAATTAAGGAATCTCTCTAATTGGCATTAAAATGCAGAGCTCTCAAGGCAAATCTTGAAAAAGATAAACCAACAGTACTCCAGAAAAGATTAAAATTTTAAATGTAGCCACAACTTGGTGTAGAGCTTGGACTATAATCATAGGATGTAAACACTTTTTTAAATTCTCCAAGAGATTAGGAATGAAGAGACAAAGCCAGAAAAACCATCCTCACACCACAATACCAAAGCAATTATCAAACATTATCTTCATTGATGATTCAACTTGGCTAACCACATGCTTGCTGACTAGCTTGGTATCCATCAAATCTTTTACAATGCATAACATCCCATTATATGTGGTTAAATGTGATTGTCCTACTTAGAGCTAGTCTAACCAGTATTACTAAGAGATAACAAATGTTGAATGATAATCCCATATTTTACCAGCAGGGTAAGGAAAAAATTCATACTAAGGAAATATAAATTGAAATTTTATTAAAATTGTTAAAATACTATTATAAGCCCCTATTTCCACTATGGAAAGATAGTACCTTAAAACAATCAACTTCAGTCCTCATTTAGAATATCAAATAACTCCTGAAGTTAATACCATCCTATTTAGAGTTGAAAAAAATATTTCCCCACGAGAACTTGTTCTTTTTGCATTAGGTGATTGTGAGATAAATAGGACTCTACTGATTAATGTAAAGAGTGTGAAGATGGCTTTACAATTAAGTTAATAATTTTATGTAGCTAACATAACTTCACAAGAAAAATGTTAGAACTTTTAATCCTTGAGTCAGCAAAGACGATTGCAATCAGCAGTTTCTTAAGAAAAATTATGGAGTTGATGGATGATGTGATGTCAAAGATTTATTTTGTCATTACTTCTCTAATTCAGTCTCAAACTCCTATTTTAAGGGAATTATAAAAATATATTCCTTATGTTATTGCTTCTAAATGCCTGGGGCAAACATTTTTTCTGTAGTCAGATCTTTCCCAACAACTTAGTTTTCTCCTGATATCTTTTTCCTGACTCTCAACAACTGTGTACACAGAAAATATAGGAAACTTGTAATAAATGAATAAATTCTCACTTCAGAAACTTAACTTTGCTGGGAAAATACATAGTAATTATTCAGTCAAATTTAAATTATTATTTGATATATCTTCTTATTTGGGTGACTGCTACAAAGATGATTACATGAAAAGGGACACAACTGTGGACTTTTGATTGGCTATTTTTATTAAACCTTGAAAATTTAATTCAACACATCATGGTGGATTACCTGCTATCTGTTGGAAGCTTTTATAAGTATTTTGGATAAATAAGTGAAGACACAGACAAATAGGAATTTCTTGCCATATTCAAGTGAGGAGACAGAAAACAAACAATAAACAGAATAAGAAAAATATAAAATAGGCAAGAAAATGAAAAGTGCTACATATAAGAAAAGGAAAACAGAGAATGGGGAATCAAGAGTGGGGCAGGTTGGAAAAATAAGATGCATGTTGCCATATGAAATAGAGTGGGCTGGCCAGGCTTTATTGAAAAAGTGAAATTTAAGCAAAGACTTGAAAGACATTTTGGAGTTACCCTAAATGAGCATATTTGAGGAAAGAACTTTTCAGGGGGAGGAAATAGCTAAAGCAATAGATGAAGAAAGGTGAATAAAATAGGAATGATGAGGAGGTTCGGGGGTTTCTGGCAATGGCGGAGTAAGTGAGAGACACATAGGCAAGGTCAGGGTGGTATTGGTGGGGTTTGCAGAGTGTCACGCAGGGTCTTTGGGCATATTCAAGGACTCTCTCTTTTTCTCCAAGTACAATAGGAAGCCATTTCAGAGTCTAGAGCAGAGGCATGCTATGACATGACTCACATCTTCAGGAGAGCACTTGAGCTCTTGAGAAGAGACTGCTGGGAAACAAGTGTAGAACCAGGGAGCCTAGTTGAGCGAATATTGCGGTCACCCAGGTGAGAAATAATAATGGCTTCAAACAGAGTGATACCCAAGGAGTTGGTGAGAAGTGATCAAATCCAGGACATATTTTAAAGAAAGACTCAACAGAATTTTGTAATGGGACATGATGCAAAGGTCTTGAATTGAACAATCAGAATGTAGTTGCCATCGGCTGAGTTGGATAAGGCTATGCTCAGTTTGGAGGGCACAGATGAGGCCATCAGATTAAGGAAGATGGAGTAAGCAAGCCTGTGAAATGGTACTGTGAGGTTAAGTAACATGAGAACCAAAAATTGACCATTTAGACTAGTGATGTGAAGGTTATAGGTAAGCTCAACAGCATCATTTTTTGGTGGAGTAGTGGGAGTAAAAGCTCAAATTGAGTAGATTTCAGAGATGATAGGAAAAGAGAACTTGGAGACAGTACATCTGCATATCTCTTCTGAAGACCTTTACGGTGAAGGAGAGCAAAGAAATGTGATGGTAGCCATTAGGGGAGAGGTGGTTAAGAGACGTTCTTATTTAAGATGAGAGCAATGATAGCATGAAAATAACAGAGAAGAGGGGACAATTTATGAACACGTCTGAGTGGACATAAGGAGGTTGATATCTAGTGCACAAGTCGAAGAACTGCATTTGGATAGGAAGATGGAAGGAAAAGCACACAGAGACAGCTCTGGTGGATGGGAATATGGCAGTAGAAGCCTATATAAATTCTCTTAGAATTGATTTAAATGCTCTAAGCTGAGAATAAAGGTGAAAAGGGAGGTTTTGAGACAAAAGCATAAGGTATTAGTTTTTGAAGAGACTGGGTGCAATGGCTCATGCCTGTAATTCCAACACTTTGGGAGGCTGAGGTGGGAGGATCACTTGAAGCCAAGAATTTGAGATCAGCCTGGGCAATATAGCAAGATCTTATCTCTACAAAATTAAAAGTTAAAAAAAATAGCTAAGCATGGTGGCGTGCACCTGTAGTACCAGCTACTTGGGAGGCTGAGGCAGGAGAATTGCTTGAGCTTAGAAGTTCAGGGTTACAATGAACCATCCATGATCACATTGCTGCACTCCAGCCTGGGGAACAGAGTGAGATCCTGTCTCTAAAAAAACATAAATGAACTAGAGATTTGTCTTAATGCCTGGCAACCTGGTTTGAACAGAACTGAAAAAGTGCCTCCAGTTTAAGAAAATCAATCTTCAAGATTAGAGAGTTATAAGAAGCCTAACTCTACTGTAAAATTAGAGACTGTATTATTTTTTGTTTCAGTTTTATAATAGAATATGTCAAAAATATAAAAAGCAGAGTAACTAATATAATGAATGGTTATGCATTGATCACTCAGCTTTAATAATTATCAACTCAAGGCTAATTGTGATTCATTATATAACTATACCCTCTTTTTTCATTGAATATTTTAAAACAATCAATATATATAATCTTATCCTACCTATCAATCATTTTATTTAATCTGCAAACATTTCAAGATGTATCTCTAGATGACAGGCACTCATTTTTGTAAATATGCCACTATGATACCTAAAATATAATAACAATGATTCTTTATCATTGATTAACTGCTCATTGTTCACATTGTACAAATTTGTTTGCTTCAGTGGGGATCCAATTAAGATCACAGCTTTGCCATTGAATGGTTTTTTTTAATATGTCTTTAATTCTATAGTTTGCAATCATCTTATTATATTTCTTTGCAATTTGTTTCTATTATTGTTAAAGAAACTGGATTATTCATCTTATACAGTTTGTCACGCTCTGAAATTTGCTGATCACTGCATGTTCATGGTGGGTTTCATATCTTCTTCTGTTTCCTTTATTTTTTATAAATTGAAGGGCAGATCTGGTGGTTCGATCATATTTTGGTTTATTTGAGTAATTTGTTTTCATAGATGGTGTTGTATAATAACCAAATCAGGATTTGCATATCAGTGGTCTCTCATTTTGTTATTTTTTTTCCAGCAATTTGTGATAATTGTCTAGATCTGTTAACTTTATAGGAGTTATAAAACCTTGACATTCCACTACTTATTTCTCATGTATTAACTGAAATAATCCCAGGGCAAAACGTAACCTTATAAACCAGTTTCTCATCCTGAAGTATAGTTCATTCAGAAAAAGTTGAAAAAAAATCTTGACTATTTTTTATTATATGGGAGTTTTCAAAATAATAAGTTGGTTCCTTAGTATCCTCAAAGGTCACCTACCAATGTTGATTTTAATACTGTTATAAACAAATGGATGTAAATAAATATGACGGATTTCAACCCGTTACATTATTTTTAATGATTCTCAAATTTCCCCTCTGACTAATATAAGGCTGTTCAAATTGATTCTGAGTCTTATTAACCTAATTTTTTACTGAATCACAATAATTTTCAAACATTGAAAGAATAACTTCTCAAAATGTTGTGCTATTCACTTTGTAATAGCTACAAATATGGCACATTTTTAGTTTAATCAGCATGATTAACACTTTTCTATTGCTTTCTTTGGTTTAGACCAGTCATAGGCAAACTATGGCCAGTGCGCTGACCTCTTGGTTTGAAAATGCAGTTTACTGGAACACAGTCATGCCTGTTTATTTATGTATTGCCTACGACTGCTTTCACTCAACAGCAATACAGTAGTTGTAATAAAGACTAACTGCATAGTCATCAAGCCTTAAATATTTACTATCTAGTACTTTACAGAAAAAGTTTGCTAGCTCATTATCTAGACAATCAACATAATAAATCATGCCTTTATTATTTCCAATTTCTGTGATGTAAACACATGCCAATTTCAAATCAGTAACATAATATCACTGAAGGCAGAGTTGGGAAGAAATGCACATCAACATATCATTAATATACTGTTTTCAACATATAGATACAAATGGCATAAATGACTTCAAGAACATAGATAAATAAAAGCAAATTTAGTGAAATAATTAAGAATTTGTGAATTTTAAAAATGTATTTTTGGTCAGGAGCAGTGGTTCATGCCTGTAATCCCCGCACTTTCCGAGGGTAAGACAGGCTTGAGCCCAGAAGTTTGTGACTAGCCTGGGCAACGTGGAAAAACCCTGTCTGTACTAAAAATACAAAAATTAGCTGGGCATAGTGGTGTCTACCTATAGTCCCTGCTACCTTGGAGGCTGAGGTGGGAGGATTGCCTGAGTCTGGGAGGTTGAAGCTGCAATGAGCTGTGATTGCGCTACTGCACTTCAGCCTGTGACAGAGTGAGACTTTATCTATCTCAAACAAAACAAACAAACAACAAACAGCAACAACAAAAAAAAAAACAGCTGGGCAAGGTGGCTTATGCCTGTAATCCCAGCATTTTGGGAGGTCAAGGCAGGTGGATCACCTGAGGTCAGGAGTTCGAGACCAGCCTGGCCAACATGAGGAAACCGCATCTCTACTAAAAATACAAAAAAAAGCTGGGCGTGGTGGCAGGTGCCTGTAATCCCAGCTACTTGGGAGACTGAGGCAGGAGAATTGCTTGCTTGAGCCTGGGAGGTGGAGGTTGCAGTGAGCCAAGCTTGCCCCATTGCACTCCAGCCTGGGCAACAGAGTGAGACTCCATCTCAAAAAAACAACAAACAAAAAGAATGTATTATTTTTATTTTAAAGACCATTTACTGTTACAAGTTTCTACAATTGAATGTTTAATAAGGGCTGTGTTTAACAACCTGCTCACAATAGTGCTGATAATTTAGCAATCAGTTCTCACAAGCTAATGCAAGCTGGTTCCAATGAACCACTTCTTATATTCCCACTAGTTGGAGCTTATCAGATTTTATTTATGTATTAATTTTTTTTGAGACTGAGTCTCTCTCTGTCGCCTGGGCTGGAGTGCGGTGGTGCACTCTCAGCTCACTGCAATCTCTGCCTCCCGGGTTCAAGCGATTCTCGTGCCTCAGCCTTCCAAGTAGCTGGGATCACAAGTGCACACTACCATGCTCAGCTAATTTTTGTATTTTTAGTAGAGATGGGGTTTTGCCCTGTTGGCCAGGCTTGTCTCGATCTCCTGGCCTCAAGTGACCCTCCTGCCTCAGCCTTCCAAAGTGCTGGGATTATAGGCATGAGCCACAGCGCCCAGCCTCATTAGTTTTTATTTTGAGCCCTTAGTAGAGACACATCCATTATCCTGTTGGTAGAGTTGCCTGGCAAGTTAGCTATGAATTAATAGCCTCAAATATTAAGCCTTACATAGAAAGACTTTAAAACCTAAATACCTTGTTATGATTAAATATTAAAACTAAATATAATCATAAAAGTGCCTCTTGTAGAAGAAAATCAATTTAGCTAAATCTAAAGAGTTCAGGAGTTGAGGACACTATTTGAAAAGGAGGCATTAGTAAATTAAAGACAAAAACAACATGTATTTGACCTTTGAAATGCTGTCTTTATCAGCTGCTTACCATATGTACTTCACCAAGTCCAGTCATAAGTGGCTTCCTAGGGTCAGAGTGGACACTATGGGTCATGAGTGTGTTATTCCCACCTTCGGCCAAAATGACAAACATCAATGATTTATCAAAAAATTTCTACCTTTAGAGGTTGGCTACAACCTCACCATCCCTCTCAACATGGAGTTCCAAGCAAGTCACTAGCAGCTGATTATAATTAAATATGAGATTAAGCCCTAGAGCCATTTTTGATTTAATATTTCATGTATATAATATATATTCTTATTTTCAACATGCTTCAGTGTACTTCCAGAATAACTTTTAAAATATCTTAAGCTTTTATTTCTATAAGTAGAATATGCCTCAAAGTTCCTGAATTTAAACACCAGGCAGGTATAGACTGTAAACCTAATATTTTGGAAATGCAGAGTGTAATTGAAGCCTGCAAAAGGAAGTATTACTAAAAATTTATCAGAGAGAGATTTGATTTATGAGGGGTTACGCTGAGTCTACCCAATTATTTTTCTGCTTGTTAAACAGCACTTAAACTAAAGAAGATTTGAGCTGATAGAATTAAGGAGCTTTTTCCCTGGTTATATTGTCAGTAATATTCATCAGACAAAATGTGAGAAGCCTTTCTACATTATGGCTTGTGATCCAGGAAAATCAAGGGGCAGCACCTTCATTCTGAAGTCCCAATAAATGGTCTTCTTTGATCAAAAAAGTGAGCCAGACACTAAAATATTGTCACGGAAGAACTGAAGGCAGGGAGATGCTCAAATCCTCCCAAGTCTGGCATTCAGTCCACCACCTGAAAAGAAGTTATTCAAATACAAAGGAATTACCATGTGAATGGTGTTTCCGCACAATTTCTGCATATGCTGCCTTGCATTTTTATCAAGATGACAAACATAAACCAGCGTGAGAAAGCAGGTGCCTTTTTCCAACATATCTTTTGAACATCAGTATTTCCCAGCAGTTAACTGCATGCGATAATGGCCAGAGCGCAGAAACGTATTGATTTGGATCCAAACTCTTCACCCAGAAGCAGCTTTTTGTTGTATATTTTAAGCTTGGAGCTTTTGATCCAGATTCATTAGATGGCAGATGATTTAAATAAGAAGGCAACGAGGCTGATTGAGGGGAAACTTCGTAAGATGTTGAAGTCTCAAAGAATATTTCAGCTCAGAGGGATTTCTTTCTTGGAGCCAAATTCAGATCCCACCTACAGAGTTAAAGCCATTAATTATTAACCACAGTATTACATATTAAAATTACAAGATATCAGGTTGACAGCACATTACAATGAGCCTTCAGATTGTGATTTCCCATCCTAATGATGATGATAAGATAGGACTGAATGGCAAATTGCTATTGCTTTCAGTTGAAAATTTGAAAGAGCTGTGCCCTGATCCCTCGTTACAGAGAACTGCTATTCATTCAGCAGCACTCCTAGCAGAAATAAATCCAGGGTCTAGTGCAGTGGAGGCAGAGATGTTAATTCACAAGACAGCAGGCAGAGAGAAGCTGCTAAATGGCACAGTGGGTTAATGACGCACTACAGTGCTTCACCATGGGAGACACATGGGTTGAATTCTGGCATTGTTCACAAGTGAAAATTGGTTTACCAATCTTAGCTTGGTCCCTGGTGGACAGTTGTCCTTGTCCTAGCCCTCCTCAGATGTTGTCCTAATTTTCTGCACAGGAGAGGCTCAAGTCTGCAAGAGGAGGAAAGTTACTCATAAGAGTGAAAAATGGCTTAGCAGAGTTAGAAGAGGAAATGGGCCCAATATCTTCCTACTTTTAATTCCGGTTGCTGCCAGTATCTCATTTTCACAAGCATGAAAATCCACTCAGGGCCGCAAAAGAAAGGCCATAAACAAGGCCAATTTTCTTTCTGCTAAAACTACATCCCCAAAGAGCTAAGCAGGCTTAGCACTAATTTATTAAAAAGAGGATACTTATTTGAAACAGGCCTTGCCCTCAGTAGAGAATCTTAGGACTACCAGCTTAAGAGCAGAATAGCTTAGTCAAAAACTTATGCATTTTAAAAAAATAGTATAAGATATAAAATAATAGGATGCTATGTAACTCTTCTTATTATAATGCACATGTTCTTAATAGCAAGAGAATGTGTGGAATACTTTTTATAATGTATTTGTGTATTTTATAGTACCTTTTTTTACATTAAATAAAAGTCTTTCCTTTAACAGAAAGACATTCTTTTACATTAAATAAAAGTCTTTCCTTTAACAGAAAGACATTCACTTATTTACTCTCCTATGTGAAAAAATAGTCACTGGTAATAAACATTTAAAAAGTGCAAATGAAATAAAATGATGAGAGACAATGTTTAATAAAAACTTTAAATATAAAGAACTCAAATGAGAAATAAAGGGAAATTACAGAAGTGAATAACACTATCTTATTTTCTAATTCAGAAAATAACAAAGGCTATGGTGACAGAGACTAAAGCGTTGAGAGATTAATGAAATGAAAGATTTCAAAAAGTAGGAAGAAATAGCTGGGGCCTATAAAAAGGAAAGAAGATTTAATAATTAATAAAAATTAAAGACAAATATCTACAAAAGGTTTTTGAAAGTGACAAAGAAAAAGAACAAAATGCTGAAATAATCAGTTCTTGTGAATTTCAGGCTATTCAGATATTTTCCATCTCTATAATCATTATTATTTTCTGGGATTATTTAATAGATTCTCTCATTAATTCTGCCTTCAATCACTCATTCCTTCTCATCTAGCTTTTTTTAACTTTTAATTGGTTTTGAGGATAGCTAATATTCATTATTAACTCTTTTCCCATTTAGGAAAAAAAAAAAGTACAGCTCATTGCCAGTGATCATTTAATTTTACGTAAACACACTCTTTGAGGCTGAAGCAAATCTGACTGAGTTTCAATGTAAAACTAAAATATAAAAACTGTTCTTGGAGTTATTTCTAAACAGAACAAACATTAGAATCATTAGAATCGTCTAGTTTGGAAATATCGAGTTCATCAAATTCATTAAATTCAGCCAACAATCGTTTGAGAATGATGTTAATATCACACATAGGAATGCTACATTTTGTAGGACTTGACGTTATCATCCCTCGAGAATTACTATATTTTGTAAATGGAAACATGACTACTAAAAACAGAATACTGTAAATAGAATGATGTCTTTTGTTTCCAAAGTTGACATACTAGAGTGATGTGAAAATAATAATAAAAGCCAGATATTTTGTGGCAAAGTTCTCAGGGTAAATGCTGCAGCCGCAAGCACTGTTGGCAGGTATTCTTGGGGCAAAAAGGGAAAAAGGTTAAAAATATGTACTCAGTAGCCAAACAAACACTTTGGCAGAGGAATCAAACAGAAAGTGAGAGATTCATAAACATCACATTAAAGTAAAAAATGAGAGAAAAATTCAAATGCAAACGCATTTGTTTAAACAAATAATTTACTTATTTCACAACTCATGATCCTTAAAGATGGTAGAGGCATCCAGTCCACATTTCCAGTCCACATTTCCCTTCTTTTGGAAATCAGTCTCATCCTCTCTAAAAATAGTCAGCTTCATGAAGCTAACGTCATCCCTTATTTACTTGCAACAAGACTCATTTGTTCATGGTCTGTTTGTCCTTCAATTCCCATTCCCGTTCCTATACCCACAGCTGATTTTCAAATGAGTTTTCAAAATCCTCTTCTTACCTGTGTCTTGTTCTCTGTTTACATTGCTTCCACTCTTCTGGCCTGCTCAAATCTAATTTGTCTCTATTTCCTTCCTATAAAGCTTTCATTGATACCTTTGGTCCATAGCAATCTCCTCTTCCTCTAACAATAAATGACTGCTCCTCATTAGGAATTAGAAAGCAGCCAAATCCCTGACTTGGAATTTCCTACTCAATTTTATATGACTATGAATTTTTCAGAAGTCTTTTTCTAGTTTCTCCAAACAGATTTTAAGATTAAGAAAAATCACTTGTATGTATGTACAAAGTCATTTTTTTAATAAATATAGAAGTATCTGTGTGTATGTATTCCTCTTCTGACTTTACATATTTATTTTGATATTTCAAAATAGCTAGCACACTGCCTTACTCAGAGGAGTAGCTTAATAAATATGTTTGAATGAATGCCCACCATAAAATAATTACAACTTCTTTTTCTCTGTTAACAGATTATCCTCCCCAATTCTAATCAGCTATTTAAAACCTTCATAAAATTTAAATGGAACACAAAGCAGAATCATTTAATTCTTAGCTATTAAGGTGATAATGACAGATTTTGAAAGTAATGAGACAGCATTTTGATTTTAAAATACTCCATTTAATACTTTTAAAATTATGATTCAAGTGCAATTTTGGATTCTTTTAAAATAAATTGTGACAAATTTGAAATTCTTTAAAACCCTTTAAGAACTTTCTTACATAGAGCATTAGATAAGGCCAGTTTTTATTTAATTTTAGGGAAAGTAGCACGTTCAATTAGAAATATTTATGTATAAAAGAACTTGGACTGCCAATTTGGACTAAATATATCTAAAATTTAAATTACTACATTGAGACTTTAAGAACCTGTAGCTCGGTCAGTGGGACTTTGGTCCACCTGCTTTCTTCTGGTACAAACGATTTTGAATAGAAAGTAACTACGGAGACCAGGCGCGGTGGCTGACACCTGTAATCCCAGCACTTTGGGAGGCCGAGGCGGGTGGATCACGAGGTCAGGAGATCGAGACCATCCTGGCTAACACGGTGAAACCCCATCTCTACTAAAAATACAAAAAACAATTAGCCAGACGTGGTGGCGGGCGCCTGTAGTCCCAGCTACTCCGGAGGCTGAGGCAGGAGAATGGCGTGAACCGGCAGGCGGAACTTCCAGTGAGCCGAGATCGCGCCACTGCACTCCAGCCTGGGCCACAGAGTGAGACTCCATCTCAAAAAAAAGAAAAAGAAAGTAACTACTCAGCATGGTAGCTCACACCCGTAATCCCAGCACTTTGTGAGGCTAAGGCAGGAGGATTGCTTGAGCCCAGGAGTTTGAGACCAGCCTGGGTAACACCGCAAGACCTCATCTCTTAAAAAAAAAAAAAAAAAAAAAAAAAGGCTCTAAAATCACCTTCACAGAGTTAACAAGAATTCTAGACAAAAATATAGTTATAATTAAGCATTAACCAGGCTGTACTTTGACCCACTTTTTTGTAATCAAAAGTCACATAGCCCTAGATACTGACCATTTGCATCCTAATTGTTCTTATAAATAGGATGTGATTATAGAATCATAAGGTGTTTAAGAATTGCTTAAGCAGATTCTGAATTTCAGAGAAAGAGCTGACACCAACCAGTCTGAAGACCCTCACAGAAGAACCGAATCAGTTTGAAAATATAGTTTCTTCATCTCCCTTTCCCAAGACTTCACTGTGCACTTTTCAACCATTCAACAATCTCCACACTTTGGTCCACTCCAAAACCCTTAAAATCCCTAGCCCCAGACTCCTTGGGGAGATGGATATGAGGTTTCCTCCCATGTCCTCGTTCAGCAGCCCTACGATTAAACCTCTTTCTCTGCTGCCACCCAGTGTCTCGGAGTATTGACTTGCCCTGCACATAGGGCAATGAACCTATTATGGTTATACAACCATAGAAAGGTAATTTTGCTGTAATAAAAGAATAGCACAAATAGCAGAAGGAAGACACTCAAGGGGAAAATTTGTAACCACTAGCAGCACAACAATCCACAAGGAGCGCACTATAGCTGGGGACAGTGGACAACAGATGAAGCCAAAGGGAACACTTAATTCTGTCTATGGACCAGCACCTGGTCTGGATGGATATCTTCATTCAAGAATCTATTGTCATTTAAAAAAAAAAAAAAGCACTAACAACTATAAGAGAGGCTATAAAATGTCTGCAAAATAGAAAAAAAAATTAAATGATTTTCTAGAGCCAAGGTTACTAGCCAGTGTACTGTGGCACACCTGGAGGCTGCAGATAGGCCCACAGGTGACTGAAATTTAATCTTCTTAGCTCTCAAGGTAATCAGAGAGAACCTGGGGTAGCTGGGACCCATGCAGCAGTCCAATCAGTTTGCCCTGGGACATCATCAAATGTTACCCTTTTTCTACATGTGTAAAGAATGGTGCAAAAAAAAAAAAAATTAAAAAAATTATTTATCATTCTCATTAGTACCCAACTTGACATGACTTCTATGAAAAAGAAGAAGGAAGTTGATAAGTTTTGAATATCTGCATTTGTTTATATTATTCTAAATGCAAACATAAGGTTATGGGATCAAGGTAGATTTTAACCATAGTAGTAGCTATATCTGTTCCCTACACTTCAATTTCTTTCCCCCTTCTGGAAAGAAGAGCCATATGGATAGGCTGGCAAGTATGTGTGTCATACAAGAGAAGAGCCCTATAATTAGGAATCTGGGAGTTAATATACATGCTGTCCAGCTGACGTTCTCACCTCCTGAGAGAAGAGGAAATAATCTCTCCAATGTAAACAAATTATTGGGTAGAGAAGGGGAAGATTCCTAGGTTCTTACCTTTGGCATTCAAATAAATGTCTCTAGATGAGGGATAAGACAAGTGCTTTCAGGTTTATATCTCCTGGAAACTATCCAAGGATCCTGGTTTCATGCCCCTTGGAATATAAACATACAGACATATTCAAAGAAACAAACAAGGACATCATCAGGTAAAATTTGAAAAGCTGAAATAACACTTCCACATGAAAACAGAGTTTTTCTGCATTAGAAAACCTAAAATAAAAAAAGAAACTTGATCCTAGGCATAAATTGGCACATGCCCAAAATTAAATTATCAAGGCAAACAAGAAATCTCATAGGCATAAGGGACAAAACAAAGGTTAGAACAAGTTAGCCATTGCTACAGCCAGTGTTTTCAGAGTGGTTACAATGTTTCAAGACTTTTGATATGAACTTCAGGAACTTATTCAGATGTGGGATTCAGACAGATAATGACAAGGCAGAGAATAAGTTCTAGGAAGGGGAGAATTAAACAGGGCAGCAATCTCGGGGTTTGGAAAATGGTCTGAGATGGCTGATTCTGGAATGATGAGTTGGAGTGAGTCAGTATAAAGACCAGGAAAGAATGTTCCAGAAGGAGATGGAAACAGGGGCTCATGATTTGATGGGAGGGGTTTGTTACTGCAAATGAAGGCAGAACCCTATGGATAAAACAAATTATGGCACGCTGCAGTGTAAAATAAGTTCACTGTGGTTGAACTGCAGGGTTTAATCAAGACAGGGCCAGGACATAAAGCTGGAGATATATATGTAGTTAAGATCCTGCAAATGCTTATATGACAGGTCAGAAATTTGTATTTTATCCTTATAGCAAGAATTGCTTTTGAATGATTTTAAGCAGAAGAGTGATCTGTGAGAAATTTTCGTTTTAGTCCTTTATGGTTCAAATCCTATGTCTACCATTTGATCTTGGGCCTAATAGATATTTCCTCCATGTCTCAGTTTCCTTATCTGTAGCATAGAGATAATAACAATACTTACACAATAAAGTTGTTGTAAGGATTAAAGGAGACTTATTTGGCAAGTGCATGACACATAGTAAATTTTCTACAAATAGCTATTATTATTAAGGGATTTTAAACAGAAGAATAACATGATTGGAATTTAGGGAAGTCTTTCTGGCTGCATTGTGGAGGCAGATCCAGAGGTGTAAAATTGCAGGTAGAAAGAGCAAGTTAAGAAGCTGTTACACAAGAATCCAGAAAAGAGAAGATCCTTTGAGATAGAGTATTAGCAAGGCACACAGAAATAGACACATACAAGCTATATTTAGAAGGAAGAAGCCATAGACAGAATGATTAAACAAATATAAGGATTGAGTTATTGAACCCCATACTTCACTATAGCATTGAAAATTGTAATTCAATAATTAAACATTTGTTTAATTATTGTTTCTGATTAACTGATTGATTGACTATGTCTTTCCCTATCAGACCCATTAGGCATCTTTTTATTTTTTTTAAAGACAGGGTCTCGTCTGTCACCCAGAATGGAGTACAGTGGCACTATAATAACTCACTGCAGCCTCGAACTCCTGGACTCAAGTGATCCTCCCATCTCAGCCTCCCAAGTAGCTGGGACTACAGGAGCACACCACTACTCTTGGCTGATTTTCTAAAAATTAATTACTTTTATAGACTTGCTCTCTTGCTCAGGCTGTTCTCAAATTCCTGGCCTCTAGCAATACTTCCACCTCAGCCTCCCAGAGCCCTGGAATTACTGGTGTGTGCCACCATGCCTGGCATTTTCATCATTGTGTTATAGTGCATAAAAATAATAGACACGTTTTAATATGTTGAGTATTTTGTGTGGTAAGATGACTAATTTGGCTCTGGGAATATAAATGTGAGTATGATTTTATAGTGCAAGATAGCAATCTGTACAGGAGTTGTACATGAAAATTTTAGCCGTTGGAGTGAGTGTGGTTATCTAGGAGGTAATATGCAGTGAGAAGACAGTGCATTGGAGATAGAACCCTGAAGAACATGGGCAGGTAAAGAAAGAAAATCCTTGAAAGGATTCTAAGAAAGAATGTCTGAAAATTGGAAGAAAGACATGGAATTTGTGATGTGAACAAAAGTAGAAAATGATGTTTTAAAAGCAACAGCAATACAAAACAGTCTTTCACGCAATTAAACAGTAGGAAATGTTAAGAGGTCAAGTATAATAAATAGTAAGATACTGGCTAGCGAAGTTTACATAAATAATAGGATAAGGAATATAAGATTGAATTCAAGTAGTGACAATACAATTTAACTTTTTAGAAGTTACTGAGCTACAAAAGAAAAAAAAACAGGCAGAAATAGGTAAGTAATTGGAAAGAGAAATTGTGTTGTGCAGATATGTGTGAAACTCCCTAAATGTTGACAGGATAATTAGTAGAGTAAGAATCCTGAAAAGGTCAGGATTGGAGCTGGCATATGGAGAAATTATCACTGGGCAGGAGGAGGAATCCTTCTTCCACTATAAGAAGAAGAGGAAAGGATGGGCCAGGTACGTTTTCAGGTTCAGGGGCAGAAATTTGAGAGACTTATTTTCTCCATGCATCAGAAGGTGGGCCAAGACGGACACATGGGAATCCTAAAGAATGTGGATAATTATTAAAAGAGATATTGTAGAGAATAGAGGAGTGAAACAGGAACAAAGAAAGTTTGCTAGGTGGTAATGAAATTGGAAACCATTGTGTCATTTCCTTAAGCATTGCTTAAAAACCCAGGAATAGGGATAAAGAAGATAGACTGTAGGGCCGTTCAGGATTGGTGTGCCTCCAGGCTATTGTGACAGGTAGACAATGCATAAATCAGTAAGAGAACAATGTAAGGAAAAAAAAAAAAAGAGTTAATGTTACAGGTTTTCATAAAGAGCAATTTTGGCCCCCAAACCCCGGGGGATATTTGACAATGTCTGGAGACCTTTTTGGTTGTCACAACTTGGGAGGGAGGTACTAATGGAATCTAGGGAGTAAAGGTCAAGAATGCTTCTAAACATCTTATACTACACAGAACAACCCCTCACAAAAAAGGATTTTTCTGGGTTAAAAAAATCTAAATTGGTTTGGGAATCAAGGAGAGGTAGAAGGGAGCTTACAGGGAAAAATTAGAGAATCAAAGTACAGAATGCCTTGTGTGGTAAAGAGCATAATTATATCAAGTGGAGAGAGGGAGGGAGGGAGAGAGGGAGAGAGAAAGACAGTGAGAGAGGGTATGTGAATGAGAGGGAGAGGAGAAGTTCATGGTCTGAGAGTGGTTAGTGTTTCATTACATAACATTTCAGAGTTGGAGCGGTCTGGGATGACAACAAATGTGTGCCCATAGACATGAATGGCTGAAGCAGAGTGGAGGTGAAAATCACTAAAGATGAATAATTCAAGGATAATTTACGTCACTCAGAATAATGGCTAGGCTAGGGAGAGGGAGAAGGATATCAGTATAAGTGATAAAATCTTTAGTGAATAAGGTCTGGGAGGAAAGACTGTGACCTAGAAAAACTATTTTTATGTATAAAGTCAACATAAATAACACACAGTTCATCTATAGAAAAAAAAGAATGAAAAGGAAATTGTAAAATATACTTAAAATATTTTCTAAAGGAGGAGAAAAATAGTGATTTTTCACTGGGTGGCATTTTTTCTATACTTTCTGAAATAAATAAATATTTGTCTATGATAATAAGAATAAAAATTAGTAAACATGAGAATAAAATACTTTAAAAAGGAAAGAAACAGTGAAATGTTGGTGTATAGTTCCCTCATAGCCCATCAGCTGAAATCTGAATAGTTGCTGCATTTAAAATTATTATTTTGGATCCAGTCATTGCCTCATCTTACCCTAAAAAAAAGTATGTTTTGCTCTAAAATAAAAAAGGAAATATAAAGAGGTTCTGCAACTAGCTTATCAGAACTGATATCATAAATGACTTCCAATCTAAAAAGATGAGAATGTAGAAAACAAAATCATACAGGATTCTGAGAAGAAAAGAGTGCCAAATTGTCAGAAAGGCCAAACATGATATAAAATTATATTTAATCACCCATCAAATATAAAACTAAGATTTTAATGAAACATGATTATCAGAGGGAAAAGGACAATGCATCGCTAGCACAAAATTTACTGTTTAGATATGAAATCGTGTGAGGAATGTATTGTACTTGTGTGGTAGAGTTATATATTTGTAACTATTTGTATCTATTTTCCTGCTGTGGAATTCTAATGATCAATCCCATAGTCTTGAATAAGTAGCTTAAGATAAAGCCCTCCACTAATGTCATTCATTGTAACTATTTGCCATTCGTTGCTGTCTCCAAAACCCATCTAGCAGAAGGGCGATGACTATGTGTCTCAAAAATTAGAGGAAAATTTTCTAATTATAATTATCCACATAACAGTGTGTCTTGTCAATGAGTCAGAAGAATGGAGGATATATGTTCTCTGCCCTCTCTTCATTTCAGCATAAATTCATCAATTCTTTGCACTACAGATTAGAAGATGCAGAGTGAAGATTCAAGAGCATGCCAATTTGAGTCCTTTGTGATGCCCAGAAACATCTAGTGATATTAATTATCTAATAGAAATATTACTTATATCATGTTAAGATGATTTTGGGAATGATGCTTCTGCACCCCACAGGATTTTGCAGTAGTTAGCTTACGTGGCCTTGGCCTACAGTTTTCTGCATAGTAGCGATAATCAACAAAGGTAGGTTCCACAATACTTTCTTTTTTATCTAAACTCTTTCCCCAAATTGTCAATTTCCCAAACTGTGGCCTCATTCTCGTAAGCCCTACTATGAGCAAGGAGCATGGTTCCTTCACAGAAAAGTTTCCACTCATTCCTGAAAAGTGGAACATGAAAGGTATTTGGTAAGATATTTTGGATATGATGTCAAAAGTACACCTATCATTAGACTAGCCTAGATAAAGGAATATGTTGACTAAATCACTGAGATATTCTCCAAGGAACTGGAGCTTATAAATATCTAGTCATTGCCTCATTTTACCCTAAAACAAACAATGTATGTTTTGCTGTAAAAAAAAAAAAGGAAATATAAAGAGGTTCTGCAACTATTTATACAAGATTATCTTGAATCAGTTATAATACTAACAGGGATTAACGCAATTTGTGAAAATTGTTGTGGAGAATATGATCAATAGGTGAATAAACACAGTTACTATTTATCTAAATTGTTTAAACCCAGATAGTATCCTCAGTGATTGAAAGATGATTCTTTGATTTTTCTGTTTTTAAATGTAGTCCCTGACCACAAATTCCTTAAACTCATGGGAGGTAAATAAACCCCAACATGACACCAAAATCATATTTAGTGCTTAGAATCTATCTACTGCTTGCTATTTCTGAGAGGAAAATGTGTTTGCCAAACTTGATCTGGACCAGGCTTATCAATAGGAGAGTGCTCATAATAACACTAAAGAACCCCAAATAATCATCATTCATCATAAGACATTTGTTTCTTAGAGACCTTATTTTCTACTGTTAAAAGTATTTACCAGATATAATTTTAGATATATCATTAATGCAATCAAAAGTTAATACATTTCTTAGAATTTATTTTACATCCAGAAAAATAAATCCACTTGTGAGCAACCTCTCAAAAAAGCATCACACTGATTTCTAGATAGTATTATTTATAGCAATAAATCTAAATTTCCCTTTCCTTACTTTAAGAAGTTTATAAGATGTACATCTTCTAATTTATAACCCTTATGAAGGCCAGGTTGAAAAGACAGTGCTATAGTTTGATAATGTTCTGAAACTGGTAATTGCAACATCCTAGATTTGCCAAATATCTCAGCAGTTAAACATTCTAAAAAATAAGAGTCTAGCTCTGCCCTCTAACATATTATCTAGAGTTAATGGAATAACTTCAAATCAAATCAAATATTTCGAATTCCAACTTAATCTGCCTCATCTTCTGTGTGTTTATGTATGTCACACATAAACACAGAGAAATATCAAATTTTAGTCTCTTAGGACAATCATTGCAAACCAAAATCTTTATTTAGTTTTGCTAATAACTAAAGAGTTACGTACAATGGCTAGAGTGTGGAGAGGCGATACGATATCTTCAGTCTCATAGATGGTGAAGAGGTCCTTCAGGGTGATGTGACAACCACAGAACATTTAGATGCACTTTTTATGAAGCCAACTGGGTATGAGTATTCAATAATATCTCAGGGGATTTATCTGAATGACAATATGATAAAAACAATAGCTCTTTAATGTCCAACACAACTGGCAATATGGGATCACTTGCTATCCTTACATTTACTAAAATTATATAAACACATTCTTTGTAAGTGGTACAGAATTGCTGACTAAGGCTATATTAGCTAAGAAAGGAAGGGATTTTAATCCACGTCAAGGCAGCGTAGGTTTACATTTTTTAGTTCATGTGTTTACTTTTTTACCATAAGCAAGTGTATTAGCAAAAATTGTTTTGTTGAAATAAATAATTCATTTAGAAGTCTTCCTCATCCCTTTCTTTGTAATGCTACATGAATTTATACATATGCTTTTTTGTGCAAAATTTTAAAATAATGTGTATATAAATAAGTGAAAATTATTCTGCACTAATTAATGGGATGTTACTTCCTATAAAAAGAAGACTAAAAATTAAATATTAAAATTATTAGAATAGACTAGACACAGTCAATACACTACATTCTGAACCAGAGTGTGTCTGGTCACCTTTGTATTTTTTCCTTTGCACATTACTAGATATATAGTTAGTGCATAATAAATGCTTATTAGAACAGGTTAATTATGGACCCTTAAGCTCAAGCTATGAGTACATGAAAAAAATTGAGCCAATTGCCTTATTATCACACATTGTATTTTAATAGTAGACATATTTTTGAAGAACTTTAGATTACCGTAGGCAATGATTTATCAGGAATGTTCTTTCTTCTAAGAGTTAATCATGTGAAAAGCTAGTGTCACTCTGTAGTATAGGGATGATCCTAGAATGAAGGCAAGTTATAGAATGAGGGTGAATAGCTTGCAAAATTGCTGCTTATGAAAGTTCCCACAGATATTCTGAGACAATGACACTTTAAATTGTAGGAAATTAAGACCTCTGAAATTTCTTTTGATCTCTGCTTCAGAGATGGAATAATACATCAAGACTCTAATACCTCAGGATTTCAAAATTTATATATTATAATCGGGAAGATAATAAACTTAAAGCACATATAATTATGATTGCCCATAATCCAACTTTAAAAAAGAATAAACTAAACTATGGTATGAAGCAATTTGAGCATACTGCTTGCAATGGCTGCATAAAATATCAGAAATAGGGTGTTACCTTAAATTATAGCTCTTCCATTAACTTTAATACAAAAAGTTGAGATAATTGTTAAAAGAACTGCCAAAGGGCATAAAGTGTTTTTAATCCAATGTTAGGCTTACCCTGATAATCAAAAGGGATTCTTTAGATGAAAGGACATGTTAGACCTTCAAAAATCAAATTTCCATGTATTTGTGAATTTTCTAAAATTCCTCCTGGTATTGATTTCCAGCTTCATCTCATTGTGCTCAAAAAGTATTCTTAACATAATTTCAACCTTCTTAAATTTGCTAAGGCTTCTTTTGTGCCCTAACGTGTGATCTATCCTAGAATTAAGAAACAATTCCATTTACAATAGCTACGAAACAATGAAGTGCTTGGGAATAAATTTAACCAAGGAAATGAAAGGCCTGTACACTGGAAACTATACAGTATTCATGAAAGAAATCGAAGGAGACACAAATTAATGTCCTGTGTTCAAGGATCAGAAGAATTAATATTGTTAAAATGTCCACACTACTGAAAACAATATACAGATTCAATGTAACCTCTATCAAAATTCCAATGTCATTTTTCATAAAAATAGAATAAACTATTTTATAATTCATATGGAGCCATAAAAAAAAACCAAATAGCAATAGCAATCATGAACAAAAAGAGCAAAGCTAGAGATATCACACTACCTTATTTCAAACTATACTATAGAGCTATAGTAATTAAAACAGCATGGTACTGGCAAATAGACACATTGACCAATAAAACAGAATAGAGAGTCCAGAAATGAACCCACGCATGTTTGGTCAATTTATTTTCAACAAAGAAGCCAAGAATACATGATTTGAAAACATGACTCTCTTCAATAAATATCACTGGGAAAGCTGAATATTCATATGAAGAAGAACGAAATTGGACCCTTACCACACAACATGTTAACAAGTCAACTTAAAATGGATTAGAAGACTTAAATGTATGACCAGAAACTGTAGAACCATTAGAGGTAAACATAGGAGAAAAACTATACCACATTGGTCTAGGCAATGAATTTTTGGATCTGATCCCACAAATACAGGCAACAAAAGCAAAAATAGATGAAACTACATCAAACTAAAAAGATTCTGTTCAGCAAAGGAAACAACAGTGTGCAGAGACAATCTACAGACTGGGAGAAAATTTTCACAAGCCATACATTCACTAAGGGATTAATATCCAAAACATACAAAAAACTCAAACAACCCAATAGCAAGAAAACAAAACAAAACAAAACTCAATTAAAAAATGGGTAAAAGACAAGATTAGATATTTCTCAAGAAATACATACAAATGGACAACAGATATGAAAAATGCTCAACATTGCTAATCATAAGGGAAATGCAAATTAGATACACAATTAGATATTATACCTGTCAGAATAGGTATTATCAAAAAGATGAAAAATAACACATGTTGGCAAGGATTTGGAGGAAAGGGAACTCCGTACACTGTTGATGGTAATGCAAATTAGTACAGCGATTATGGAAAACGATATGAAGATTTCTCAAAAAACTAAAAATAGAATTACTATATGACCTAGCAATCCCACTTCTGGGTATTTACCCAAAGGGTTTGAAATCAGTTTGTCAAAGAGATGTAAGCTCTCCTATGTTCGTTGAAGCACTATTCACAGTAGCCAAGTTGTGGAATCAACCCGTGCCCCTGAACTGATAAAGGAAGAAAGAAAATGTGGTATATATACATAAGGGACTACGAATCAGCCTTTAAAAGACGGAAATTATGTTAGTTGCCACAACGTGGATGGAATTGGAGAACATTAAGTGAAATAAGCCAGTTGTAGAAAAACAAATATAGCATATGTTCTCATTTAAGTGTGTCATTTAGAACAATCAAACTCATAGGAGCAGAGTGTAGAATGTTGGTTGCTGAGGTTGGAGGTGGGAGGAATAAAAAGACCATGGTCAAAATGCACAAAATCACAGTTAGACAAGAAATATGTTTTTTTAGTTCAACTTCACAGCATAATGAATATAATTAATAAGAGTATTATAAATTTCAAAATCGCTGAAACTAAATTTCAAATGTTCTCACCATAAAAAATGTTAAGTAGGTGAGATGATGAATATGTTAACTAGATTGATTTAATTATTCCACATTGTATTCATAAATCATAACATCACTCAGTACCCCATAAATGTATATAGTTATACATTGTCAATTTATAATCAAAAGAGAAGAAAAACAAAAACAAAAATTAATCTAAATGGTAGTTAAGAATAAAGATGCACTCACATATAGACATGGTTTCCCTACTCTTCTGAACTTCCCTCTTCTGATTATTCTCTTTGTAGACAGACTTACACTTCTGTATACCAGTGGAATGTCTGGTGCATTTATTTACCACCACAGATCATAATTTTCTGTTGCTTTTGCAAATAAAATGCCACAGATTATTTCTGTTGGATGAACCTCTTTGTTAGTCCTTCTGAAAAGCTTTGAAGAAAGGGTCATTTCATCTAAAGACAGAAAAAGAAACGTAACGTTGAACCTGATTCAACCATGATAGCTGTTTCTAAGGCAGAATTAAAATAGCATAATTTCAGCAATTTTCTTTTTTACACTAATACCATAGTTCATTATTTTGTACATTTGAGGCACTTTAGAAACACTCATATGCTTTTAATCTATCACTTACTAGTTGGCAATTACTACTTCATCTTTGGTCTTTATGCTCTTAAGAATTTTAACTCATAAAATAACATTGTTCTTATAATTGTGTAAAAACCACAGGAAAAGAAAAATTCCCTGTCTTTATCAGGCCCACTTGTGAACATTTTTATGTTCATTATGCTTATTATACTGTAACATGTTTTAAAATTAAGATGGATTTGCATGCTCTCTTTGGAAAAAAGAGAAGAAACCAAGAAATCGTTCTCACTGGACTAAATGGGGAAAGTAAATTTATAGGGGTTTCAAGAAAATTGAGGTCACTGCCCAGATTGCAAAATGAAGTTTAAAAAGTGTGCGGCCCTAAAAAAGGATAAGTTCATGTCCTTTGTAGGAACATGGATGAAGCTGGAAACCATCATTCTGAGCAAACTATCGCCAAGGACAGAAAACCAAACACAGCATATTCTCACTCATAGGTGGGAACTGAACAATGAGAACACTTGGACACAGAGCAGGGAACATCACAGACTGGGGCTTGTCGTAGGGTGGGGGGATGGGGGAGGGATAGCATTAGGAGAAATACCTAATGTAGATGACGAGTTGATGGGTGCAGCAAACCAACATGGCACATGTATACATATGTAACAAATCTGCACGTTGTGCACATGTACCCTAGAACTTAAAGTATAATAAATAAATAAATAAAAATAAAATAAAATAAATAAAAAATAAAAAGTGTGTGAACTAAAAGTTGGTACCACCTGGGGTTCATACCCAGGTGGAGTGAAGTGGTCCTGTATTATGCTTGCTATGTGAGAAGAACCAAGGGACAAATATATATATATTTATACACTTATAAGAAGCCTTTATAAATTAAGCCAATGGGCAGTTGAAAAAATTAATGTTAATGGAAGGGAAAAGAAAGCCCAAGAAACAGAAGACAATACCTAGCGAAATCGGTATCTATGTGTAAAAAACATGACATTAAAGAATACTGAATGCTGAAAATCTTGAAGCAGAACATCAGAAACAGTTCTTTCAAAAGCAAGCTGGTTATCTGTAAAAGTGGAGTCTTTATAAGGAACATCTAATAAATACTGATTTTCTGCAAAGGCCTACCTTTCAATGGGTCACTTACATACTTTCCTATAGACCAGGAGCATAGTTTAAAAAGGGCCAAGGCCCTCTAAAAAAAAGTCTTATAGATGGAATACATCTTAATTCTATGTTAAGATTACAGCATCAGAACTGTTGAGAAGGGCAAATTTAATCCATATTATTAACTAATTTTTAATATACTTTTTAAGAAGACTACATTTATTTTTAGTACTATGGAACTTTGCCTTAAAAGCTTGAAAGTTTAAACATTCATTCATGTAACAGTCAACAATATTTGTTGATTTCTTTCTTGATGGACATTGAGTTAAGGTCTAGAAAATAGAAGAAAAAAAATGACATGATCATGTTTTCAGTTATCTTACTGGCCAGAGACAAAAATAGACATTTAACAAACAGTAAAACAGGTAACTATTATAAGTGTAATCAATGTTATGAGGAAAAAATCACAGTCTACTTCATCTAACTTAAAATTATGAGTGTGCTGCACATTATTTAGGGCTATAAGCCCATTTCCTATTTTTGAACTTTTAAACAAAATAATCTCTTCAATAAATCATGTGATTCCATATAATGATACTATTAGATAGGTGCACCATCCTTTATTTCTGAAGATGCTCTGTTTCAAAAGTAAATACTTTGAAGTTTGAGAAACATTAAAAATCAGGGAAAAATCATAAGAGAATATCTTTGACATTTTCTTTCCCCCAACAAAAAAAGAATCATACTATTAATATGTTTCAAGGTAGTTATGGCACTGAAAAGTATATGTTGGCACTTTTTCACTTACAATAAGTTTATAGAATATAGTCTTTACTTTGTGTTTGTTTTTTTTATCCTTATTTGAAATGAAATGTAGAAAGGTCCAACAATAATCAGGCAGTTTGCCATTGAGCCTGTAGCATTTCAAGAACCACAGAGGAAAAATGAATCATTCCTATATACCCTCAAACCACAGTTTCATATCTACCAATAATTTTTATAGCACTTGGGATTTGTTAATAGCTCACTGAAATGATTTCAGCATTCAAACCTCCCATTTTCAATTTCTGATACTTCATTATCCCAAAATGACCAGTTAGTCTAGCCAAATCTTGATTCACATCCTACCACAAAGGATATCTATTTCCACTCACTTTTGCTGGTTTGCATCATTCCTAGTGACTGACTATTGCATCAACAGGTCCAATTTTCATCTTTACTTTCCTTGATTTAGTCAATACAGATACTTCTTAGCTAAGGTGGTGAACTTGGCAAAAGAGCACCTCCCTTGTAGAATCTAGACAACGTGAGAAGATTTAAAGGATGTGCTAAATTATATACAAAACCATGAAAAGCCATGGCTGTTCATTGTCTGAGATTCAAACCGATAGGAAAATTGAGACAAAATGCAGTAGGGCTGCATTTCAAACTAAATGATTTCAAGCCATGCCAATGTCTGGCATCAATGTGAAATTCCTTAAATACAACCACATGACTTCAGTTTTAAACAAGGTCTATCACTTTAATGATCCAAATGAAACCTTTGATTCAAATTCCACAGGGCAATTTAGTGAAAGCCCTACAGTATTTTTTTGGTCTAAAACCAAGAATTAGGAAGTAATTAATGATAATAAAGTGGGGATGCTATTAAATCCTTATATTTCAATTATATTTCAAAATAGTGTGTTTTTAAAATTAGGTTGTCATAGGGAGTCCTCAGTAAAAATGGAAAGCCCTGATAACCAAATTAGTTTGAGTCTTATCCTTCTAATATAGAAAAAAGGAAAACAAATATATATGTAAATACATGAAACTGGTATTATTATTGTACACAGCATCTGGGCCGTACATCATACACATCATCTTCAATAGCAATAGTATCTTGGAGTTATATGGTGATACGCCTCCAGAGAGCCAAAAATTATCCTTTATATTAAAGAGCAAATTATTACTATTAGTAGCAATCATGTTTACAGATGAAGATTTTAATGCAGAAAAATACATAATTTACTCAAGGCCCCAAGTTCATCAACATCAAAGTTAGGTAAGAATCTAAGATTGCTGTTTAAAATCAAATGTCCTACTCATTTAATTAAGAGCTCTTAACCTGGAGCCAAGAGTTTCAGGGACCTTTGAACATCTTGAAATTAGATGCAAAATGACATATATGTATGCTTTCTCCCCTTGCCAAGAGGATCAGATTATCAAAAAGGGTCATGATACAAGATAAATTAAATATTGCCTTATTTGACTAACCCACTTATATACCAGATTTCTATAAAAAAGGGTTATATTCATTTCCATAATAAATTTAAAGTTCAGCCAATGTTTTCAAATAGTATGCTAGTAGTTGGATTAAATTAATGTAGCTTGTAAATAACTTTGCAGGAAACAAGTTAGATGATGAGGAACTAGAATTCTTAGTTAACTTCTACATGCCTTGACATTTAGTCTTATTGCATCACAGAATTCACATAGCAAATGCTGTACTTAAGCAGCTAAATGTATTTAGATTATCATTCCTGATTTATAACTTTCAGTAAATAATGAAAACCTCATGTTTTGCATGAAAATTGTTCAAAACAGGAGGCAATATTTTTCCCCACATATGTGTAACATCAAATCAGCTGTTTCTTTCTCATGAAAATACAACCCAATTTTCTTTCTTTTCTATTTTACCTTTTGGAAATTTAAACACACACACATAAATACTCTAATTCAGAACATAATATAATATTAAATATATTTTATCTAATTTTCAGAGTAGAAATGTCACAGTCTATATTTGCATTTATTTTAATGCTGAAAAATAAAAGCAGTTTAAATATTGATTTTCATGTGCACTTACAGGTAATTTAGATTTAGCTCTAAGTTGAATACATTTACCATTGCTCCATTAGAAATAAAATGGTGCAGCCCAGCAAAAGAAACTACCATTAGAGTGAGCAGGCAACCTACAGAATGGGAGAAAATTTTTGCAATCTATTCATCTGACAAAGGGCTAATATCCAGAATCTACAAAGAACTCAAACAAATTTACAAGACAAAAACAAACAACCCCATCAACAAGTGGGCAAAGGATATGAACAGACACTTCTCAAAAGAAGACATTTATGCAGCCAACAGACACATGAAAAAATGCTCATCATCACTGGCCATCAGAGAAATGCAAATCAAAACCACAATGAGATATCATCTCATGCCAGTTAGAACGGCAATCATTAGAAAGTCAGGAAACAACAGATGCTGAGGATGCGGGGAAATAAGAACGCTTTTACACTCTTGGTGGGAGTGTAAACTAGTTCAACCATTGTGGAAGACAGTGTCGCGATTCCTCAGGGATCTAGAACTAGAAATACCATTTGACCCGGCAATCCCATTACTGGGTATATACCCAAAGGAATATAAATCACGCTGCTATAAAGAAACATGCACACGTATGTTTATTGCGGCACTACTCACAATAGCAAAGACTTGGAACCAACCCAAATGTCCAACAATGATAGACTGGATTAAGAAAATGTGGCACATATACACCATGGAATACTATGCAGCCATAAAAAGGATGAGTTCATGTCCTTTGTAGGGACATGGATGAAGCTGGAAACCATCATTCTCAGCAAACTATCTCAAGGACAAAAAACCAGCACCGCATGTTCTCACTCATAGGTGGGAATCGAACAATGAGCACACTTGGACACAGGAGGGGAAACATCACAGACCAGGGCCTGTTGTGGGGTGGGGGGAGGGGGGAGGGATAGCGTTAGGAGATATACCTAATGTAAATGACGGATTAATGGGTGCAGCACACCAACATGGCACATGTATACATATGTAACAAACCTGCACGTTGTGCACATGTACCCTAGAACTTAAAGTATAATAAAAAGAAATATGTATATAGAGAGAAAAGAAATAAAATGGTGCAGACTTTATATGAAATCTTCATATATCTTCAAATGGGGTTGTATCAATACAAAACATTCAGACTGAGTGTTTGGACTGAGTCATTCAAGCAATTCAATAAACAACCTGTTTGATAATCTCTACACAGATTTACAGAAAATTTTTGATTAATCTTGAATATTATTAAAGTCATGCCATGACATTCAAGACAAGAAAGTCACCAAAACCAAGCTATGCTTGGTTTAACTACAAACTGCATTTCATGCCTTCCAATAACTTCTCAGACTTGGATATAATCTCAGCACCTACTAATTTACAAGTCAACAGGCTGGAATCCATAGGATTTCCACACAGCTTATGTGTGAGAGATCTCTAACATGTTTCTTCCTAAGACATAGAAAGTGTTTGGTGACCAGTTTCAGCTTTCTACATATGGCTAGCCAGTTTTCCCAGCACCATTTATTAAATAGGGAATCCTTTCCCCATTGCTTGTTTTTCTCAGGTTTGTCAAAGATCAGATAGTTGTAGATATGCAGCATTATTTCTGAAGGCTCTGTTCTGTTCCATTGATCTATATCTCTGTTTTGGTACCAGTACCATGCTGTTTTGGTTACTGTGGCCTTGTAGTATAGTTTGAAGTCAGGTAGTGTGATGCCTCCAGCTTTGTTCTTTTGGCTTAGGATTGACTTGGCGATGCGGGCTCTTTTTTGGTTCCATATGAACTTTAAAGTAGTTTTTTCCAATTCTGTGAAGAAAGTCATTGGTAGCTTGATGGGGATGGCATTGAATCTATAAATTACCTTGGGCAGTATGGCCATTTTCACAATATTGATTCTTCCTACCCATGAGCATGGAATGTTCTTCCATTTCTTTGTATCCTCCTTTATTTCATTGAGCAGTGGTTTGTAGTTCTCCTTGAAGAGGTCCTTCATGTCCCTTGTAAGTTAGATTCCTAGGTATTTTATTCTCTTTGAAGCAATTGTGAATGGGAGTTCACTCATGATTTGGCTCTCTGTTTGTCTGTTATTGGTGTATAAGAATGCTTGTCATTTTTGTACATTGATTTTGTATCCTGAGACTTTGCTGAAGTTGCCTATCAGCTTCAGGAGATTTTGGGCTGAGACAATGGGGTTTTCTAGATATACAATCATGTCATCTGCAAACAGGGACAATTTGACTTCCTCTTTTCCTAATTGAATGCCCTTTATTTCCTTCTCCTGCCTGATTGCCCTGGCCAGAACTTCCAACACTATGTTGAATAGGAGTGGTGAGAGAGGGCATCCCTGTCTTGTGCCAGTCTTCAAAGGGAATGCTTCCAGTTTTTGCCCATTCAGTATGATATTGGCTGTGGGTTTGTCATAGATAGCTCTTATTATTTTGAGATACGTCCCATCAATACTTAATTTATTGAGAGTTTTTAGCATGAAGCGTTGTTGAATTTTGTCAAAGGCCTTTTCTGCATCTATTGAGATAATCATGTGGTTTTTGTCTTTGGTTCTGTTTATATGCTGGATTACATTTATTGATTTGCATATATTGAACCAGCCTTGCATCCCAGGGATGAAGCCCACTTGATCATGGTGCATAAGCTTCTTGATGTGCTGCTGGATTCAGTTTGCCAGTATTTTATAGAGGATTTTTGCATCAATGGTCATCAAGGATATTGGTCTAAAATTCTCTTTTTTGGTTGTGTCTCTGCCCGGCTTTGGTATCAGAATGATGTTGGCCTCATAAAATGAGTTAGGGAGGATTCCCTCTTTTCCTATTGATTGGAATAGTTTCAGAAGGAATGGTACCAGTTCCTCCTTGTACCTCTGGTAGAATTTGGCTGTGAATCCATCTGGTCCTGGACTCTTTTTGGTTGGTAAGCTATTGATTATTGCCACAATTTCAGAGCCTGTTATTGGTCTATTCAGAGAGTCCACTTCTTCCTGGTTTAGTCTTGGGAGGGTGTATGTGTCGAGGAATTTATCCATTTCTTCTAGATTTTCTAGTTTATTTGCATAGAGGTGTTTGTAGTATTCTCTGATGGTAGTTTGTATTTCTGTGGGATCCGTGGTGATATCCACCTTATCATTTTTTATTGCATCTATTTGATTCTTCTCTCTTTTCTTCTTTATTAGTCTTGCTAGCAGTCTATCAATTTTGTTGATCCTTTCAAAAAATCAGCTCCTGGATTCATTAATTTTTTGAAGGGTTTTTTGTGTCTCTATTTCCTTCAGTTCTGCTCTGATTTTAGTTATTTCTTGCCTTCTGCTAGCTTTTGAATGTGTTTGCTCTTGCTTTTCTAGTTCTTTTAATTGTGATGTTAGGGTGTCAATTTTGGATCCTTACACCTTATACAAAAATTAATTCAAGATGGATTAAAAACTTAAACGTTAGACCTAAAACCATAAAAACCCTACAAGAAAACATAGGCATTACCATTCAGGACATAGCCATGGGCAAGGACTTCATGTCTAAAACACCAAAAGCAATGGCCACAAAAGCCAAAATTGACAAATGGGATCTAATTAAACTAAAGAGCTTCTGCACAGCAAAAGAAACCACCATCAGAGTGAACAGGCAACCTACAAAATGGGAGAACATTTTCGCAACCTACTCATCTGACAAAGGGCTAATATCCAGAATCTACAATGAACTCAAACAAATTTACAAGAAAAAAACAACCCCATCAAAAAGTGGGAGAAGGACATGAACAGACACTTCTCAAAAGAAGACATTTATGCAGCCAAAAGACACATGAAAAAATGCTCACCATCACTGGCCATCAGAGAAATGCAAATCAAAACCACAATGAGATACCATCTCACACCAGTTAGAATGGCGATCATTAAAAAGTCAGGAAACAACAGGTGCTGGAGAGGATGTGGAGAAATAGGAACACTTTTACACTGTTGGTGGGACTGTAAACTAGTTCAACCATTGTGGAAGACAGTGTGGCGATTCCTCAGGGATCTAGAACTAGAAATACCATTTGACCCAGCCATCCCATTACTGGGTATATACCCAAAGGAATAGAAATCATGCTCTCATAAAGACACATGCACACGTATGTTTGTTGCGGCACTATTCACAATAGAAAAGACCTGGAACCAACGCAAATGTCCAACAATGATAGACTAGATTAAGAAAATGTGGCACATATACACCATGGAATACTATGCAGCCATAAAAAATGATGAGTTCATGTCATTTGTAGGGACATGGATGAACTTGGAAATCATCATTCTCAGTAAACTATCACAAGAACAAAAAACCAAATGCCGCATATTCTCACTCATAGGTGGGAATTGAACAATGAGAACACATGGACACAGGAAGGGGAACATCACACTCTGGAGACTTTTGTGGGGTGGGAGGAGCGGGGAGGGTAGCATTAGGAGATATACGTAATGCTAAATGACGAGTTAATGGGTGCAGCACACCAGCATGGCACATGTATACATATGTAACTAACCTGCACATTGTGCACATGTACCCTAAAACTTAAAGTATAATAATAAAAAAAAGAAATTCTCTGTGCTATAATGAGAGAAGAGCTCTGGATAGATATGTACCGAAATATTTTTTAAAGTTTGTAAGTTTATTTCTGGGAAGGGGAAAGGTTATGCAAGTTCTTTATGTATTGCTTATATGTTTTTGTATTTTCGGGTTTTTTAACAATGAAAATATATTAAAACATAATCAGAAAAAAAAAAGAAAGTGTTTGATGACCATAATCAGGAGGTTTGCCCAGGTTCTCAGGAGAAAAATGGAATAGATAATACTGGAGATAGTAGGTATGTACTAGAGCAGATATTCAGCTTATCCACTAAGACACATCAGGAGGTGTGAGTCAGGAGGTTCTTGTCCAATGGAGCACACCACTTGCTTCTTGGTAGCTAGCTGGAGGGTGAAGTTTTACTCTTGTTCCCATTCATGACTAATGCAAAGTTTCCCAGGGGTATGCAGCTCCTGCGTACTGGCTTGCAGTTAACAGAGAAAATGGTCATTTCCCTCCACCCAAAATCACGTGGACCAGTTTTGTCCCTTTGAAAATTTATGGAAATGAAAAAAATCACTTTTCTATTCTTGAGTGGTAGGGCTAGAGGTTAGCTATTAGCTTAAATGAAGGGTTGAAATTCAACATCAAATCAGTCCTAAGTGTAAAGATGATCAAGACTGGGCTACTTCCTTGAATATTATGACTTACGTTAGTTCTGCTCCAAACTTTTCTCTGCTGTGACAAAGAGGAAAAGTATGGGGCCCGCTGTGCAGTTTTAAGAATATGTCCTATTTCAGTTGTTGAAATCTGTTAGTTCCTGAACAACACACGAGCCAATGTTTCTTGACTATGAAATCAATGGCTGAACCATAGACATCAATAGATGGAATAGTGATTGATAATGTTTATGGTCAATCTCAGGAGTAGGGGAGAAACAAAAACAGCAGCTAGAAATCATAGGTTTTCCTATTCTTTGATCAAGGGATGCCTCACAAAAAACAAGGAATAAAGGAAACCAGAATAGAGGCCTAGAAACCATTTATTGGTGAAACTGACTACAAAGAGGCTACAGAAATGGAAGGCAGATTTCATTTGTGCATTTTTGACAGCTGGACTTTCTCTGTTACATCATTTTTGTTTGTTTGTATATTTTTGTTTGTTTGTTTTGACAGAGTCTCACTCTGTCACCAGGCTGGAGTGCTGTAGTGCAATCTTGGTTCACTGCAACTTCTGCCTCCCGAGTTCAAGCCATTCTTCTGCCTCAGCCTCCCGAGTAGCTGGGACTACAGGCACGCACCACCACATCCAGCTAATTTTTGTATTTTTAGTGGGATGGTCTTGATCTCTTGACCTCATGATCCGCCTATCAGAGATGAAAAAAAATGTTTCTCTGGATAAAGGCAGTCTTCTTAGAATGAAATAAAAACAAAATATGTCTGCTTTTGTGCAGGTGGTTGCAGAACAGATACACTCTCCTTCGATGTGGGAGTACTTATTCATAAAGCAAGTAGTCCCAGAAAGACCAAATGATACTAAACCAATCCAAATGAACAGAGATGTGTCTCTTGCCACAGATGACTTCACTAGGACATCTAGTCTATCAAGGGTAACATGAATAAATTATGCCAGGTATGTTTGAGTAATAAGTCTGATTATTGCATTTCCAGTCTCTAGTTTGCCATATAATATTTCTATTCTATTAAGCAAGACACATACCATTTCTGTTCTTTACTCTCCTTGTTGATAAAATGAAAAAAGAATTATTTTATTTTTAGAAGGAATGTTAGATCTGCAAATTAAGTTAGGAACAAATAGAATTTATTGTCATTATCATCAATGTTGCATTTTTAGTGCTTTAGCTATTTTCTATCTAGATCATTAGCACTTTTGGAACAATATTCTGGAATAAATAACCCTCCTCTGTGCTTCCTTAATGCCTTTATTCAAGTCTTTTCTTTCACTTATGACAATTTAAGGAACTTTTTCCGTATCTATTTCTCTCAATATACTAAAAGCTCCCAAAGCTGAATCTACATCGTACTTACCCTGAATCTCCAGCACTTACTACTTGGCAAATGATGTACTTCCAAAATGTGATATGCTGAAACAAATTACTGTATGTATCTTTCTCACATGGCACAGTGCTTTGTATGTAGTAGGTGTAAGTTGCTTTTCTTATTGACTAATTAAACTAGAAAACATTCATCACCCCCAGATTATCTTAGAATTTCTCCTTGCTCTAGATCAGTTTATTGACATATGTAGTATATAGCAAAACAACTTTTTTTACAGCAAATCAAGCACTTTGAAAACAATGAGAAAATTATTTGCCTATATAACTGTGGCACATAATTACAAACAATTATAAAATATCCCAAATGGCATGCTAATATATAAAAGAAAGTCAATACCTAGACGTAGTTCAAACTCATGGCCAATATTTAGGTTATGAGAATATAAAAGTTGTATCATGAACTCTTTGCTGAGAGTTTGCATCTTTGAATTAGGCAAAGACAATAAATTTCAAAATATAACTAGAATCCCATTCTCTAGTTCCTTTCTTACCACTCTGATCACCTCATCAAATCACACCCCTCACCTTAGTGTTAGAAAACCTGAGAATTAACATAGTAATGCTTGTACAAAGCCCGAAATTTCACTTTGGTTTAAAAAAATAACAAGGAGCAACTTCTGCATGAGGGAAGGTAGTCAACTTCAGCCCCATCTAGCCTTCCACGTGGGACAGGAAAATACTAAACTCCATCCCCATCTAATCCTTCTTGTCTCACCTAAGGTGAACCACCTGTGAAGATCACAGCCCAGGGCACAGGCTCACTAGAAGACTGAGACTAAATCATACAACTATAGAATGTTTCTCCTCACCCACATCTTATCAACATATTACTTAGAGACCTAAGTAACTCACTTCCTTTGTGCAGTACATCATATCAAGCTTTCAACAACAAAAATTATAAGGTATACTAAAAGGCAAAAAATAAATAAATAAATAAATGAAACCCACAGTTGGAAGCAAGCAAGCAAACATTAGAACCAGACTCGAACATGGCAGGAATGTTAGAATTATCTTGATTGGTATGTTTTGCTCCCTATTCTATTGATTATTAACAGAAATTTTGAAGTCTCTAAATATACTTGTGAATTTGTATATTTCTGTTTTCAGTTGACCAGTTTATTTTTTGTTTGTTCTTGTGTGGGGAAACCCTCTTAGGTAGAAATACATTTAGCATCTTCATGTTTTCTTTGCATTTTGACCACAGTTTTGGTATTTGATATCCTTTTTTATTTCTGTTAATATTTTATGTTCTAAATTTTAATTTGTATTTTATTAATATAGCCATTACAGCTTTATTTTTAGTAATCATCACATCATATATCTTTCATCATATATTTACTTTTAACCTGCCTACATCTTTATATTTAAAGTGGTTTTCTTTTAGACATCTCATAGTTAGGTCTTGCATTTTATACAGGTTGACAAGCTCAGCCGTTTAATTGCCTAATTTGCATTTAAAGTAATTATTAATATTGTTACATTTAAATCTACCCTTTTAAAATTGTTTTATTGTGTCCAACCATCCTATGTTCCTTTTACTCCTCTTTATCTGACTTTTTTATTATTTTTTATTATTCCATTTTATATTTATGCTTGGTGCATTATTTATACCTCTTTTAAGAAAATTCTTGCTAAATGTTTTCCAATATACTTCATTCTACAATCTATAGTCTTTTTTCATGTCTAGTAAAAAAAAGAAGAGCCTTAAAATTCCCAATTTATTGCCACTATCTTTTGAATTAGTGCTGTCATACTTTCATTTTTTTCTTATTTTTACTATAAGTGAAATAATTTTCCCTTGTTATATTTACTAAGCAGCAAAAACAATGATAATTAACTTACTAGCGAATTAGCATTTATTAATATTTAGTAAGTGCCACATGCTTTGCTAATTTACATGAATCATATCATTTAATATACAGACCTCTATAAGGTAAATACTATTATTACTTTAATTTGATAGCTCAAGGGAGTGAAGCATAAGGAATATAAGTGACTTATCCAAAGTTATATATCTTTGTGGTATTATGAAACTGCCAGTCTAATTCCAGCATTTGCAATCTCTATAAATATTTTACAGTTGCTCCCACATGCTAAATTTATTAAATTGTAAAAATTGCTAGTTTTTTTTTTTTTTTTGAGACGGAGTCTTACTCTGTGGCCAGTTTGGAGTGCAGTGGCGCGATCCCGGCTCACTGCAACCTCCGACTCCCAGGTTTAAGTGATTCTCCTGCCTCAGCCTCCCGAGTAGCTGGGACTACAGGCACACAGCACCACGCCCAACTTATTTGTGTATTTTTAGTAGAGACGGGGTTTCACCATGTTGGCCAGGATGGTCTCCATCTCCTGACCTGGTGATCCCCCGGCCTCAGCCTTCCAGAGTGCTGAAATGACAGGCGTGAGCCAGCCCACTGGGCCAAAATTGCTAGTATTTTCAGTTTGTTTTCTAAGATTCCCTACAGAAAATGTTATCTTGTATGCAAAAGGCAACCTGTTCATCTTTTTATATTAATCTACTAGCTAATATTTTTGTTTCCTATTTTATTGTATTTTTACCACCTCCAGAAAAAATAACAAGAATGGTAAAAATAAACATGTATTTTATTTTTGATTTTATAGGGAATGTTTCTATGTTATCTTCAGTTTATTAGGATTTTTAACAGTAAAAATGAGTATATTTTAAAATATTTAACAAATATTTTAAATTACTCCTTTTCTTTGTTTTTAATCTTTTATAATCACATATGGCAGTATTATGGTAACCAACAAAAATTTCTAAAGAGAAGACAAGTTATTAGAACCAAGTAAAACAAGTTCTCTAACTCAATGGAAAAAAATCATATTCACCAATAAATATACAGTAGTTCCCCCTTATCCACAGTTTTGTTTTCCATGATTTTGGTTACCCACAGTCCACTGCAGTCTGAAAGTAGTTAGTACAATATACTAAGATATTGTGTGTGAGAGAGAGCACATACGAGAGAGAGAGAGACCACTTTCACTTAGTCTTTATTACAACATATTTTTGTCTGTTTTGGTCTATTTTAGTAGTTGTTGTTAATCTCTTACTGTGCCTAATTTATAAATTAAACTTTATCATAGGAATATCCATATAGGAAAATCATATTATATATAGGGTTGGCACTATCCACGGCTTCAGGCATCCACTGGGGGTCTTGGAATGTATCCCTTCTGGATAAAGGGAGACTAGTGTAGTGGCGAATAATTTGAACATTCTTTCTAGTAGACATGATATGATAACATTCAATAAATTTTTACTATGTACCTATTATGAAGCGAAGGATTTTCACAGTTCATAATGACTATCATTTTCCATATGTCAAGGGCCACAAAGACAGAATTTTCCCAACATTCAAATAATGGCACTATATTGCTGCAACCTGTTTGGATTTGGTATCCAAAGCCAAAAGTTGATTTAATAATTTTAGTGAAGTACAGTGCTGAGTCCAGAGCATTATATCATCAAACGTGTTTAAGTTTTCTCTTTATTGAGGTATAATTGACATGCAATGTTGTATAGATTTATGGTGCACGGTATGATGTTTTAATATATGTATACCTTGTGAAATGATTACCACAATCAAGCTAATTAACATCTCCATCACCTCACATAGTTACTTTTTTGTGGTGAGAACATTTAAAATGTACTCTTAGTGATTTTCAAGTATATAATAGTATATTGTTATTAACCATAATCACCATTCTGTACAATAACTCTCTAGAACATATTGTATCTAACTGAAACCTGGTACCCTTTATTTTTTTTTTTTTTTTTTTTTTTTTTTTTTTTTTAGCTGCAAAAAAAATGTTTTTTTTTTTTTTTTTTTTTTTTTATTATTATTATTATTATTATACTTTAGGTTTTATGGTACATGTGCGCAATGTGCAGGTAAGTTACATATGTATACATGTGCCATGCTGGTGTGCTGCACCCACCAACTCGTCATCTAGCATTAGGTATATCTTCCAATGCTATCCCTCCCCCCTCCCCCCACCCCACAACAGTCCCCAGAGTGTGATGTTCCCCTTCCTGTGTCCATGTGTTCTCATTGTTCAATTCCCACCTATGAGTGAGAATATGCGGTGTTTGGTTTTTTGTTCTTGCGATAGTTTACTGAGAATGATGATTTCCAATTTCATCCATGTCCCTACAAAGGATGTGAACTCATCATTTTTTATGGCTGCATAGTATTCCATGGTGTATATGTGCCACATTTTCTTAATCCAGTCTATCATTGTTGGACATTTGGGTTGGTTCCAAGTCTTTGCTATTGTGAATAATGCCGCAATAAACATACGTGTGCATGTGTCTTTATAGCAGCATGATTTATAGTCCTTTGGGTATATACCCAGTAATGGGATGGCTGGGTCGAATGGAATTTCTAGTTCTAGATCCCTGAGGAATCGCCACACTGACTTCCACAAGGGCTGAACTAGTTTACAGTCCCACCAACAGTGTAAAAGTGTTCCTGTTTCTCCACATCCTCTCCAGCACCTGTTGTTTCCTGACTTTTTAATGATTGCCATTCTAACTGGTGTGAGATGGTATCTCATTGTGGTTTTGATTTGCATTTCTCTGATGGCCAGTGATGGTGAGCATTTTTTCATGTGTTTTTTGGCTGCATAAATGTCTTCTTTTGAGAAGTGTCTGTTCATGTCCTTCGCCCACTTTTTGATGGGGTTGTTTGTTTTTTTCTTGTAAATTTGTTGGAGTTCATTGTAGATTCTGGATATTAGCCCTTTGTCAGATGAGTAGGTTGCAAAAATTTTCTCCCATTTTGTAGGTTGCCTGTTCACTCTGATGGTAGTTTCTTTTGCTGTGCAGAAGCTCTTGAGTTTAATTAGATCCCATTTGTCAATTTTGGCTTTTGTTGCCATTGCTTTTGGTGTTTTAGACATGAAGTCTTTGCCCATGCCTATGTCCTGAATGGTAATGCCTAGGTTTTCTTCTAGGGTTTTTATGGTTTTAGGTCTAACATTTAAGTCTTTAATCCATCTTGAATTGATTTTTGTATAAGGTGTAAGGAAGGGATCCAGTTTCAGGTTTCTACATATGGCTAGCCAGTTTTCCCAGCACCATTTATAAACCCTACAAGCCAGAAGAGAGTGGGGGCCAATATTCAACATTCTTAAAGAAAAGAATTTTCAACCCAGAATTTCATATCCTGCCAAACTAAGCTTCATAAGTGAAGGAGAAATAAAATACTTTACAGACAAGCAAATGCTGAGAGATTTTGTCACCACCAGGCCTGCCCTAAAAGAGCTCCTGAAGGAAGCGCTAAACATGGAAAGGCACAACCGGTACCAGCCACTGCAAAATCATACCGAAATGTAAAGAACATCGAGACTAGGAAGAGACTGCATCAACTAACGAGCAAAATATCCAGCTAACATCATAATGACAGGATCAAATTCACACATAACAATATTAACTTTAAATGTAAATGGACTAAATGCTCCAATTAAAAGACACAGACTGGCAAACTGGATTAAGACTCAAGACCCATCAGTGTGCTGTATTCAGGAAACCCATCTCACGTGCAGAGACACACATAGGCTCAAAATAAAAGGATGGAGGAAGATCTACCAAGCAAATGGAAAACACAAAAAGGCAGGGGTTGCAATCCTAGTCTCTGATAAAACAGACTTTAAACCAACAAAGATCAAAAGAGACAAAGAAGGCCATTACATAATGGTAAAGGGATTAATTCAACAAGAAGAGCTAACTATCCTAAATATATATGCACCCAATACAGGAGCACCCAGATTCATAAAGCAAGTCCTGAGTGACCTACAAAGAGACTTAGACTCCCACACATTAATAATGGGAGACTTTAACACCCCTGGTACCCTTTAACCAACATCTCCCATTTTGCTTTCACCTCCAACCTCTGACAACCACCATTCTACTATCTGCTTTTATGAGTTCAGCTTTTCTTGATTCCCCACGTAAGTGAGATCACGCAGTATTTGTCCTTCTGTGCCTGGCTTATTTCACTCAGCATAATGTCCTCCACTTACTTGTTTTAAATGCAGCCAGTGTATTACCACGTGTCATCTAATCCATTCAAAAGGTTAAATGCTAGTTTCTGAAAATACAATTATATTTGTAGGATACCAGAAGTTCTAAGGATGACGGAAACTCAGGTACAAGTTCTTATGTAGTAAAAGAATCTCCTTGATTTTGTCTTCTAAATATCAACCAATGAACACATTTTATACACAGAAATTCTCTTTCATCTCTCTATCACTACCGATAGCTCCTTGAAAGGTAATTACACACACACACTCACACAAACAGATATAGATAGATAGATAGATACATAGATAGATAGACAGATATTTTCTCTCAGTCATTATCACCATACTATGGTTAAAAAATCAGTAATACAAATCCAAATATTAAATAGGGCTACCCATATAGATTTCAAAACAAATTTCTGGACAAATTTTCTGGTCATCCTCTAAGGCTGCATTATTGAATATTGCAGCCCCTAGCCATAACTGTCTATTTAAATCATACTTAAGTTAATTAAATTAAATAAAACAAGTGACACTTCAGGTGCTCAATAGCACATGTGGCTGGTGGCTACCATCCTGGACAGCACAAATATAGAACAATTTCATCATCCCAGAAAGTTCTATTGGACAGTGCTGCTGTAAAGATCGCAGATGGTCCTCCATCACTCAAAAAGAAGAACTACCACAAAAATTCTACAAACTTTCAAATTCTTCTTTATACAGCTCTGACCATGAAGTCTCAAGTCTCACTAAACATAAAGGGCCTTCAGCCACAGGACAATGGATGTTTCACAATAACAGATGGAAAGTGTTAAAGAAATAATGTCCTAAGTCATGTCAGAATTGTGACTGCCAAGGAAATATTTAATAATGCTAAAGAAGCAATGTCACAATGTTGAAAAGATGGAGGATCAATTTTTTGTTTGCATCTTAAACAGGCAGCAACTCTTTGTATGAAAAGGGGTTCAAAATTCTACATAATCACCAGTGTAAAGCAAATATATGTTGAGCAGAAATAATACAGTTGCCAAAGAGGGCAAGAGCTGAAACATCTCTCAACTATGGCCAGCATCCTGCAGAGCTTATTAGAAAGGAGCAAAATCATGCATGAGCATAAATTAATTAAGACTCATTACTTGAAAACAAGTAAGATGTACTTTTAGCAAGTATGTAAGTAATCCATCCATCCAGACATACATACATACATATGATTTCGTAATAGAGTCCTAAAGCAAGAAGTGGTCTCAGCAAAGTAGATGACTGGAGCAAAAACAACATAGGATACAATTTAAAAGTTCAGCAGTTTGTAAGCCATGTGGTTTAAGGTTTATCATTTTTTCTTAAGCAAAGTCAGCGAGTTGACATTAAAAAGAAATATATATATCCATTTTACTTTTATTTATGGGTAGATATTTGTAAAATTCTAATTTTTTGAGTTGGGTTTTAGTCTTTGCAAAAATATCTCCTTTTTTTCATCTTTACACACTTCTTAAAGACTATCTAGTTGTTACCATGTGAAGACTCGATTAAATGGAATCCACCTGTCTATAGGAGTCAACATGCTTGTTTCTAGAGTAGAAAACCAAACCAAAGTCCCTTCTCTCTTTATAAAATTCTGCTGAGGCTTATTTCTGTGTATTTATGTGTGAGCACGTGTGTGTGTGTTATACATTACAATCATTTAGATTTTCATGTGATGTGTGATGACATCACTCATTTTTTTCTAGCTGAAATGGAAGCACGTCAAACTTTCAAGAAGAGGTTACACATTTACTGAGATTATTATTTAGGAACAATAAGAATTACTGTTATACATAGGTTCTTTCTCAAGGCGTAAGTTATTTAAGAATATGTCAGAGGATGTCACCCTTCTTATGCTCAAGAAAATGTTGTGTTCCCCTTGCTTATTTCTTGCATGTGACTATAACATAATAAAAAAACAGTAGATAAAAATTTTAAAAAATCAAGGACAGCAAACCAAATTCACCTTCATTAGTTGAAAAATAATTCAAAGCAGTTGTTATATGATATGATATTACAGTACATTATTTGATATTATATGATAAATATGATAATAGTAACACCAGTTTCAATACAACAGTAACTTTAAAATACTAATAGGTTAATAACTTAAATGTTGTAGGCACAAATTGTAAAACCTCTTAAATGTTTTACATTTTGTAATTTGTAAATTATAAATTTGTAAAACATTTCATGCACATTCCACTTCCACATGGCTATCAAATAAACCCAAGAATGATGTATAATATCATTCAGTGCCCTTTCAGGTAGGTATGATTTAATATCTGCAAATTTTATTCCTTCTTATTTACTACGCTCTACAGCTGTATTCTTGGCACTAAACTGCTCCTCCTTCTGAGGTCAGACAGTATGATTTAGAGCATGCCTTTCTCCTCATTCCCTACAGTAATTAGTCTGCCTAACTCCAGAAAGTTGCTTGCCAAGAAATATTTTAATTGGGCACTGGTTTCCATAATGAACTAAAAGTCAAGGTTGGTGGCCCGGAATTTTGATGCTGAAACACCCAGATAACTCAATATCATTGGGCCTAGATCTGGTTGGAAATTGTAGTTTCTCCTAATGCCTGCTGAATTAACTTAGTTCTTTATACTAAGAAGCATTATCTATTATCTTAGAGTCATTAAAGTCTATATCCAGTGCCCACACAAACCTCCTAGTAATTATGAAAACCTACACAGTAACCCCAGACTGTTGTTAGATTAGGGTTTTATAGGATGTAGTTACCTGCTCTGCTTAGTTTCTTTAAAAACCCTAATTCACCAAAAGCTCACAAAAGTGAATGTGCCTTTATTGAATTAACATAATTATTAACAGTAGCAGCAACACTATCAAAGCATCTATTCATGTATATTGTACTAAGTGCTATACTCTTAGGATATTTGATATGCAATAATTATAATTTCAAAATCGTAACAAGCTGCAGTCTAAGAAAATACACCTATGTACTTGTAGTTAAGAAAACGCAAATTTTTATTTGTCTATAATCAGTTATTATACATGGCACTGAGAATCATAATTCTCTCTTAGAAGCCTTTCTGCATTCTGAGGAGAAAATACATTGACTTTGGAGCTAAATTGAAATAGGTTTTAATTATGCCTCTGCTACTTAGTAACTGTGTGACATCGAGGATTTTTCTTAACCTCCCTGAGCCGTTTTCCTTATCTGTAAAATAAGAGAATAAAATCTTACCTCACGTAGTTTGTAAAGAGAAAGCAGACCATATGTGTGTCATGACTGAAATACACTGTGGCCCCCAGTAAACAGTCAATTTATGAATGCCATTGTTGTTCCTTAAAAGTACCAATAAACACATAGATACAGACACACAAACGCACACACACAGAGAAATCCTTTTCCAAAAGGTCTATCTGGAAGCACCTTTGAACTGCTCTAAACACACAGCAGTATTCTGCTGGCCTTGCTTCTACTGAGTGGTTCACCCAAAGTGTGTTTAATAAATATCTGCTGAGATCTGCTTGCTGATGGATTTCCACCCCCCTTTTTGTTTTCAGTCAAAGAAGATTCTTCAGGTAAGCAATATGTCTTTTAAACTATTTTTTAGAAGTTATCTTCAAAAATCCTCATATTTCTATGCTTATTTTTTACGTAAAGAGTAGGATCTATAATAGGTAATGATATATTCTTTTAACATGACCTTATCATGGTTACCTAAATCTAGAAGATCTGTAATTTTGTAAAGGATATGAAATACATGTGCAAGCATGCATGCACACACGTATTCATAGATCGAACTTCCAAAAGATTCTAACTTTAAATTATGGTGAAGATATTTGTTCCATTTTTCTCATTTCATATTATATACAAAAGAAGGCTTGCATAACAAGGCCTATTTTATTCTTTTAAATGCATTGAAATTACTATTTATATTTCATATGCATTTTTTTAACGTTAGACAAATCCTCCTACATCAGAACTTAGAACAGGAGAATCCTTCTATAATGCATTTGAAATACTGTCACTTCACAGAATGAATTTAACCTGAGCACGAAGCTAATTTTTATCTGAACCAGCTCCTTTGCATGGAAAATGGGACTATAGAATGAGATAAGGAATGTTAGTTCTTTATCACTCATGTAACAAATCTCTTAATAGTACAGAATGGCACGTTAGTTATTTCTAGTGACAATATTAAGACGGTAATGAGAAAAGAATAGTATTATGTAGTCATTCTCCTGACAGGTATTACAATAAGATTGGGAATGGACCAAAAAAATTAATCAATTATACTTAGCCAAAAGGGAAATTGGAATAGTAGGAACATCCTGGAAACAGAAACAAAAAAATAAAATTAAAAAAAAAAAAAAACGTACTGGAACAAGTTCAATACCTGTCCACTTCTGGAGACTCTCATCCAGTGCTTATCAGAATCTACTTAAATTCCTGTTCCTTGCTCTCCGAGTCTTTTATTGATTGCCCGTTCATTGAAAAATACCTCTGCTAGTTTTCCTTTCTTAACTGCTTCTGCGGTACAACCACAGGGCCCAGCTTCCTGCTACCTCCTGGACAGACTCTCATATCAATAATCCCAGAATTAGAGCAAAGGAAATGGCCTGCGTTGAAAACAAAGGATTCTTATGTGTAGAACAAAGCCCTAGGAAACTTGACAATTTTCATTTTAGAAAACTAATTATTTGATGTTTCTAATTACAACAGGGAGAAAATATTTTTGTGAATTTATTTTCGTGAATAGGTGTTTATTTCTTTGTGGTGATAGTGCAATTATCAAACAATGGAAATAGCAGTTATAGGTTTATGTAAATTTTTATGTTTAAAATACTGGACTAGTAGCTTGTGATGGTTTTAGTAAACCTGAGAATATCATATTACCCCGACCAAAAATTTTGTTTCTTGAGAACCTTTTGAATTTTACGACATTTAACGTATGTTCCTAATATTTTTAAATAAATACTTTTTTTGTACTTTTTAACTAGCATTTGTAAATTAAGAGATAGTAAAACAATGAGCTGATAATAAAGAATAATTCTGTGACTATAGCCGAGGGCTCTGGGAAATTAAGCTTCTTGTGGAAAAAAAAAAAAAAGAACGTCACAAAAAAAATAGGAAGAATAAGTAAAAATGTTTTATGGCAAAGCTCACCTTGAGATAGCTAGGTTTCTATCTCAGCCTGCAGAAATACAAAGCAATGAGAGGAATTTATTTTTAAAAAAATTTGTCTATGTTCTGCTGTTCACTTTTATTTCCCACCAAGAATAAGTGTCACTTTTGTGATGCTCAATGTCTTCAAGTTTCCCAGTGCACTCTGAGGTGGCAGAGGTGGTGGTATTTCTTTCTCTTTTGATGCAGGTAGTGCTGAATTCATAAGACACAGAAAACTATACACACCAGTGGTTCTCAAGGTGATATTCTTAGACCAGTGGCATCAACATTACCAGAGGATTTGTTAGAAATGCCACTAAATCAGAAACTCTGGGGGCAGGGCCCAATCATCAGTTTTAAGAAGTCCTCCAGATGATTCTGGTGCCTGCCAAAGTTTGAAAATTGTTGATTGAAACCACTCTTAGACATTCCAAGCAAGGATCAGGAAAAGACATAAAATCACCAGCTCATACCCATGTGTGCCATATGTATTTTGAGTTCTTGCTTAAATACAAAATATAACATTATAAAAATGAACATACCATGAGTACTGATTTTTTATATCTGGAAAGAAATCTGAATGTATCAAAGGAAAAATGTTTTAAAAGTTTGATAATTCAGTAAGTGTAATTCTCATGGTTTGATATGAAAATGCATCCTATTTTAGATCTTTCCTGCTTTCTCTTGTGGGCATTTAGTGCTATAAATTTCCCTCTACGCACTGCCTTAAATGTGTCCCAGAGATTATGGTATGTTGTGTCTTTGTTCTCATTGGTTTCAAAGAACATCTTTATTTCTGTCTTCATTTCCTTATGTACCCAGTAGTCATTCAGGAGCAGGTTGTTCAGTTTCCATGTAGTTGAGCAGTTTTGAGTGAGTTTCTTAATCCTGAGTTCTAGTTTGATTGCACTGTGGTCTGAGAGACGGTTTGTTATAATTTCTATTCTTTTACATTTGTTGAAGAGTGCTTTATTTCCAACTATGTGGTCAATTTTGGAATAAGTGCGATGTGCTGAGAAGAATGTATATTCTGTTGATTTGGGGTGGAGAGTTCTGTAGATGTCTATTAGGTCCACTTGGTGCAGAGCTGATTTCAATTCCGGATATCTTTGTTAACTTCCTGTCTCATGGATCTGTCTAATGTTGACAGTGCAGTGTTAAAGTCTCCCATTATTATTGTGTGGGAGTCTAAGTCTCTTTGTAGATCACTAAGGACTTGCTTTATGAATCTGGGTGCTCCTGTATTGGGTGCATATATATTTAGGATAGATAGCTCTTCTTGTTGAATTGATCCCTTTACCATTATGTAATGGCCTTCTTGTCTCTTCTGATCTTTGTTGGTTTAAAGTCTGTTTTATCAGAGACTAGGATTGAAACCCCTGCTTTTTATTTTCCATTTGCTTGGTAGATCTTCCTCCATCCTTTTATTTTGAGCTTATATGTGTCTCTGCACATGAGATGGGTCTCCTGAATACAGCACACTGATGGGTCTTGCCTCTATATCCAATTTGCCAGTCTGTGTCTTTTAATTGGAGCATTTAGTCCATTTACATTTAAGGCTAATATTGTTATCTATGAATTTGATCCTGTCATTATGATGTTAGCTGGTTATTTTGTTCATTAGTTGATGCAGTTTCTTCCTAGCATCGATGGTCTTTACAATTTGGCATATTTTTGCAGTGGCTGGTACCAGTTGTTCCTTTCCATGTTTAATGCTTCCTTCAGGAGCTCTTGTAAGGCAGGCCTGGTGGTGACAAAATCTCTCAGCATTTGCTTGTCTGTAAAGGATTTTATTTCTCCTTCACTTATGAAGCTTAGTTTGGCTGGATATGAAATTCTGGGTTGAAAATTCTTTTCTTTAAGAATGTTGAACATCGGCCTCCACTCTCTTCTGGCTTGTAGAGTTTCTGCTGAGAGATCCACTGTTAGTCTGACGGGTTTCCCTTTGTGGGTAACCCAACCTTTCTCTCTGGCTGCCCTTAACATTTTTTCCTCATTTCAACCTTGGCACCCTAACATCACAATTAAAAGAACTAGAGAAGCAAGAGCAAACACATTCAAAAGCTAGCAGAAGGCAAGAAATAACTAAAATCAGAGCAGAACTGAAGGGGATAGAGACACCAAAAAACCCTTCAAAAAAAATCAATGAATCCAGGAGCTGGTTTTTTGAAAAGACCAACAAAATTAATAGACCACTAGCAAGACGAATAAAGATGAAAAGAGAGAAGAATCAAATAGATGCAATAAAAAATGATAAAGGGGATATCACCACCGATCCCACAGAGATACAAACTACCATCAGAGGATACTATAAACACCTCTACACAAATAAACTAGAAAATCTAGAAGAAATGGATAACTTCCTCGACACATACACCCTCCCATGACTAAACCAGGAAGAAATTGAATACCTGAATAGAACAATAACAGGCTCTGAAATTGAGACAATAATTAAGAGCCTACTAACCAAAAACAGTCCAGGACCAGAATTCACAGCTGAATTTCTACCAGAGGTACAAAGAGGAGCTGGCACCATTCCTTCTGAAATTATTCCAACCAATAGAAAAAGAAGGAATCCTCCCTAACTCATTTTATGAGGCCAGCATCATCCTGATACTAAAGCCTGGTGGAGACACAACAACAAAAAAAAAAAAAAAAAAAAAAAAAAAGAGAAATTTAGACCAATATCCCTGATGAACATCGATGCAAAAATCCTCAATAAAATAATGGCAAACTGAATCCAGCAGCACATCAAAAAGCTTCTCCACCATGATCAAGTGGGCTTCATCCCTGGGATGCAAGGCTGGTTCAACATATGCAAATCAATAAACGTAATCCATCACATAAACAGAACCAATGACAAAAACCACATGATTATCTCAATAGATGCAGAAAAGGCCTTTGACAAAATTCAACATCCCTTCATGCTAAAAACTCTCAATAAATTAGGTATTGATGGCATGTATCTCAAAATAATAGGAGCTATTTATGACAAACCCACAGCCAATATCATACTGAATGGGCAAAAACTGGAAGCATTCCCTTTGAAAACTGGCACAAGACAGGGATGCCCTCTCTCACCACTCCTATTCAACATGGTGTTGGAAGTTCTGGCCAGGGCAATCAGGCAGGAGAAGGATAAAAAGGGTATTCAATTAGGAAAAGAGGAAGTCACATTGTCCCTGTTTGCAGATGACATGATTGTATATTTAGAAAACTCCATCATCTCAGGGCAAAATCTCCTTAAGCCGATAAGTAAATTCAGCAAAGTCTCAGGATACAAAATCAATGTGCAAAAATCACAAGCATTCCTATACACAAATAACAGACAAACAGAGAGCCAAATCATGAGTGAACTCCCATTCACAATTGCTTCAAAGAGAATAAAATACCTAGGAATCCAACTTACAAGGGACGTGAAGGACCTCTTCAAGGAGAATGACAAACCACTGCTCAACAAAATAAAAGAGGACACAAACAAATGGAAGAACACTCCATGCTCATGGGTAGGAAGAATCAATATCATGAAAATAGCCATACTGTCCAAGGTAATTTATAGATTCAATGCCATCCCCATCAAGCTACCAATGACTTCCTTCACAGAATTGGAAAAATTAAAGTTCATATGGAAACAAAAAAGAGCCTGCATTGCCAAGACTATCCTAAGCCAAAAGAACAAAGCTGGAGGCATCACACTACCTGACTTCAAACTATACTACAAGGCTACAGTAACCAAAACAGCATGGTACTGGTACCAAAACAGAGATATAGACCAATGGAACAGAACAGAGCCCTCAGAAATAATGCCACACATCTACAACCATCTGATCTTTGAAAAACCTGACAAAAACAAGCAAGGGGGAAAGGATTCCCTATTTAATAAATGGTGCTGGGAAAACTGGCTAGCCATATGTAGAAAGCTAAAACTGGATCCCTTCCTTAAACTGTATACAAAAATTAATTCAAGATGGATTAAAGACTTAAATCTCAGACGTAAAACTATAAAAACCCTAGAAAAAAACCTAGGCAATACCATTCAGGACATACGCATAGGCAAGGACTTCATGTCTAAAACACCAAAAGCAATGGTAACAAAAGCCAAAATTGACAAATGGGATCTAATTAAACTAAAGAGCTTCTGCACAGCAAAAGAAACTAACATCAGAGTGAACAGGCAACCTAAAGAATGGGAGAAAATTTTTGCAATCTACCCATCTGACAAAGGGCTAATATCCAGAATCTACAAAGAACTTCAACAAATTTACAAGAAAAAATTCAAAAAACCCATCAAAAAGTGGGCAAAGGATATGAACAGACACTTCTCAAAAGAAGACATTTATGCAGCCAACAGACACATGAAAAAATGCTCATCATCACTGGCCATCAGAGAAATGCAAATCGAAAACCACAATGAGCTATCGTCTCACACCAGTTAGAATGGCAATCATTAAAAAGTCAGGAAACAACAGGTGCTGGAGAGGATGTGGAGAAATAGGAACACTTTTATACTGTTAGTGGGACTGTAAATTAGTTCAACCATTGTGAAAGACAATGTGGAAATTCCTCAAGGATCTAGAACTAGAAATACCATTTGACCCAGCAATCCCATTACTGGGTATATACCCAAAGGAATATAAATCATGCTGCTATAGACACATGCACACGTATGTTTATTGTTGCACTATTCACAATAGCAAAGACTTGGAACCAACCCAAATGTCCATCAATGATAGACTGGATTAAGAAAATGTGGCATATATACACCATGGAATACTATGCAGCCATAAAAAATGATGAGTTCATGTCCTTTGTAGGGACATGGATGAAGCTGGAAACCATCATTCTCAGCAAACTATCGCAAGGACAGAAAACCAAACACCGCATGTTCTCACTCATAGTTGGGAACTGAACAATGAGAACACTTGGACACAGGGTGGGGAACACCGCACACCAGGGCCTGTCGTGGAGTGTGGGATGGGGGGAGGGATAACATTAGGAGCTATACCTAATGCTAAATGACGAGTTAATGGGTGCAGCACACCAACATGGCACATGTATACATATGTAACTAACCTGCATGTTGTGCACATGTACCCTAGAATTTAAACTATAATTTAAAAAATAAAATAAAATAAAAAAAGAAAATGCCTAGTATTACTAGAAGGGTGCTGCAATATAAAAAGATACTTAATTTAATTTTTAACAAATGTTTGTAAATTGGGATCCTTTTACACTGGAGTAAAATATAAAGTGATATAACTGAATTAGAATTAGTTTAAATATATCCATATGAACTCAGCAGCGAAACAGTTCGCACACTAAAATCTTACAAACTTCTTCTATAATCACTTTGTATGCAAGCTTTAAGGAATGAATGAAGCAAGCATCACAACTTTGGATTTTATGCCATTTGAAGGAGCCACTGCTTTCAATGGTAACTGGAACCATATCTTTGAGCTCTATAAAGCAATACAGACCTTGTGGTCAAAGTAAGGATGTTTTTAAAGGTATCAAAGAGTTTAACTCAAAACCTCGTCGTGGTCTGTCCTCAAAATATTTAAATAGATAGATGATGTTATTGTCTATTGGAACACAGTATTTTTTTAAAAACTTTCAAGTTCAGGCTATATATGCAGGCTTGTTACATAGGTAAATGTGTGTTATGGAGTTCATCGCACAGATATTTCATTGCCCAGGTATTAAACCTAGTACCTATTAGTTATTTTTCCTGAGGCTCTCCCTCCTCCCACCCTCCACTCTCTGATAGGCTGCAGTGTGTGTTATTTCCCTCTATGTGTCCATGGGAACACAGTATGTTAAAAGAGCCATAAGTCTGACATCTGTAAAAAACAAAAGATAGGTAACATTAAGTGTGCACATGAGTTTTTGATAACGCTTACAGGAAAATGTTATATATCTATCAAGTTATATATTTATTTATTGAATTAAATATAGCCCAAACTATAAGTATAATCAATCATTCTCATAATAATTCTGAGTTACTCATCAGAAAATGTAGAAGAGTCTGAAGGGGGGGGAAGACTTAGAATATGCTTTGTGAGATGTATTGTTTATATTATTTTGAAGTGGAAGACTAATTAAAGTATTCATCAGAATGATAGTATATTGCATAAAAATTGAGAAAACAGGATGGGTGATACAAGCATACCTCAAAGATACTGTGGGTCAGTTCCAGACCACTGCAATAAAGCAAGTATCTCAATAAAGTAAGTCACATAAATTTTTTGGTTTTCCAGGGCACATAAAAATTATGTTTACACTATACTGTGTTCAATTAAGTGTGCAATGGCATTGTGTCTAAAAATCAATGTGCATACATTAATTTTAAAAAACATTTTATTATTAAAAGAGCTAAAGATCATCTGTGCCTTCAGGAGTTGTAATCTTTTTCCTGGTAGAGGGTCTTGCCTCAGTGTTGACGTATGATAACTAATAAAGGTGGTGGTTGCTAAAGGCTGGGGTGGCTGTGTCAATTTCTTAAAATAAGACAACAACAAAATTTGCCACATCAACTTACTTTTCCTTTCAGAAAATGTTTATCTGTAGCATATAATGCTGTTTGGTGGCATTTTCCCCACAGTAAAACTTTTCAAAATCGGAGGCAATTCTCTCAAACCCTGCTGCTCTTTTATCTACTAAGCATTCTCTTTGAAAACCGGCACAAGACAGGGATGCCCTCTCTCACCACTCCTATTCAACTTAGTGTTGGAAGTTCTGGCCAGGGCAATCAGGCAGGAGAAGGAAATAAACAGCATTCAATTAGGAAAAGAGGAAGTCAAATTGTCCCTGTTTCCAGATGACATGATTGTATATCTAGAAAACCCCATTGTCTTAGCCCAAAATCTCCTTAAGCTGATAAGCAACTTCAGCAAAGTCTCAGGATACAAAATCAATGTGCGAAAATCACAAGCATTCTTATACACCAGTAACAGACAAATAGAGAGCCAAATCATGAATGAACTCCCATTCACAATTGCTTCAAAGAGAATAAAATACCTAGGAATCCAACTTATAAAGGATGTGAAGGACCTTTTCAAGGAGAACTACAAACCACTGCTCAATGTAATAAAAGAGGATACAAAGAAATGGAAGAACATTCCATGCTCATGGGTAGGAAGAATCAATATCGTGAAAATGGCCATACTGCCCAAGGTAATTTATAGATTCCATGCTATCCCCATCAAGCTACCAATGACTTTCTTCACAGAATTGGAAAAAACTACTTTAAAGCTCATATGGAAGCAAAAAAGAGCCCACATTTCCAAGTCAATCCAAAGCCAAAAGAACAAAGCTGGAGGCATCAAGCTACCTGACTTCACGCTATACTACAAGCCTACAGTAACCAAAACAGCATGGTACTGGTACCAAAACAGAGATATAGACCAATGGAACAGAACAGAGCCCTCAGAAATAATGCCGCATATCTACAACTATCTGATCTTTGACAAACCTGAGAAAAACAAGCAATGGGGAAAGGATTCCCTATTTAATAAATGGTGTGGGGAAAACTGGCTAGCCATATGTAGAAAGCTGAAACTGGATCTCTTCCTTACACCTTATACAAAAATTAATTCAAGATGGATTAAAGACTTACATGTTAGACCTAAAACCATAAAAACCCTAGAAGAAAACCTAGGCAATACCATTCAGGACATAGGCATGGGCAAGGACTTCATGTCTAAAACACCAAAAGCAATGGCCACAAAAGCCAAAATTGACAAATGGGATCTAATTAAACTAAAGAGCTTCTGCACAGCATAAGAAACCACCATCAGAGTGAACAGGCAACCTACAGAATGGGAGAAAATTTTTACAACCTACTCATCTGACAAAGGGCTAATATCCAGAATCTACAATGAACTCAAACAAATTTACAAGAAAAAAACAAACCCATCAAAAAGTGGGCAAAGGATATGAACAGACACTTCTCAAAAGAAGACATTTATGCAGCCAAAAAACACATGAAAAAATGCTCATCATCACTGGCCATCAGAGAAATGCAAATCAAAACCACAATGAGACACCATCTCACACCAGTTAGAATGGCGATCATTAAAAAGTCAGGAAACAACAGGTGCTGGAGAGGATGTGGAGAAATAGGAACACTTTTACACTGTTGGTGGGACTGTAAACTAGTTCAACCATTGTGAAAGTCGGTGTGGTGATTCCTCAGGGATCTAGAACTAGAAATACCATTTGACCCAGCCATCCCATTACTGGGTATATACCCAAAGGATTGTAAATCATGCTCTTATAAAGACACATGCACACGTATGTTTGTTGCGGCACTATTCACAATAGCAAAGACTTGGAAGCAACCCAAATGTCCAACAATGATAGACTGGATTAAGAAAATGTGGCACATATACACCATGGAATACTATGCAGCCATAAAAAATGACGAGTTCATGTCCTTTGTAGGGACATGGATGAAACTGGAAACCATCATTCTCAGCAAACTATTGCAAGGACAAAAAACCAAACACCACATGTTGTCACTCATAGGTGGGAATTGAACAATGAGAACACATGGACACAGCAAGGGGAATATCACACACCAGGGACTGTTGTGGGGTGGGGGTAGGGGGGAGGGATAGCATTTGGTGATATACCTAATGCTAAATGATGAGTTGATGGGTGCAGCACACCAACATGGCACATGTATACATATGTAACAAACCTGCACGTTGTGCATATGTACCCTAAAACTTAAAGTATAATAATAATAAAAAATAAAAAAAAAATTCCTTTTTGTAATTTCAACAATTGTTCACAGTATCTTCACCAGGAGTATTCATAGATTCCATCTCAAGAAACCACTTTCTTTGCATATTCATGAGAAGCAACTCCTCATTCTTTCAAATTTTATTATGAGATTGTAACAATTCAGTCACGTCTTCAGTCTCTACTTAAATTGTATATCTCTTGCTATTTCCACCACATCTGAAGTTACTTCTGCCACTGAAGCCTCGAACCCTTCAAAGTCATCCATGATGAGTGGAATCAACAGCTTCCAAAATCCTGTTAATGTTGCTATTTTTACCTCCTATGAATCACAAATATTCTTAAGGTTATCCATCAGTGGATTGCATTAAGAATTGTAAATTTTTCCCAGAAGGTTTCAATTTACCTTGCCCAGATCCATCACAGAAATCATTATGTACAGCAGTTATAGCTTTACAAAATGTATTTCTTAAATTCTAAGACTTGAAAGTAAAAATTACTCCTTGATCCATGGGTTACAGATTGAATTGTGTTAGCATGCATGAAAACTTTAAGGATATTTCCTTGTACATCTCTATCAGAGCTCTTGGGTGACCAGGTGCATTGTCAATGAGCAGTGATGTCTTGAAAGGAATCTTTTTTCTAAGCAATAGGTCTCAACAGTGGACTTAAAATACTCATTAAACCATGCTCGGAGCAGATATGCTGTCATTCAGGCTTTGTTCTATTTATAGAACAAAGGCAGAGGAAATACAGCATAATTCTTAAGGGCCCTATGACTTTCAGAATGCAAAATGAGCATTGGCTTCAATTTCAGGTCACCAGCAGCCTTCACCCATAACAAGTGAGTCAGCCTGTTGTCCTTTGAAGCTTTGAAGGCAGGTATTGACTTCTCTCTAGCTAGGGAAGTTCTAAGTGGCATCTCTTCCAATATAAGGCTGTTTTATCTATTAAATATAAGGCTGTTTTGTCTATTAAATCTGTTGTGTAATGTAGCCACCTTTATCGATTATATTACATCTGAAAAACTAGCTTCAACTTCTATATCAGCATTTGCTGTTTCACCTTGTACTTTTATGCTATGGAGATGTCTTCTTAAACCTCAGGAATTAATTAACATCTGCTAGCTTCCAACTTTTCTTCTGTCACTTCCAGACCTCTCTCAATTTCATAGAATTGAAGATAATTACGGACTTTTTCTGAATTAGGCTTTGCTGTGGGGATTGTTGTGGCTGGTTTTATCTTCTATCCAGACCACTTAACCTTTCTCAACATCAGCAATAAGGCTGTTTTGCCTTCTTATCATTTGTGTGCTCACTGAAATAGCACTTTTATTTTCCTTCTAAAACCTTTCCTTGGATTCACATCTTGGCTAAATGTTTGGCACAAGAAGCTTAGTTTTTGGTCTAGCTTGGATTTCAGCATACCTTCTTTACTAAGCTTAATCATTTCTGGCTTAGATTTAAAGTGAAAAATGTGAACACTTGGTTTCACTTGACCATTTAGAGGTCACTATAGTAGGGTTGTTGATTAGTCTAATTTTAATATTGTTGTGTCTCTGGGAACAGAGAGACCCAGTGAGAGACAGAGATGGGGAAATGCTGGTCAGTGTAGCAGTCAGAACACACACAACATTTATTTATTAACTTCACCATCTTACATGGGTATGGTTTGTGGTGCCTCAAAAGAATACAATGGTAATATCAAAGATCACTGATCACAGTTTACCATAACACATTTAATAATAATGAAGAAGTCTGAAATATTGCAAAAATTACCAAAATGTGAAACAGAGAATTGAAGTGAGCACGTGCAGTTGGAAAAAAATGGTGCCAAAAGACTTGCTTAACACAGAATTGCCACAAACCTTCAATTTGTAAAACATGCATTATCTGCAAAGTGCAATAGAGAGAAACACAATAAAATAAGATATTCCTGTATGTACATTATATATATTTTGTCAGTGATGTACCACATAAAAGGTAAAATTATGTAGCTATGTATATCTGGGCTTATTTTGTTTGTTACATTTTACTGGGAAATAAAACAATGTCAAATCAATAGAATTAGGCTAAACATGGCAAAGGCAGGAGAAACCCATTTTGAGCTTCATGAAAGGTACTTGGTCACACAAGTGTAAAGTAAAGGAAGAAAAGGATATAAGCACACTCATGGCTATTAGAGGAATGAGGACCTGCTGGGAGTTTTAGAAATGTATGCAAAATGTAAGACTGAATCCATATGGGTAAGTATTTTGTATAAAGGTATGAAAAATTAATATTTTCCTGTTGATATTCTTGACCAATTGTGTCTTCATAAACAAATTATCTGCCTCACAACAGTTCCCTCCATTGCTCTCATGGTCCTTTTTGACACCAAAGAGGTTTGACCCCCAGAGTAGAAGATAAGGGATGTCACATTGTATCTATAGGTTCATCAGCTAAGATATGGGTACACATCCCAGGTGTGTGATGTTCCCCTTCCTGTGTCCATGTGTTCTCATTGTTCAATTCCCACCTATGAGTGACAACATGCAGTGTTTGTTTTTTTGTCCTTGCGATAGTTTGCTGAGAATGATGGTTTCCAGCTTCATCCATGTCCCTACAAAGGACTTGAACTCATCATTTTTTATGGCTGCATAGTATTCCATGGTGTATATGTGCCACATTTTCTTAATCCAGTCTATCATTGTTGGACATTTGGGTTGCTTCCAAGTCTTTGCTATTGTGAATAGTGCCACAATAAACATACGTGTGCATGTGTCTTTATAGCAGCATGATTTAATATACCTAATGCTAAATGATGAGTTAATGGGTACAGCACAGCAACATGGCACACGTATACATATGTAATAAACCTGCACATTGTGCACTTGTACCCTAAAACTTAAAGTATAATAATAATAATTTTTAAAAAAGATATGGGTACACATGAATGAGGTCTATCTCATTCCTTTCTATCAGGATTTTCTCTGATAAAGAAAGTGTTTCTTAAAAATGAAGGGCAGTAATTTCAGAGCTTTGTCTCCTCCTCTCAGAAGGAGGTCCCTTATTTATGAAATGAGTTACCCCAAACACCTTAATGATACTACCTTGCTCTATTTTCAATAGATTGGAAAAATTATAGACATGTTAAAGCAAGTTCTCTCTAGTAAGTTTTTTCTAGATATGTGAAGATTATTAGAGAGAAGAAAACTGTGAATTCGTAATCTCTGAGAAATCTTGTAATCTCATGGACAGCAAGACTTGACAGGCAAAACAGTATGCTATTCCTTGAAGTTCTATTTGTCAAAGTTTTGAGACTGACAAGTAACTAATAGGTCTACTTTCCCTTCTTGAAGTATTGGGGCCAGATGTATATAATAATTTAGATAATTTTTCATATTTAAGAAAGCTTATGGTAAATTTGTTTTATAATATAAAACTACCCACAGGTGGGTCTAGGGTAATACTCTGTAATCAAACATGTTAACTTTTCTGCAGTGAAACAGATAAAGTCACACTAAGTTATATAAATAGAAACTTTAACTGTCACCTCAAGTCGTTTTGCATCCAAATGTCTCAAAATTATGAAAATGACTCAATTTTTAGAGATTTTTGGAATTGCAATTGCAGCTAAGGGATTGTTAATCCCCCAAACAAAAATCACTGTTATTTACTATTAATACTATTACTATTATTCATACTGCTATTATTACTATTTACTATATGGCAGACATTTTGCTAGTGGCTTACTAAACACTTTCTAAATCCTCACAATAGTCTATTAGATGCATAGTGGAAAACTTGTGTTGTTGTTGTTCAAATATTTTCCTGTATTGTGACCATCTGTAGTCCATCGAAGGGTTGTTAAGAACTTTAATGCTTTCATTTATCTCAAGACATAGGTATAGGAAACATTTAAAAACTCTAAGAGCCAGGAAGCTGGTAAGAAGTAATGTTAAGATTCTATTCTATAAATGTCCAACTTGAACATCCACACTGCGTATTAAATTTTCCATTATTTTATCTTCCCTTTGTATTGAACAAATACTTACTGAGTGCTTATTGTGTGTCAAGCATTATTATTGACACTAGGGAGACACTAGGAAACAAAATAAACGTTCTGCTCCCATAAAGATATTCTAATATCTAGAATATCTAATATCTCAAATATCTAACATCTAGACTATCTAGAACCTAATGTCCATATTCCAATGGAGGAAGAATTAACAAATGAGAATTTATTTTTAAAAAATACTATAAATTAGTAAAAAACATAATGTAGCATAAGAAAATAATAAGTAATGATGTGGAGACACAGATAGATATTTGTAGGGACCTCCCTAAGGCCTCTGAGCTCATACCTGAATGAACTGAGAAAATGAGGTAATGAGAAGAACGGCCCAGGCAAAGGGAAGAGGAAATGTAAGTGGCCTGAGGTGCAGGGTTGCTGGGTAAAACAAACACCAGTACAGTGCATCCCAGTGTGCTGCCAGTATGTCCCATGTAATCTGGAACATACTTATATTGAAAAATTCCTTGTTATTTTTCTGAAACGTAAGTTTAAATCAAAGTCCTCTATTTGTATTTGCTCAATCTAGCAACTTTACTGGCATGAAAATGTGTTTGTGCTGTTACAGGAACAGTAAGCAGACTGAGCTAGGAGTCCAAGCCAGCTTGAACAGAATCATCTGAGGGAGAGAAGATGAAGAAGAGACTGTCCAAAATGGTAGTCACCAGTGTCATACGGCTATGGAGCCCTAGAACTGTGGCTGATGACATTGAGATGTGCTGCAAATCAAATATACCCTACATGTAAAAGGCTTAGTATGAATTTTGAATATGAAATATTTCAAGTTTTTTACATTGAATGCATGTTGAATTAATATTTTAGAGGTATTGTGTTAAATAAAATCAATTACTGAAATTGATTTTACCTACTTTTTAATTTTTTAATGTTTCTACTAAAAACTTTAAAATTACATGTGTGACTTATATTATATTACCAGTGGATAGTGCAAGATTAGAAAGAAAATGCTAGGGAAGGAAAGAGACCATGCAGAGTCTTGAAGACCATGGTAAGGATTTTGGGTATTACTTGAGTGAGACAGAAAGGCATTGAAGGGTTTAAGCAGAGGAATGACAGGACCTGATTTATCATTTAAAAGAATCACTAAGATTGCTCTCTTGAGTCCCCGCCAAAAAAACCCCAAGTGAGATAACTTAAAGGCGAATGTTACTTACTGGTGATGACTGTTGTTACTATCTGCAGAAAAAGTTATTGTGTATTCCCTCGGCTTGTCTCCTCAGCTCCTGGCTAAGGTACTACATGGATTGCAATTTACAGGCACAATTGACTTATTGCCTGATCTAAAAATGGCTTCACCGGGTTGTTAATTGAAAACTACTTTTGAAAAACCTACCATATGCCAGATACTATTCCAGGTACTAGGGATGAAGGAGCAGTAAAAGAAGGAGGAAAAGCAGCAGTGAAAATATGCCTCATGGGGGTTATACTTTAGTGGAGACAGCTTATATTAACAAAACAAAAATGAACAAATATATATAGTATATTAGATTTAAAGTGGTATGGTCAAAATGAAATACAAGACTAAAACAAGGAGTATGTTGTAGTCTGTTCTTACACTGCTATAGAGAACTACCTTAGACTGGGTAATTTATGAAGAACAGAGACTTAACTGACTCACAGTTCTGCAGGCTGTCCAGGAGGCATGGCTGGAGAGGCCTCAGGAAACTTACAATCATGGCAGAAGGTGAAGGAGAAGCAGGCATGGTCTTCACAAGGCAAGAGCGAGAGAGAGAGGGGAAGTGCTACGCACTTTTTACCAACCAGATCTCCTGAGAACTCTATCACCAGAACAGCAAGGGGGAAGTCGGCCCCCATGACTCAATTACCTCCCACCAGGCCCTTCCTTCAACACCTAGGGATCACAATTCAACGTGAGATTTGGGTGGGGACACAGAGCCAAACCATATCAGAGTACCAGGGTGGAATGGGCTACTTCCATTCTAAATGGAGTGATTAGCTGAAAGTCTTCACATGAGAGAGGTGTGAGCAACCTGTTTTTATGTGAATGTTTGTGCCCCTCTTATTAATATGTTAAATCCTAAACCCCAATGTGATGATGCTGAGACATAAAGCCTTTAGGTGTAATTAAATCGTGAGGGAGAAAACCTCATGGATGGGATTAGTGCTCTTATAAAAGACCCCCCAGGCCGGGCACGGTGGCTCACGCCTGTAATCCCAGCACTTTGGGAGGCTGAGGCAGGCAGATCTCAAGGTTAGGAGTTCAAGACCAGCCTGACCAACATGGTGAAACCTCATCTCTACTAAAAATACAAAAATTAGCTAAGCGTGGTGGCATGCATCTGTAATCCCCACTACTCAGGAGGCTGAGGCAGGAGAATCACTTGAACCCGTGAGGCAGAAGTTACAGTGAGCCAAGATCACACCACTGCACTCCAGCCTGGGTGACAGAGAGAGACTCCATCACAAAATAAAAAAAAAAAATTAAAAAAAAAAATTTTTAAATGCCCCAGTGAGATCTCTTGCCCCTGCCACTATGTGAGGTTGCCATGAAAAGATGGCCATCTATGAGGAAGCAGGTCCTCACTAGACACCAAATCAGCCAGAGCCTTCATCTTGGACTTTTCAGCCTCCAAAACTGGGAGAGATTTCTGTTGTTTTTAAGACACCCAATCCATGGTATTTTGTTATACCAGCCTAAATAGACTAAGGAATGACCGAAGTGGATATAGGGGAGAGGGGAAAGGTCTGGTCATACAAATCAGCTAATGCAAAGGCTCTGAGACTGGATTGTGCTGGTTATGTTGGAGGAACAGTAAAGAAGTCGAGATGTCTAACTAGATGGAGTGAGCAGGTGGGACAGTAGGAAATAAAGTATGCCTTAACACAACTACCTACCTCAAGGCTGCTAAGATACAACTAGAGGAAATGATGTGGTTTTGTGGAATTTTGAGGGTTTTGTGGTTTTGCAGTTTTGAGGGAAAGCAAAAATGGATCTGGGTTTACTCACAGGTAGGCTACTAGTACCCTCATCACAGGGTTCTCCTGAAGCACATGCAAATTCTTTGGATTGAAAAGTGCATTTAAGTGGGTTCAATGTAATCAATGCAATGTTAAGCCAGATAGGTTCCAAATTAGTATACCTCAGGAACTCCAGAACCCACCTAGTAGGAACTGCAACAGGGATGTTGAATGGATGTATCATTGGTGTCAATATCACAACTTGTAAATAAGTCTACCCTGAGCTTGTTTAGTCTTCTGGGTAGATGGGTGAGAAGAAATTTAGGCTAAAATTAAAGGTGTAGCTTGCCAGAGAAAGTTTCATATAAAAGAGGTAGAAAGAGCAACTATGGTTTGTAAGGGAAGTAGATGGAAAACAAACAAGAAATTTCAAAAGATTTTATATTCGTAAAACAAAACCAGGCTAATACATAAAAACTAATTAGAGAATTGAGAAATTAAACACGTCATTGTCAAAATATAACATTCATTAAATAGGCTGATTATCATAAGTTAGTAAATGGTGTGTTTTAAATGCTAATCAGTGATGGGAAAAAAATAAAGCAGGATAAGTGAAACCAGGAGTGCCAGGTGCAAAAGGGGAAGGGGCAGGAGAGAAGAGCGGGGCAAAGGCCCTGAGGCAGGAACAAGGTGGGGAGGCCGCAGTGGCAGGAGCTTTGCTCAACACTTAAACACCCTCAGACAACCTCTGGCTCTGTTTCACAGTTAAAATGGCCAAAGAGAAGCAGAAGACCTCTGTGGGGCCCCAGGGTCATCAAGGACCCTCTAATTGTGCATTTGTTTGCATCAGGAGGATGGAACAAGGAATAAGGATACATGACACAGAGGGTGAGCTATTTGGAAAGAATGAAAGAATATTTGAAAAAACAGATATGAAAATAAATCAGGTCTATGCATTCTGTCATTGTGCGTGTTGGCCTGCTGACCCATCAATAATTATCCTTCAGTTATTCAGTAAGTGTTCTATTGTCTTGCTCTTGAGGAGGTCCCAAGCTAACCTTGAAGAAGGACGTATATGTTGGGTCTGCCACTGGAGAAAGTAAGACTCCACCAATGCAGAACTGAATTCATCATTTCCCAGATGTGTTCTGGGGGTTGCTTGTCTCGTTCTGTGTTTTGTGATAAAATGATTGAAACATTTGGTATGTTAGGAAACCACTGCACACTCTATCCCCATCTTGGTGATTCCTAAATAACTAGCACATTAAAGGCTTTGAGAAGCCCTCACATAAGACCAGGGCTTTGTTTAATCCATCACTTCCCAAATTTACTTGAGTAAAAAAACATTTTATTTATGTAACACATGTTCATATGTATCAGAATTAATGATCCATAGTATCTGCTGTGGGGGAGCAGCCTTTGGGTCAGCTTTCTAGCACACTAACCTGGGCGGTGTGCAAGCATCCTTCCTCACACCAAGTTTAGGGTCTTCATAAAGTGCTATCCCTGCCTGGCAGGATCTTGAACTAGAACTTATCCAAACACAGCATAACAGGGTGGCCTGTGATCCTCACCCACCTCTTATTCTTCTTTTTCTTAATAGAGAGAATTATCAGTGATGTCTCCATCAAACTCTCTTTTTCTTTCTCTCCCTCTCTCTCTCCAGCATTAAAAAATTATCTATCCTCTTTTTCTCTTTTTACTGCCTAATTCTCCTTTATTAACTATTATGAAAAATAAATAATAATGTAACTAAAATAATGTAGGTCATGACATTACCAAAGGGATAGAATACGGCAAAAGAAGCACATGAAATAAGTGCTATTGCAGTTGAGGTCACCGGTAACTGGCATTTCAGAAAACACCAAGGCCTCACAGAAAATGTGAAGGGCTGGTAAAACTAAAATAAATAGAGGATAGGAATGGGCATTCTTGAAAATAAGGATGCCAATATTCTAAGCAAAGAAGTATTAATATCCAAATCATTTTTTCCTCCTCTATTAGCAATGCTTTTACCCTTATGGCTTTAAGTAACCAATTCAATATTTGAAATGCTTATTTTTCCTAAACATATTTATACATGTCTATTCTATTAAAGTTTTCTTCTATATTAAATGTCAAAGAATAGTAGCATTCTCAAGTGGAGACATTTGCTTTAGCTAAGGTAATGACAAAACCTAGAGGGGAAAGTTGTCTCTCTCTTCTTCAGGCTTCTGAGGCAATAGGGGGACGGTTTTTATGTGCAAAACATAAAACCATGAGCAAAAAATAGCAGAACTTAATATGGAATTTTGATATTTTGTGTCCTGCCACTAACTGGCCCATGACAGTGGCAGGCTCCTTTAATCTCTTTGGGTTTTGCTTTCCTCATCTGCAAAAGGAAGCAATAGTATCTAAACCAGGAGTCTGCAAACTGCAATCAGTGAGCCACATCCAGCCACTGACTATTTTTATAAATAAAGTTTTATTGGCACACAACCACACCCACTTGTTTATGTGTTGTCTATGGCTGGTTTTGTTCTATAATGGCAGAATTGAAGAGATATGAGTAGTTGTGACAGAGACTGTGTGGCCCGTAAAGCTTTAAATGTTTACTGTGTGGCCCAGTACACAAAAGTTTGCTCAGTATGGTTTCTGCCAACTCTCACATCATATGATACAGAGTATTACCCTACAAGAGGCTTAATTGTTGTCATTGGAGTACAGGTGTTAAGAGTTGAGTAAATGGCCTCAGCAAACCACCCCAATTTAAATATTTCATGCACCCTTAGTTGATTGCTTTTGCCACCCACAGCATTTTGACAATGAACCACACACCAAATTGCTGCAACCAGTGCCAAGGAAACACAGTTTGAAAACAAAGCTTGCTTTCTGGTCCATGCCTAATGAAAATGTATGATGTGAATTGCTCTCAAATAAGGTGTGCGTTGTGCTGTGTCTCCGGCTTTGAATCCCAGAAACCACAACGTTCCTCAACTCAACCTCCTTCATAGAAGAGGGAGAGCTTGCCTTGCAAACCAGATGAAACAACTCTGACATTTTATTTATTTTTCTTTCTGGAAATGCTCACTCAAAGGGAAGAGTGTCCCCAAATTTTCTGCAGCTGCTGTCTGGATCATTTTTTTAAAATATACTCAAGGAAGCTGCCTGGGTGGCCATAGAGAATGATTGAATCAGCCTGAATTTCACATATTGAATGCTTTGAACAGGTCTCAGTGATCAGATTATCACAGGGTCCTGACCATGTCTAGTAACCCTTTCACAATTGACTCCCTACTATTGCCTAACATCTGCTACAATACCAAAGGGAATTTCCTGGATGATTCTCTCCCCCCTTAACATTTAACCCAATGCACTGAAAGACAAGCAACTATTCCAGGTTTAGCATCAGAGAAGAATTCATTTACAAAAATGTCAAAAACATAAAAACTCAATCACCAAGTGATTATTAGACACTAAACCTCAAAGTCTCAAAGAGATTCTAAATTTCACAAGGGTGCAGTTTCTCATCTTTTATATGTTTGTAAGGGGAGGTGTGCATGTTCTGTCAGTGACATAACCAAGACACCAATTTTGAATAATTAATAATGGCACATAAAATACAAAAAATAACAACAGGTAAGAAAAGTCAATCATACTGGAAATTTGTAGCAGTTCAATAAGAAATGCTACTGGTGGATGTTTAGACATGTTTATGAGTTCATTCCGACCAACAGCTGGCCCTGTTTATTCTCTTACATCATAGAAGACATCGGACACTGGGGACAAACCCTTACAGGATTTGGGGTAGGACCATTTCTTCATATATATGTCACATCTCTATCTACTTTCTATGTTGAAATGTGATGCTGCAAGACAAATAAGCATTTTGGTAAGAAAACAGTTTGGAAAGTACTATGGTTTGAATGTGTATGCTCCAAAATTCATGTTGAAATAATCTTGAATGCAATAGCAATAAGAAGTGGGGCCTTTATGAGGTGATTATGTCACCAGGTCTCCTCCCTCGTGAATAGGATAAATGCCCTTAAAAAAGAGGCTTCAAGCAGTATTCAGCCCTCTCTGTTGCCCTTCTGATCCTCCTGCCATGTGAAGATGCCTACATGGCTCCATCTATAGGAAACAAGCTTTCGTCAGACACCAAACTAGGAGGTGCCTTGATTTTGGACTTCCCAGCCTGTGGAACTTTGAGAAATAAATTTCTGTTGTTTATAAATGACCCAGTCTCAGGTATTTTTATAATAGCAGCACAAACAAACTAAGACAGAAAGTTTGGGGTATTTAGCTGAACAGACTATGCTTCTTGCTCTCATGAGACTGAGCACTTTGTACACCTGTGCCCAGGAAGTGAATCCCTCCAATTCCTCTCTCACAGAAGAAAAGAAGAAGAGAAGGAACAGGAGTGGGAATTTAAGAAAATAAATCCCAAACCGCCTCAAACCTCTGCAAGCTCCACTTCCCACAGGAACATCCCCAGAATCTGAGGCTTTTCTTGTGTTGAGAAAGAGATGAGGGCAGGTCCTTGGGTTTCCCTGCAAGCATCCTTTTCCCACTTCCAGTGTAGGTACAGGGAAACTGACATTGACTAATGCAAATCAATATGCTTAGGTGGCATGAATACATTATTTCATATAATGCTTACAAAGCTGCAAAGTTGACATTATTATTTGATGATTATCCCTATTTCATAGATGAGAAGATTTAGACTCAGACCAGGGAAACTGTCCACAGTAATATATTTAGCAATAGCAAACAAAAAAAAAATTGATTTGTTTAGTTCCAAAATTCTTGCTGGTCACATTACATCCCTCTATGAAGAGAAGTCCTCCTTTTCAGAGCCAAGCTTTCAAGCTCTCAAGATAAAACCATTACCACTCTCTTTTTTCCATAGAGGATGAGAGAACTCTCTGATGTGGAGTGAGCAGGACCTGAAATTATTTCCAGAACTATCCTTGGCACACACCACAAAGCCCCAAAGCTTTGACTTGTAAGTTTCTGTAGTCTTGCTGGTCATGCCCTGGAATGACTCAGCTGGATCAAGACCAATTACAAAATTTTACCACTTTTCTTTGTGCCCAGTCTAGAAAGATTTCTGAGAAGGGTTGTGATGTATCCCAAATGATATGCAGAAGTGTATGGGAGTGTAGGTGACTATGCTGCAGGTATGTTTTTTTGCCCAGTGTACACTTGTGAGGTCCTGGTCAACATAAAGAATAAAGAGAGGTTGCCTCTTTGTTTTCACACTCAACTGTTCCCACTATGCTATGGCTAACTCTATGCTGCTCTCAAGGACACAGCTGTCTCTCCTCCATCATAACATAAAGATAAAGCCCACATGGAACTCAGCAAGGCAGACACACCAAAGACAGGAAGAATCTGAAATTGTGAAAAGTTCAAATTTTATATGTAGAAGTATATATCTTACAATCTTATATAAAAGTTCATATATATATATATACATATAAAATACATAATTACTTGAAAGAATTGCACACCTGCATACACATATGTACTTGCATATATGTGCAGGCAAAGAAAGTACTGGAAAGTAGGCAGTTGAGATTTTCAAATCCTTTGAGAGGCTATTTTAATGAAGAGCTAAGAATGATTTACAAAGTTTAGTTCTTCTAAAGTACTTGAAAGCAATTTCTTCTCAACGGTAGGTAAAGAATCCCTGTTTTTGATCTTGTTTCACTCACTTTTTTTAGAAAACTTTAAATAGAATATACATATAAATAAGATGATGCAGCATTTGTTTTTCTGTATCTGGCTTATTTCACTTAGCATAATATCCTCTATGTCCACCCACTTTGTTGCAAACGACTGAATTTCCGTTCTTTTTAAGGCTGAATGGTATTCCATTGTGCATACAATGTTCACCAGAGGCTTGGGTAGGAGGAGGAAAGAAACAGAGAGTTACTGGTCAAAGGATAAAAAATGTCAGAGAGACAAAAGGAATAAATCTGAGATCTACTGTACATCAGGATAACTATAGTAAAGAAAAAATAATGTACATAAAGGCATTTAGTCAAAAGTGGATTATCTAATTCCAGACTTGTGAGAACTTACAGAAATGAAGGCAAATCTGAGAAAGTATTTGCAAATAACCACTACTTCACTATTCCAAAATTAATGTCCAAAAGGCCTCTCTGATTATCCAAATCCAGAGAAAATAAATTTTGAATACATAATACAAGGATATCCTTGTAAAAAGTAACAGGAGCTGCCCCTGCACAGAGAATGGAGGGGCTTAGATGGAGAATTACATATTTATATACTTTTGTGTCTGTTAAATTTTGAATCAGGTGTTTTTCCTATTCAAAAAAAATGGAAATTAACATTTTTTAAAATTACTATTCAGTGTTACTATTTTTATTTAATCCCTCTGACAAGCCATTTATCTTACATTTATTTTCCTCACGTATTTGCCATGACTTCCAAAATCTTCAAGAAATCTCATTGCTTCGTTTTTATCTCTGCACCATGTTCATTTCTCCTCACTCATATGTCACACCAAAAATATTCTTCAGCACTTTTCATGTTATTATGCTGCATGTCTGCATTTGGATTATGGTTTTCCAGGGAGATTGCAAAGGGAGGTAATATGAGTGTTAGTTCTCGTTGACAGCCTAGGTTAGAATTTTAGCTCCTGCCTCTTACTAATTTTATATCCATGGTCACATCACTAAAAATCTCTAATACTCAGTTCCTTCATTTTGAAAAGAGGATAATAATAGTAATAATATCTTGTTGTGTTGTCAAAATATTAAATAATACATGTAAAATACTTTGCCTAGTACTCTGTACCCTGTATTCACTCAATAAATAATTATTTTTATGCCTTTGGGTGTAGTACACTCTGTAATTCTCACTTCAAATTCTTACATTTCAAGAAATCATGTTGTTAGTTTAAAAATTGGGTCTGACTGAAGCGAGTCATACATGAGGCCAACACACATATGAGAAAAAAAAAATCCCAGTATCACTGATCATTGAAGAAATGCAAATCAAAACCACAATGGGATACTATCTCACACTAGTCAGGACATCTATTATTAAAAAGTCAAAAAATAACCGATGCTGGCGAGGTTGTAGAGAAAAAGGAACACTTATAAATTGTGGGAGTGTAAATTACTTCAACCATTGTGGAAAGCATTGTGGCTATTCCCCAAAGTGCTAAAAACAGAACTACCATTTGACCCAGCAATCCTATTACTGGGTTCATACCCCCAAAATATAAATCATTCTACCATAAAGACGCATGCAGCACTATTCGCAATAGCAAATGTGGAATCAAACTAAATGCTCATAAATGGCAGATTGGACAAAGTAAATGCGGTACATATACACTATACACTACAGAATACAACGCAGCCTTTAAAATAACTAGATTATGTCCTTTGCAGGAACACAGATGGAGCTGTAGGCTATTATCTTTAGCAGCCTAACACAGAAACAGAACAGCAAATACTGCACGTTCTCACTGATAAGTGGGAGCTAAATGATAGGAACACATGGACACAAAGAGAGGAACAAGAGACACTGGAGCCTACTTGAGGCTGGAGGGTGGGAGGAGGGAAAGGATCAGAAGAAGTAACTATTGGGTACTAGGCTTAGTACCTGGGTGATGAAGTAATCTGTACAACAAACCCCCATGATATTAATTTACTTATATAACAAACCTGCACATGTACCCCTGAACCTAAAATAAAATAAATTTTTAAAATAAAAATTAAAAAGTCGTATATAGGCCAGGCATGGTGGCTCATGCCTGTAATCCCAGCACTTTGGGAGGCCGAGGTGAGAGGATCACGAGGTCAGGAGATCGAGACCATCCTGGCTAACACAGTGAAACCCCGTCTCTACTAAAAATACAAAAAAGTAGCCAGGAGTGGTGGTGGGCGCCTGTAGTCCCAGCTACTCGGGAGGCTGAGGCAGGAGAATGGCGTGAACCAGGGAGGCGGAGCTTGTAGTGAGCTGAGATCACGCCACTGCACTCCAGCCTGGGTGACAGAGCGAGACTCCATCTCAGGAAAAAAAAAAAAAAGTCGTATACAGACAGTGATGGGAATTGGAAAACATGGGCAAATGACAGTTGTCATCTAGAGATTACATTTCTTCTACTAATTCCCCCACAACAAAACAAAAAGGGAAACATGTAAAAACCAGGTAAGAATATCCCCTTCCGCCTTGTTTTTTCTTGAGTTGCTTTCTTGATATGTTGCCAACCAGAGTATGGAATCTAGGTTCTGTCAGTTAGGCGCTGTGTTCACCGAGTTTTCCTCCACTGTCTTTTGGTTTTGATCTTTGTTTCTCAGTGCTCCCAATAGAAATAATTCCCAGCCATAACCCAGCCTCCATCATTAGCCATTTGCCTGTCTGGCAAGACCTGCTCCAAAGAGGAAGTGAGCGGAAATGCTTTCATGGTTTGAGTCAGTAAACTTTTACTGAATGTCCAACACATGCTGAGTGGTATTCTCCAGCAGCATGGGGTGCACGCCTGCATCCTAGACATAAAAGAAATAACAGATCTGGCTCCATTCCACTGTAGTCTTATATAAAGTCAGAATGAAATACAGAAAAGCAAACTTCATAATATACATGGGTGAACTTTGTCTTGTGCAACATTGGGTTGACATATACAAACTGGACCAGGCTCTTGCTTTCTCCTCTTTCTCCTGTTTCTCAGCAAATGCTTGATCCATCAGTTCTGAATGAAATATGTTTTTCTGGCAGGAAGATCATCTGGCACACATATTTTGACCAATTCTCAAATAAAATAAATGGGTTTGCCTCAACCTCATGTGTGAAACAGACCATGGGTGGTCATTCTGAGTTTGGACTCCAGGGCAGGAAACACCCAGCTTGTGCTTTTCAAAGTGCTAAGCAGTCAACTAACTAATTACACTCAGATATATTCTTTTAATCTCCATGGCAGGACAATTCAGCACTGCCAGATCCAAATTGTATTGCACCCAGATCTGGGAACGTGTGAAATGGCCATACATAAGGAACAAAAGAGAATTTTTAAATATATGGGCAAAGAAGCATAATTGTGCCTCTTGTACCAGTCACAGATCCTGACCCTTATATCCACATTCACTTCATAGACTTGATAGTGATCTTGAATGCAGTCAAGAAAAAGCCAACATTTTACATACCCTGATAGAAAGCAAAGGAACATCTTGTTCTGCTTGCTGAAACTTGGCTGTTATACCCAACAGTAAAATGTTCACAGGCGGACTGTGTAGGAAGAACACCTGAATTCTGGGGGGAAATGCATCATTCATCACTTTTTTGCTTTAAATACTCAGAAATATTTTTTCTATCATCTTGTGCCTTTTTATAGGCTGTTAATGATGGGAGAATCTGATTAACTGCAGGCAGGCTTTCACATTTAGAATGGATAAGAGAAAGGGAACGAATGCTAAACACGTGTCATGCACTACCAGCCAGGGCCCAGCTTTTTATTGTGTTTTATAAACTTTCAGATTGACATTGAGTTGGAAGAGCATTCACGTTTACATAAACGTGCCTTATTTTGCACACGATTGCTACTAATAATAAACAGTAAATGGTTGAACTAATTCCTTCACTCCTTGTGGAAAAGATTAACTTTCCTGCCATTTGTTTAATATTTGCTGGAAATTGGGAATTCCAAAGGTCATGATGTACAATTTCCCAAATGTTCAAAGCCCAGATGTCTATTAAAGAATACAGAAGCCTTATAGATCAGGACATCTTCTTCCATGGAAGATGCTTTGGGAGTGCCAGGTTTGACGTTGTTTTAGCTAGTCACATGGCCACAGAGTTCCCAAATGAGCACCAACATGCCTGCAGCAGCCAACTCACAGAAGCACTGGAGGATATTTTCAATTTTAAAGAAAAACCCAGCAACAGCTGTCTAACACCACACAAACTAGTACTATTAAGTTGTTTGGACCTCACTATTAAAAACAATAATAGTAACAGAATGGTCAGGTATTTCTTATGGGTTAGAAGTGCCATGAGAAAAATTACTGAGACATTAGGGTGTCAGGAAATCAGAAAGTTTGGGAACCTCTAACCTCTAACCTCTCATTTATATGAAGCCTAAATTCAAGAACATGAGCTTATATATGGTGTCTAACACATTCTATATGCCAGAAATCATATTATGGGGAGTAGAGGAACCTTAATTTATATGACACTAATGAAAAAAAAATCACAGAATAGGGTCTCAGCTCTCTCTCTTGTTCTCTATGCTGATTGCTATTTCCAACATCCTAAGGACTTCCCCTTGAAAGAATGACCAAACAGTTCTTGGCAGGGGGGAGCCATGGAATCTGGACTTTGTGTTGTTTGCTGTTTAACAGAGGGGGATTTGAAAATAGAAGTGAAATCACATCTGTTGCTCTCATTTCACCTTTTTTCTCTAATGCAATTCTTGAGAAGCTTGTGCAGTGCCTTTGAAACAACTTGCTCTAACAAGAATTGTGCAAAGCCATGGATGCCAATAGTGTAACAAGGAAAATATTCAGTGCAGCCCTCCAGAAGAGTCGAGGAGACTGGCAAGAACTATCAAGCTCTAGAGGGAAATGATCTGTTTAAGAAGCAAGGAATTTGGGGATTAGGAAACTTGTGGAAGTATGTATAATAATAGGGTATAATAGATAGATCTGGAATATCAGGACTCATGGCTAAAATAGAAAAGACTTTGGCCACAATCCTTTATGGATAGCTGATTGAATTGGGACACTAGGATGTAAACATTGTCAGTTTGTCAAGGAAGCGTAGGTAGGGGAAGAATACCTGTGGGTAGAGGCAAGCATAATCGTCATGTGACCATCATGGAGTCTGTTGAAGGATTAACCTGCCTCTTTTGCCTAACAAGGGCAACTTAATGAGCCACTCATTCTTTAGAGTTAATTCTACAACATCTTTGGAAAAGAAAAAATAATGTGACAAATTTCAACCTCGATCATACTCTTGTAGTTCTGTCCCAAGGACAAGAACTGACTAATAACATTCTAGCATCAAGACTGTAAGGGAGAATCATACCAAGCATTGGGCATGTGACATGAATCTCTTTCTCTGGGCCCTTCTCTGCTGAACCTCTAAATGTGCCCCAGGTCCTATGACTCCCTTTGCTCCAGGGTCAACTTCTCTCTAGAAATTTCATTCATCCTTCCCTTATAGCTTAAAGGGATACTCATCTACTGCTAAAATATATATTTATTTCTCTAACCCAGATCTCTTTCCTAGACTCCAAATTCATATATCCAATCATCTATTAAACTGTCTCTACCTGGATATCCAATAAATGTTCCAAACTCAACATATGAAAATCGACTTCTGGATTCTCAGATCTAAAATCTGCTCCTCTCCCAGTCAGTGTAAATGGCATTCCCACCACTCAGTTGTTCAAACCCAAAGCTTATTGATTTCTGTCATTCTTTTATTCCGTAAGGCCATTCCACCCACAAATTCTTTTGATTCTTCTGCTTAAACCTCTCATAATCTCTCCACTTCTCTCCTTGCCATCTGCCACCAACCATTATCTCTTTCCTGGCTCTATAGGCCTTGAAACTCATATCTCTTCCTCCATTCTGTCCTCCTCCATCCAATTTTCTGCACGTAATCTTTAAAACGTAATTAATTTCATTTCACCTCTCTATGCAAACCCTGTGATGACTTCCAAATGCATTAGAATGCAACTGGAACTCTGTAACCACATCTGAGGAGCCTACACAATTTATCTCTACCAACTATTCAAACCCATGTGTTACCAATCTCCCCTTCACTCTCCTTCAATCCCTTCAATGCCATGCTCATATGTATCTTTTTTCTTTTCTTCAAAGACACCACCATCTTCCCACCTTCAGGACATTTAGTGCCTGCATTATCTTCCTGAAATGCTTTTGCCTCAGTTCTTCACATGCCTGGCTCCTTCTTGCCACTTAGGTCTCATTTTAAATGTTATCCTTTTTTGTGTGGTCTTTTCTGTCCAACCAATTTCACAAATTTTTGTCACTTCCTATCATCATCACAAAGCAATAATCACCACTTGAATACCTATTTATTTATTTATTTATATAGTTGGTATATTTATTATCTGTCTTACTCCCACTGAAATATAAGCTTCAGCATTATAGGAAATCATCTTCTCATTCAATACTCTATGATGGAGCATGGTGCCCAGCACACAGTAAATGCTCTGTACATATTTATTGAAAAATTATAAACTAATGAATGGGTATCTCCAGCTAGCTCTCCCATTTTGTTGCTAGTTATATATGTCTTCTACAGTGGTCACTTGTGGACATGATAACTAAAGCTCACTTCTCTTCAGACTTACACAAATAAGAATAACTACATAATAGAAAATGAGAAAAGAAAATTGAAAATGGTACTGGAATTCCAGCTTAAATTTAAATAGTTGGCTGTATTTTGCCTGGCGTGGTGGCTCACACCTGTAATCCCAGCACTTTGGGAGGCCAAGGCGGGTGGATCACCTGAGGTCAGAAGTTCAAGACCAGCCTGGCCAACATGGTGAAACCCTGACTCTACTAAAAATACAAAAATTTAGCCCGGCATGGTGGTCGGCGCCTGTAATCCCAGCTACTTGGGAGGCTGAGGCAGGAGAATTGCTTGAACCCTGGAGGCAGAGGTTGCAGTGAGCCAAGATTGTGCCATTGCACTCCAGTCTGGAAAACAGAGTGAGACTCTGTCTCAAAAAAAATCAAGAAAAATAAATAAATAAATAGTTGGCAGTATTTTAATACTTAAACTTTTATATCTGATAAATGACTAAGACAAACATATTCCATTAAAAATGTATATTTCTTGAATTAGGAAACAGTTCTTACATATTTATTAGAAATTTTTCTAAACTAATTTCACAGGCTTTGATACAATACACAGAACTGGTTGTTTATTTTTATCTATATTTTAAAAGATTAACAGAATTAACTTGAACACATTTAAGTAGCTTCTATATGCTCCCCTCCTCAGGGTCGGGGGTGTAAATAGTAGTATAGGATTGTGTTACGTCAAATTAAACTATTGTATTTCTTAGACATTTTAAGAATGTTGATTGGGGCCAGGAATGGTGGCTCACACCTGTGATCACAGCACTTTTGGAGGCCGAGGCAGGTGAATCATTTAAGGCCAGGAGTTGGAGACCAGCCTGACCAACATGGTGAAACCCCATCTCTACTAAAAACAAAAAAAAATTAGCCAGGCATAGTAGTGCACTCCTATAATCCCAGGTACTTGGGAGGCTGACGCAGGAGAATTATGTAAACCCAGGAGGCGGAGGTTGCAGTGAGCCAAGATCACGTCACTGCACTCCAGCCTGGGCAACACACCCAGACTCCGTCTCAAAAGAAAAAAAAAAGAATGTTTATTGGCATGTTTATTACTCTGCTTGAATAAAGTTGTTACTTGATTCTTTTATTAATTACCTAAATTAGGTTAAAATTTTTAACATATGTCTTTAAAGCTTTTACAATTAAGGTATTTCAAGTGCATAACTCAAAAAGCTTATGAAATTTTTCGTTTGGGTATGATTTTTTAAAAACCCTGCTTTTTTCGATTTCTAGAATGGTAATGAACAACTTATATCAATATTTAGCTTCAAGAGTGTCAAGCAGTCATAAATTCCCCCTTGCTTTCATTTTACTAGATATTTGCTGCCTATATAGGTGATTTTCCAGCCCACTGAAGCCTATACATTTGAGTACTTCATTTTATAATTTTACTAATTGGTGTATAAAAAATTATGAAATTTACGATTTCCTTATTTATTCTCTCAAAGAAAGAACATGTATTTCTTATTCTCTGAGTTCTCAAAAGTAAGCATTTCCCTAAGTACTTCTGGTATTTTGCCCAAACCCTTAACTATTTCCTGTAGATTTGAAATGAGTTATCTGTTTACTAAGTGTCAATGTTTCTCAATTGAATGAGGCTAATCTTTGAATAGGACTCAAGAATGAGAGATTTGGCCTTTTCTGCCCTCTCTACCACAGAGAAGTAGAAGGCAACCAAGAGCTAAATGGAGGCTCAGGTGTAAATATCATACCCACTTACCTAGCCGACTTTACCCATACCTCCAATATAACTATGTCAATCATGCAGGTGGCATTTACATGTCCACCTATGTCAATTATTTGCCAATCTCTTAACAGGTTCTGAATCTGGATAGGGCAGAGGAATTTTACTGATTGAATGCTGTCAAAACCTGTCATCCCGTTTATAGGCCTGGAACATCGAGAAATAGATAAGGAGTGAAATTGGGGGAGATAAAATAATGTTCAATGTTTGAGGTTTGTCCTTAAATGAGGCTAGGATATAAGGCTTTATACCTTAAGCTTTTGCAAGTATGGACCAAGAAAGTTCTTGACCTTGACATTTGCAGCATCTTATATTGTTCCATGCAGTCAGTTATTAAAATGGTGTGGTTTGCTTTTTAAGTGATATGGTTTAAAAGAACAGCTTTAGGATGGGTTTCAGCAAACAGTGGTCACATGTAATTTTGACTTTGGTGGATTACTGCAGGTCATCATGACTTTGTTCATACCAGTGGCTATTCATGGGCAGGTAAATGGCTGTTCTGATACAGCCTCAGGCTTCTTAGAAACACATGCTGCTTACGGAAATATTTCATTATAGAAAAAAAGAGCTTTTAAAATTTTTAATGAGTTGGAATGTTTTCTTTCTGCAATTTACTGTGTTTCTCAGCCAAATATGGGGTGGGAGACCGGGAACTTTAATCTTGAGAGAGCTGAGTGTTTTAATCATTATAAGGTCCTACTGATATTGTAGTCTTAAGTGGTTGAACTTCCAGTTTCAGCTACAATACTTTTAGTTTCAGCTCCAACATGTAAAGTACTTTGAAACTGTCGCTCCCAACTTTACAACAAGGGAAAAAGCTTGACAAACTGAAAAATGACTTTTCTTGGATCTATCAGAGAATAGAAGTCTCAGAGTAGACCACCACTATGAAATCCACAGAAACAGGCAAGATGAATAGTCACAGCCAAGAATTGTTTATCCAGAGCAGAAGCTACGGGGCCATAAACTGGTAGGAACACTGAAATGGCAGTTTAGACAAATCGCTGGAGGCTGAGTGTGGACATCCTGGGAGCCATGGTCTTAGAGGATTCCTCACACTTCTGCGGGTTTTACCTCCAGGAACCAAACCAGGTGCTCACCATGAAGAGTCAAATAAGATTTCCTCTACAACAGAGGGAAAAAGTAATCCTTGTGAAATACACCAAAGTGTTCTCCATAATAAAGTTCTACTTTATTGACCATGTCTTTTACTTTCTGTATTATGATGTGAGACATTTCTGGGCCTTGCTGACCCTGGAAGGGACTGCCCTCCCAGGGTTATCTGGTTCCTAGAGATAGTTAATAACTCACCTGAGACTGTACTTTTCAATACAAGCCAACCAATCCAGAGCCCACACCCCAACTACCTCCTTTATCAGGGTCTTATACTCTTTATCTGTCTGCTCTAATCACCCTAAAGCCAGATATGAAACAACTAGGGACAGCCTCTATGCCCCAGAACCCACCGAAATTATTCACAGTGGCCAACCCTAAACCTGCTTATCTTACCCCACTCATTTCTTCCTTCAGAAACCATAATAAGGGTTGTTCCCATAGTTGCTCCTACTACTTCGGCCCATGATGGACCCCAGCATCTCCCCTTGTTGCCCGTGATGGGGTGGCATGTCTTCTCCTTTTGGGAACTGTGAGAATTCAATGACAATTGTCTCCTGATATGTTGGCCTAACTAGACCTCCAATTTTGTATTAGTATAATATATCTTAGAATACCTACTCTGTGTGGGAAAAATCTTTACCTGAGCCCTATCCCACTTACTTGGGAGAGAAATTAAGCAATGCTAGCCTTCCTGTTTCACATGAAGGGTGGGAAAATAAGGGGCATAAGCCAAGGAACCTTTGCAAAAGTCATAGCCCAGGAACACAGGTCAACTAAAAGATTGAGATTTAGTCAGAATATGATAGAACATTTCCCCTCTCCAGCAATTTACCAGATCATCAACAGGGCTTCTGTGTAATAAGTGTATTACAGCTAAAAGAGCTTGAAGGTATAGATTCTACTTAAGGAGGAGTTTATAGGAAAGTGCAAAGAAAACAGGGGAGACAAAATTAAAACTAGATGAATTTGAAACCTCTCTTACCTTCAGCTGCAACAGAAATTAAACATAGTCCCACTCCCTAACATAAAACCCCACACTAAACGTTGATTTACCTTAGTTTCTATTTCCCAACATAGCATGTCTGACTTTCAACAAAAAATTATATGGAATGCTAAAAGGCAAGATAAAATACAGTCTGAAGACACAAAGCAAGCATTAGAACAAGAATAATGTATTTTAGAATTATCAGACAGAGAATTTAAAAATAATTAATATATTAAGAGACCTAATGGAAAACTGAGATAACATAAAAGCCCATATGAGTAATGGAGGAAGACATACAGGAACTCAAGGAAAAATCAAAAGGAAAGGTAAAAATCAAAAACAATGTAAAAAAAAGTTTAAATGACTTTCTTGGGTCCCTCAGTAGATTGGACACAGCTGAGGAAAGAATCAGTGAGCTTAAAGATACATCAATAGAACTTCCAAAACTGAACAACAAAGAGAAAAAAGGATGAAAACAGGAAAAAAGAAAGCAATCCAGAACAGAACATCCAAGACCCATGGTGCAATTTCAAAAAGTATACATACACACAATGTAAATGCCAGAAGGAGAAGAAAGAGAGAAATATGTAGAAGAAATATTTGAAATAATAATGGCTGAGAACATTTGAAAACTAGTAACAGACACCACACCACAGATCCAGGAATCTCGGAGAGCACCAAGGATAATTAATAGGAAAACAAAAAGTGCATATTTAAACCGCAGAAACCAAAAGACTAAAAGAAAATCTTGGGCCAGGCATGGTGGCTCATGCCCATAATCCCAGCACTTTGGGAGGACAAGGTGGATAAATCACTTGAGCCCAGGAGTTCTAGAAGAAACTGGCCAACATGATGAAATCCCATCTCTACAAAAATTAGCCTGGCGGCCGGGCATGGTGACTCACGCCTATAATCCTAGCACTTTGGGAGGCCGAGGCGGGAGGATCACAAAGTCAGGAGTTTGAGACCAGCCTGGCCAGCATGGTGAAACCCCAAAATACAAAAATTAGCTGGGCATAGTGGCGTGTGCCTATAATCCCAGCTACTCGGGAGGCTGAGGCAGGAGAATCGCTTCAACCCAGGAGGCAAAGGTTGCGGTGAGCTGAGATTGCACCACTGCACTCCAGCCTGGGTGACAGACAGAGACTCCATCTCAAAATAAATAAATAAATAAAAAATAGCCAGGCATGATGGTGCATGTCTGTAGACCCAGCTACTAGGGAGACTGAGGTGGGAGGATTGGTTGAGCCCCAGAAGTCAAGGCATAATTGTGCCACTGCACTCCAGCCTAGGTGACAGAGTGAGACCCTGTCTCAAAAAATAAAAAAAGAAAAGAAAAAAATTTAAAGAAGCTAGAGAATTCTTTAAAAAAATTAAAACTATAGAAGAATAAGAATTACAGACTTCCCTTTTGTAACCATGCAAGCAAGAAAAAAGCAAGGTGAAATATTTAAAATGTTGAAAGAAAAAAAAAGAACCACCAACCTAAAATTCTGTAACCAGTGAACTTATCTGCAGAAGTGAAAAAGAATTAATTTATCAGACAAACAAAAATGGAGGGAATTTGTTGCTGGGACTGCCTTGCAAGAAATATTAAAATAAGTTATTTAGGGAAAAGGCAGATTATATAGGTCCAAAACTTGGATTCACATAAAAAAGAGTGTCAGCAGGCCGGGCGTGGTGGCTCATGCCTGCAATCCCAGCACTTTGGGAGGCCTAGGCGGGTGGATCACCTGAGGTCGGGAGTTTGTGACCAGCCTGTCCAACATGGAGAAACCCTGTCTCTACTAAAAATACAAAATTAGCCGGGTGTGGTGGTGCATGCCTGTAATCTCAGCTACTCAGGAGGCTGAGGCAGGAGAATCCCTTGAACCCAGGAGGCAGAGGTTGCAGTGAGCTGAGATCACATCATTGAACTCCAGCCTGGGCCACAAGAGTAAAACTCCATCTCCCCCCCGCCGCCAAAAAAAAAAAAAGTGTCAGGAAAGGAATAAATGAAGGTAAAATAAAACACTTTTTTCTTATTTTTAATTAATCGGAAGCATAACTATTCACTTAAAGTAATAGTAGTTTATACTTTATTATAGTATTTAACTATGTTTATAGTAGTTTAACTATACTATTAATACTAATAGTAGTTTAGCTATACTTTATTAATTACCCTATATGCATGGTTACATATAGGGTAATTCCAGCATATGTATAAGTGAAATAAGTGACAGGAATTTTCATAAAGGATGGGAGATATAAGGTACCTATACAACTCATACAACACATAAGCCAATGTAGTGTCATTAGAAGGTGAACTTACGTTAGTAATCAACATACATTGCAAATTTTAGGGCAACCACTTAAAAAAGTGAAAAAGAATCATAACTGATATGCTAAAAGAGGAGGTAAAATGCTCAATTAAAATCAGAAAAGGAGCAGGGCACAGTGGTTCATGCCTGTAATCCCAGCACTTGGGGAGGCTGAGACGGGTGGATCACTTGAGGTCAGCAGTTCGAGACCACCCTGGCCAACATGGTGAAAGCCCGTCTCTACTAAAAATACAAACATTATCACACCTGGTGTGATGCTGCATGCCTGTAGTCCCGGCTACTCGGGAGGCTAAGGCAGGAAAATCACTTGAATCTGGGAGGTGGAGGTTGCAGTGAGCTGAGATTGTGCCACTGCACTCCAGCCTGGGTGACAAAGTGAGACTCCATCTCAAAAAAAAAAAAAAAAAAATCAGAAAAGGCAGAAAAAGGAGGAGTAAAAATAACAAAGAACAAGTGCAGTTACTAGAAAAGAATTAAAAACTGGTGGATATTAACTAATGCAGCTATATTGATAATCACTTTAAATGGGAAGGGTCTAGATGCACCAATTAAAAGACAAAGATTGCCAGAGTGGATCAAAAAGAAAACAAAACCAGTCAATGTTGTCTAAAAGAAAACTGCCTAAATATAAAAACTCAGCTTAGAAGTAAAGTAATGGAGAAAGATATGTCATGTTAACACAAATCAAAAGACAGCTGGAGTACTATTAATTTCAGACAAAACAGAGTTCAGAAAAAGAAAAATTAACAGAGGTGAAAGGGGACATTATAAAGTAATAAAAGTCTCAGTTTTCCAAGAAGATACAATCCTTAACGTGTATGAACCTAGCAACAGAAACCCAAAATATCTGAGGCAAAAAAACTGATAAAATTGCAAGGAGAAATATAGTAATCTACTATATAATTGCTGATTTCCATATTCTTCATTCAGTAATGGAATATATCAAAAAGGTAGAAAAACAGTAAGGATGGAATCGACTTAAATAAGACTATCAGGCAACTTAATCTAATTGACATTTGTATAATAATCCATCTAACAACACTAATACACATTCTTCTCAATCTCACATGAAACATTCCCCAAGAGAGACCACATCCTGGGCCATATTTAGTGGAGCTAGAACATGAAACAGTTATTAACAAATCAAGTTTACTCAGGAATATAAATAGTTCAAATTCCTCAAATAAAACGGTTTGACAAATGTATTTCAGTCTTACTATCAAAACAGGAGCAGTAAAATGTGAAAAACACAGTAAGTGGAACCAGAGACTGATTAAACTAGCAGAAGAAGAAGATTTCCTGTCTTCTTATATATTCAAAGAGATACATTTGTTAAAAAAGAGATATATTTGAATCCAATTGCTCTCAAAGTGGGCCTTACAAAAGGGGGAAATGTTTTAGCCAATAACAGATCAGAAAACATAATGGAACATAAAGAAATCTAACAAAAGAAGGGAGCCAAGATCTCAGAGAGACTAAAATTATTCACTCAGTAGAAGCCAGAACTCAGGGAAATATTGAGACCACACCCTCTAAAAAGTTATGTACTTAAACTTTAGCAAGCGCTACTGAGAATTACCTTTTGAAGGTAGAGAAAACTTGGTCAATTGGTTTTGGGCATGTTTGCGATCTGGAAATTCAGATAAAATTCCTAATGAGTTCTAGGTGAATTTCAAAAAGATTCATCAGTTTTAGGTAGAGGCACAAGTATCACTTTTGTCCTGAGAGCTTGTGTCTAAGGAATGTACAATGAAAAAAAAAGCACCAAAATGATGAGGCATGTCAATGTAAAGCCAGTCCTCTGGTAGATGTTGTTCGAAAGGAAGGTATGCCCTGGACTACCAATTGCAAAAGTTGAAGGTGGACAAAGATTTGTTAAGCATTTCTGTAACTTGCTAGTTTTATCTCAGGATGGAACCAAGAAGAGTCTGTTTAAACAACAGATAATTGGGCCAAAAAGCGGAAGAAAGGAACAAGAAAAGAGGAGTGTCAGCCTTACATAAAGTAGAGAAGGAAAGAGACCAGAGAAGTGAACATGTTACAAACTCTGACAGGTGTTCAGTAAAAGAGACGGAAGGGTAATGCTAGGGGTAATAGAATGCATGGCTAAGGTTCTGAGCATCACAAAGCTCCTCAGGCAAACATTTTCAAGAGCAGCTTCTCACAAATGTTTTTCAAGGGTAGTATGGATTAAATAAAGGAATGTAGGTGAAACATGATTAAGGTTCTATCATTGGCAGAACTCAGACTTTGTTCATCCTAAGAATGCACAAAAATATAAGGAACAAAGGAGAAATGGAAATTTAAAAGTTTTTAAGATTCTGAGTGAGAAGAAAATGCAACCAAAATAAGACCTGGTTGGATGCCATTCATGCAAGCATCTAAACCTTGCAATAAAAAAAGAATATCCCTGACCTCACTTTTGCAGACAGAGATATTTTCAACCTTTTGCACCAAAATATCTCTGGTTGAGAGTTTTTTTTAAGTTCACAAGTGAAAGACGTTGGTCTAGACTGACTTTTTGCAAAGCAGAAATCTTGACTTTTTTTCATCTGTCTTCCTTTTCTCAGGTAACACTGAGTCCTTAATACGGTCTTTGGCAACACTTAAGTGCAGAGTTCTAGGATCATAATTTTAACCAGGATAACTGCTTTAAGGGGTAGACGCTCATTGCATTTAAATTTCACAGGCGTCCGGGCAGTAGTGTGAAAATCTCATATATCCTATTAGCTTTCAAGGTCTTTAAACCTGAAGCTCATGAGAAATTTGCATTAAAGTAATGCAGCTTTTGAGGCTCTGAAAAAACAGCACAGGCTAAAAAGCTTCTGAAGGATTCCAAGTGTTGAGAACTTTTCTGACTAAGCCTGAACAAAATATGACTTTTAGGAGGGTATTAATATCTCTGGACTTTGAGCTTTTAACTCATATGGGTTAAGAAGATTTGATTGCGGGTTATAAGTTACTTGGGTATAGGACTTTAACTGCAAAGGAATTTAATCTTTGTTAAATTCTTCTTGGATTTTGATTATAAAAGGGCATTCATACTATTATCAATGGCAAAAACCGCACTTACTTTTGCACCAACCTAATAAAATGTGGGATATCTCTAGATTGTTGGATTTTCTACATGTTGATTTTTAATCTTTGTACAGTACTTTGAATGGGCTTTCCTAGACAACATAGCCAAACATAAATTGGTCTTTGGTTACAGCAGTGTCTTAGAATTAATGTAATTGTGTGCCATTTTGATCCATGTTAGGGCTTTCTTAGAACAAATCTGAAATAACCAATAGTGGACCCAAGATAATCTAAAATGGAAAAGCTGTTGGTATTAACATCATAAAGGTGGAAATAGGTTGCGCTATATTCACAGACTGTTGTTTTGCTGACTGGTAAATCTGATGGAAGAAAGTAAGCACTTATCCTTCAGCCCTCTCTCCTTCCTTGGACCCACCTTCTCATGAAGAAAGAATATCTGAGTTATTTCAGGATGTAAGCTTTACATGTCAAGGCCAGTTATTCAAATCTATCTAATTATGGGGTGCTTATTAGCAATGAATTTCCATCCTGCCTGAAACCATACCCTTCAAAATAAAACTTGTAATAATGTTAATATTTTTGTTTCTGTATGAATACTGTGACTCTCAGTTGGTTCCAAACTCAAGGAACAGGATTGCTATTTATTAGCCCCCTAAACTCCAATAACATGAAACATAATTTATCTTTTTCCGATGATTTCAGGAAAATGATTTTGTTGTGTTGATCAGTTAGTAATATTTTTGGCCACAAGTAACAGAAAACCTATCTCAATGATTTAAATAAATAGAGGTTTATTTTTCTTGTGTAAATTACAATATAGAGGTGTGTGACAGTTGGCAAAGATTCAACACATCAAAGGTATGAAGGATGATGTTTCAGGGATCTATGTTTACCTTCCCTGCAAGATCACAAGATGTTATCACAGCTGCAAACATCGTAGTCACATTTAAGTCATTAAAAAAGAGGTGGGGGGTGGGGGGAAGAGGAGAGAGATGTCAGCTACTTCTCTCTATCAGGAATGTAAAAATCTTTCCAGAACTTTTCCAACATATTTGTTCATATTGTGTCATGTGGTCACTTCTCACTGCCAGGAATGCTGGGAAAATGAGTAATGAGTTTTTCTAGCCTTTATGGTAGAAGGTAACAAATGCGAGAGGGGCTGGTAATGCCTATCATAACGGTCAACAAATAGTGTCAGCCTCATATGGGCACTGACACTTTCAGGGGCTCTTGAATAGCTAAAGTATTTTCCTACATTTGGGTAAAGATTTATTGTGGATGTTAATTTTCTCTCTCAGTTTTTGTTCTTTTTTTGTGTATTATCATCTGTTTTTAATCTACTGCCTTACTTTTAAGAACTATATTGCGTGATGATAATTTTTTATGGAAAAAAAAAGTTCATGAGCTTTATGATTTTTTTCTCATACTGAGGGTACTTTTTTCTTTTATTCTCATTTTACATGTCTGTCCAGAGTCATTAATGTTACTGGATGTCTGACTTACAGTGGTATTATTTTTGACGTTAAAAAAAATTCCCATTTTTATTTTTTTCTAGCTCGTCATATTTTAGGTTTTACAAGAGGAAAATTTTGTCATATTCAAGAGGTTATTTATTTAAATTCTGATAATACTTGGTGAAGGTTCTTCAAAATGTGGTTTTCTGTTTTATTTTGCGTTGCCTTTGTTGTGACATTGTCACCACTTTTCCCCTCTCATCTCTTGAGGCTTAGTAAAATAGTATAAGGTGCTAGACCTACAAATTTAATTCAAATGTTTAGCTAATTTTGAATTTCATCCAGATTGACATGGGATTCACAATAGATTTATGTCCTGCTTTTCATGAGAACTTAAAAGCATGTCCGTTAAGATTTTTTTCCCCTTCCAACTTTGAAATATTTTACTAATAGAATGGTATTACATTATGATGTAATGTCTGTTGACTTTGCAGAGATTTTTTTTTTAATGTCTTGCTCTGGATTAGCATTGGCAAAAACTTGTTAAATCTGAGTGGATTTGTTTACAACGTTAACTATTATAAATGTAAGTCCACTTTTTGTAAGCTTCCTGCTTCATTTGGCTAAAGAAAAAGTACAACGTCATGCGTGGAATTTAATAATTTGCATGCACAAGGACTTTAGGTCTTTCCAGAAAAGGAAATGTTAAGAGAATTTAGCCTTTAAAATAAAAGCTAGCATGTCTAGTATAAATAAAAAGGGTTGCTTTTCATATATGAATTTTTCACATAACCATTCATTTTCAAGTTTTCCACATGTGTCTTACATATAGATCACAAGATGGAAAAGGAGCATAACAACAGTAAGCAGTCCTCAGAAAAATGCCGTACATCACTTTTGCACAAGCTCTCTGCCAGAATAATTAGTGCAGAATCTGCCTCTCATTATGGATACAAGACAGGCCTTTTGCTCTGTGTGTGCACCAACTGCATCCCACCACCAGAATACACAAGCACACAGAGCAGGGCTGGCAGTGACACTGAGGCACTTGCTGTCTTTACTTGCTGTTTGGAACCAAGGCTGCCAGACCACTGCTAACACTGATTGCCGTTCACACTTCATTTGAGTGGGTTTGCATTTGGACGCAGTCTTCATTTTCACCTTTCTTGCTATTTCCTGAGGAAAATGAGCAATTCAGTGAGTCTGGTGTGCTTTTCAATTCTAGGATTGCTCACTGACCCTCTTTCTTTATAAAAGAAAGGTCTGCATATTTGAAACTTGTTAGATAAAAGGGTGCTATATTCAACTCCTGCATTTTTTAAATAGCTTTTTCTTCTTTTATTATTTTTTCTTTCCTTACTTAGCTTACGAGCTGTGTGAATGGTTGCTAACTAATAGCATTAGATACATGAACTCATCATTTATCTACAGAACGAGGACAAAAATAAACTAGAGAAAATGACTGTACATTAGTTTTTGGTAAGTTTGAACCAGACTTAAAAGAGGTCCCTGGGGAAAAGTTATTGACATACATGTGAGTACATGATTCTTTCCACTGAGATGGAGCAATCTGTTTTCTTCCTCACAAGGACTTGGCATCGGTCAGTGGATTTCAGAAATGTCACTCTGTAGTCAATTCACTTCAAAGCTATGAGAATGCTGCTGATACTCATTTGATTTTTTAAAAAGCTAAAACTTAATAATGTCAGACTGCATCAGAATTCTGAACTCTTCTTTCTGCACTAATCTCAGGAAATATAAACCACACACACACACACACACACACACACATTTTTGTTGTTGTTGTTCATGGAAAGAACCTGGTTAATATGAAGCTGCAAAGAAAATTGACCTGAATTATCCAGATTAATTAACTGTCTGGCACAAACCACCCTGACAATTAGTCACTTCTACACTTTATTTCTATTGTATTTTTCTCCAAAATTTTGTGCAATCAAAAGACTGTGAGAAAACTTAATAGATTATTTCAATTATGAGATAAATTCGTATCTTGTGATTAGAGGAAAAGCAGCTTCCTTTGAAATAAAACTCAGATCTCAAGGCCTTTGTGTGTCTTCATTCTTCCACCTAGCAATATTTTCCTGCTTTTTCCCATTCTTTTCTTCTTTATTCCCAAGTGGATCCAGCATACCTTCAAGACTTGGCTCAGATGTCTCAGTGATTACTTCTTTCACTCTGTTTCTATTCATTCATTTAAAAGGTGAAAATACTAAAAACACAAATGTATTTAGTATAGAAATGCTCTTTGTTATAAGATATAGTCTTTGTCCTATGGAGCAAGTCCACTTGATATGTGGCCAGTCTAAATTGAGATGTGCTGTCAGTATAAGATGCACACCGAATTTTGAAGACCCAGAATGTAAACACAAAATTTATGACTTATTAATAATATTTCATATTATAATGATATAATAAAATATTTCAAGATGCAGGGTAAAATAAAATAAGTTATTAAAATTAACTTCACCTGTTCCTTTCTGTTTTTAACATGGTTATTAGAAAATTTAAAATTACAAATGTGGCTGGCATCAGATTCTATTTGACAACATACCCTAGACTATGAAGATCCTCAGAATAAGGATTATGTTTTCCTAATTTCTGTATTTAAATACCAATTACATATAGAATGAACAGGTGTAATAAATGTCTTAACTGAATATGTACTTTAATAGCCATCATTAATGTTCTAGAGCTAAGAACAAGATGCTAATTTGCAGTGTCAAAAGTTACTTTAGGATTGAAACGTTTGATGCTCTAATTTTTTTGTATTTATTTTTTAAGATATAACAGTTTGGGAACAACTCTAATGTTTTCTTTGCACAGATGATTTGATTTAGTTCCTTCTACATCCTGTTTGTTCGTGCCCACAATCCTTTCACCGTTATTTCGCCTGGCACATTATACAGAGATGACTTTCCTCAAATACTGCCTGATTGTTCAGCAGAGGGCCAAATGCTATACCCTGATTTTGCCTGGCAGGATCATGAGCTAGAGATGTAATGAAAAAGATAGCAGGTAATAGCACAATGCTTGAGCAAATCTGTTCATTTACCACTGGCATTCCAATTAGCTGTCCAGCAAGCCTCAGGAGATTCCCAAATCCATTTTTTGTGACTTGTATAATGGAGAGCAAAGTCTCTAGGAAATTTGTTATTGCTTTGGGAAGTCCAAGAAGTAGGTAATGTATCATTTCCTAGTGGCTTCTAGAATCTCAGTTCAGCCTCTTAAGACTTCAGGATTTGGATTTTGCTTTGTTTTATTTATTTATTTATTGGCAAAAGGTGGAGAGATGAGGACTGTGACTGATTCTTATTTGCTGCGGTCCCAAAATCAATAGCTGATCAAGGAGACTAATGAGATACATCAACTAAATACAGATTGAGAATCCTTAATCCAAAAATCAAAAATCCAAAATGTTGCAAAAGTCAAAATTTTGGGGGCAGTGACATAATGCCCCAGGTGTAAAAATTCACACCTGATCTCATGCGATGGGTTCCAACTATAGGTTCTTATCATGCACAAAATTATTTAAAATTGTATAAAATTATCTTCAGGCTATACATATATATGATGTATATATAAAACATAAATGAATTTCATGTTTAGAGTTGAGTCCTATCCCCAAGACATTTCAAGCACAGACATGCAAATATTCCCAAATCTCAAGAATATGAAACATGAAACATTAGCATTTTGTTTTAGAATTTTGCATAAGGGATACTCAATCTGTACCACATGTAATCCTGGATTTGATTTTGGGTTAAAAAAAAGAATATTCCTGGGACAATTCACAAAAGTTGAATAAAGTCTGTAAAATAATAATAATTAATATTAATTTCCTAATTTACATTATTGTACTGTTGTTATGTATGTACATTTACATTCATATTACCATATTTTCAGAAAGTACATTTTTCACATTTTATGAAATTCTGAATTCTTGACCACTTGAAGTTTGCTGATTTTTTCTAAATTCCAGTTATATTTTTATAATATTTATAAATATAGTTATATAATATTTAAAATATATTCATATTTAATTTTCTGAACAATATAGGATTCTTCTGGTGGCCAAGTAATATCTTTCATAAATTATTTCAGATATTAATATAGTTTTAATCTGATGAATAAGGCTATATATATATTGAAATGAAGTTAAACCAAACATATATATGGATTTTCCATTATGATTTTTCTGTTTCAACTTAAAATATGCATGTTCCACCCAAACTATCTCTTTAAATATGCTTCAAAAATTTCAAGTTGCTCTTAGAATCCTGAGGAGATATCACATTTCATTTTATGGTAATTAACTTTCATTCCTGACTTGGGGTACTAGGAGTTATTTAACCGTTTCTAGGGACAAAGTGAAAATTTTAGAAGGAATCTATGCTGACAGTATAAAACAGAGACAATAAAGGGGAGAGACTGGGATTGCAATTGTACAACCAATGATGGGACCATAACTAGAACAGTGGCAGTAAGAACAAAACAGAGAGTCCCGTTATCACAGCCATTTCAGAGGCAGCATTGCACTATTGGAACACCCACATTGAGACAGAGAGAACTCAACTTTTCACTAGACTTGCCAAGACTGGTGACTGAGAGGCCTGAGAGAAGGTGTCCAACAAACAGCATGGAAGGAAGGTATTTTTGCATTATTTTATTGATGCTCAACGTTTGAAAAGTTTTTAAAATATATATACTCTTTAGGATACATTTTCTTTTTTTTTTTCTTTTTATTATTATTATCATTATTATTATACTTTAGGCTCTATGGTACCTGTGCGCAACGTGCAGGTAAGTTACATATGTATACATGTGCCATGCTGGTGCGCTGCACCCACCAACTCGTCATCTAGCATTAGGTATATCTCTCAATGCTATCCCTCCCCCCTCCCCCCACCCCACAACAGTCCCCGAAGTGTGATGTTCCCCTTCCTGTGTCCATGTGTTCTCATTGTTCAATTCCCACCTATGAGTGAGAATCTGCGGTGTTTGGTTTTTTTTGTTCTTGCGATAGTTTACTCAGAATGATGATTTCCAATTTCATCCATGTCCCTACAAAGGACATGAACTCATCATTTTTTATGGCTGCATAGTATTCCATGGTGTATATGTGCCATATTTTCTTAATCCAGTCTATCATTGTTGGACATTTGGGTTGGTTCCAAGTCTTTGCTATTGTGAATAATGCTGCAATAAACATACGTGTGCATGTGTCTTTATAGCAGCATGATTTATAGTCCTTTGGGTATATACCCAGTAATGGGATGGCTGGGTCAAATGGAATTTCTAGTTCTAGATCCCTGAGGAATCGCCACACTGACTTCCACAAGGGTTGAACTAGTTTACAGTCCCACCAACAGTGTAAAAGTGTTCCTATTTCTCCACATCCTCTCCAGCACCTGTTTCCTGACTTTTTAATGATTGCCATTCTAACTGGTGTGAGATGGTATCTCACTGTGGTTTTGATTTGCATTTCTCTGATGGCCAGTGATGGTGAGCATTTTTTCATGTGTTTTTTGGCTGCATAAATGTCTTCCTTTGAGAAGTGTCTGTTCATGTCCTTTGCCCACTTTTTGATGGGGTTGTTTGTTTTTTTCTTGTAAATTTGTTGGAGTTCATTGTAGATTCTGGATATTAGCCCTTTGTCAGATGAGTAGGTTGTAAAAATTTTCTCCCATTTTGTAGGTTGCCTGTTCACTCTAATGGTAGTTTCCTTTGCTGTGCAGAAGCTCTTGAGTTTAATTAGATCCCATTTGTCAATTTTGGCTTTTGTTGCCATTGCTTTTGGTGTTTTAGACATGAAGTCCTTGCCCATGCCTATGTCCTGAATGGTAATGCCTAGGTTTTCTTCTAGGGTTTTTATGGTTTTAGGTCTAACATTTAAGTCTTTACTCCATCTTGAATTGATTTTTGTATAAGGTGTAAGGAAGGGATCCAGTTTCAGCTTTCTACATATGGCTAGCCAGTTTTCCCAGCACCATTTATTAAATAGGGAATCCTTTCCCCATTGCTTGTTTTTCTCAGGTTTGTCAAAGATCAGATAGTTGTAGATATGTGGCATTATTTCTGACGGCTCTGTTCTGTTCCATTGATCTATTATCTCTGTTTTGGTACCAGTACCATGCTGTTTTGGTTACTGTAGGCTTGTAGTATAGTTTGAAGTCAGGTAGTGTGATGCCTCCAGCTTTGTTCTTTTGGCTTAGGATTGACTTGGCGATGCGGGCTCTTTTTTGGTTCCATATGAACTTTAAAGTAGTTTTTTCCAATTCTGTGAAGAAAGTCATTGGTAACTTGATGGGGATGGCATTGAATCTGTAAATTACTTTGGGAAGGATGGCCATTTTCATGATATTGATTCTTCCTACCCATGAGCATGGAATGTTCTTCTATTTGTTTGTATCCTCTTTTATTTCCTTGAGCAGTGGTTTGTAGTTCTCCTTGAAGAGGTCCTTCACATCCCTTGTTAGTTGGATTCCTAGGTATTTTATTCTCTTTGAAGCAATTGTGAATGGGAGTTCACTCATGATTTGGCTCTCTGTTTGTCTGTTATTGATGTATAAGAATGCTTGTGATTTTTGTACATTGATTTTGTATCCTGAGACTTTGCTGAAGTTGCTTATCAGCTTAAGGAGATTTTGGGCTAAGACGATGGGGTTTTCTAGATATACAATCATGTCATCTGCAAACAGGGACAATTTGACTTCCTCTTTTCCTAATTGAATGCCCTTTATTTCCTTCTCCTGCCTGATTGCCCTGGCCAGAACTTCCAACACTATGTTGAATAGGAGTGGTGAGAGAGGGCATTCCTGTCTTGTGCCAGTTGTCAAAGGGAATGCTTCCAGTTTTTGCCCATTCAGTATGATATTGGCTGTGGGTTTGTCATAAATAGCTCTTATTATTTTGAGATATGTCCCATCAATACCTAATTTATTGAGAGTTTTTAGCATGAAGGGTTGTTGAATTTTGTCAAAGGCCTTTTCTGCATCTATTGAGATAATCATGTGGTTTTTGTCTTTGATTCTGTTTATATGCTGGATTACATTTATTGATTTGCGTATATTGAACCAGCCTTGCATCCCAGGGATGAAGCCCACTTGATCACGGTGGATAAGCTTTTTGATGTGCTGCTGGATTCTGTTTGCCAGTATTTTATTGAGGATTTTTGCATCAATGTTCATCAAGGATATTGGTCTAAAATTCTCTTTTTCTGTTGTGTCTCTGCCAGGCTTTGGTATCAGGATGATGCTGGCCTCATAAAATGAGTTACGGAGGATTCCCTCTTTTTCTATTGATTGGAATAGTTTCAGAAGGAATGGTACCAGCTCCTCCTTGTACCTCTGGTAGAATTCGGCTGTGAACCCATCTGGTCCTGGACTTTTTTTGGTTGGTAAGCTATTGATTATTGCCACAATTTCAGCTCCTGTTATTGGTCTATTCAGAGAGTCAACTTCTTCCTGGTTTAGTCTTGGGAGGGTGTATGTGTAGAGGAATTTATCCATTTCTTCTAGATTTTCTAGTTTATTTGCATAGAGGTGTTTGTAATATTCTCTGATGGTAGTTTGTATTTCTGTGGGATCAGTGGTGATATCCCCTTTATCATTTTTTATTGCATCTATTTGATTCTTCTTTTTTTCTTTATTAATCTTGCTAGTGGTCTATCAATTTTCTTGATCCTTTCAAAAAACCAGCTCCTGGATTCATTAATTTTTTGAAGGGTTTTTTGTGTCTCTATTTCCTTCAGTTCTGCTCTGATTTTAGTTATTTCTTGCCTTCTGCTAGCTTTTGAATGTGTTTGCTCTTGCTTTTCTAGTTCTTTTAATTGTGATGTTAGGGTGTCAATTTTGGATCTTTCCTGCTTTCTCTTGTGGGCATTTAGTGCTATAAATTTCCCTCTACACACTGCTTTGAATGTTTCCCAGAGATTCTGGTATGTTGTGTCTTGGTTCTCGTTGGTTTCAAAGAACATCTTTATTTCTGCCTTCATTTCGTTATGTACCCAGTAGTCATTCAGGAGCAGGTTGTTCAGTTTCCACGTAGTTGAGCGGTTTTGAGTGAGATTCTTAATCCTGAGTTCTAGCTTGATTGCACTGTGATCTAAGACATAGTTTGTTATAATTTCTGTTCTTTTACATTTATTGAGGAGAGCTTTACTTCCAAGTATATGGTCAATTTTGGAATAGGTGTGGTGTGGTGCTGAAAAAAATGTATATTCTGTTGATTTGGGGTGGAGAGTTCTGTAGATGTCTATTAGGTCCACTTGGTGCAGAGCTGAGTTCAATTCCTGGGTATCCTTGTTGACTTTCTGTCTCGTTGATCTGTCTAATGTTGACAGTGGGGTGTTAAAGTCTCCCATTATTAATGTGTGGGAGTCTAAGTCTCTTTGTAGGTCACTCAGGACTTGCTTTATGAATCTGGGTGCTCCTGTATTGGGTGCATACATATTTAGGATAGTTAGCTCTTCTTGTTGAATTAATCCCTTTACCATTATGTAATGGCCTTCTTTGTCTCTTTTGATCTTTGTTGGTTTAAAGTCTGTTTTATCAGAGACTAGGATTGCAACCCCTGCCTTTTTTTGTTTTCCATTTGCTTGGTAGATCTTCCTCCATCCTTTTATTCTGAGCCTATGTGTGTCTCTGCACGTGAGATGGGTTTCCTGAATACAGCACACTGATGGGTCTTGAGTCTTTATCCAATTCGCCAGTCTGTGTCTTTTAATTGGAGCATTTAGTCCATTTACATTTAAAGTTAATATTGTTATGTGTGAATCTGATCCTGTCATTATGATGTTAGCTGGTTATTTTGCTCATTAGTTGATGCAGTCTCTTCCTAGTCTCGATGGTCTTTACATTTCGGTATGATTTTGCAGTGGCTGGTACCGGTTGTGCCTTTCCATGTTTAGCACTTCCTTCAGGAGCTCTTTTAGGGCAGGCCTGGTGGTGACAAAATCTCTCAGCATTTGCTTGTCTGTAAAGTATTTTATTTCTCCTTCACTTATGAAGCTTAGTTTGGCAGGATATGAAATTCTGGGTTGAAAATTCTTTTCTTTAAGAATGTTGAATATTGGCCCCCACTCTCTTCTGGCTTGTAGGGTTTCTGCCGAGAGATCCGCTGTTAGTCTGATGGGCTTCCCTTTGATGGTAACCCGACCTTTCTCTCTGGCTGCCCTTAACATTTTTTCCTTCATTTCAACTTTGGTGAATCTGACAATTATGTGTCTTGGAGTTGCTCTTCTCGAAGAGTATCTTTGTGGCGTTCTCTGTATTTCCTGAATCTGAATGTTGGCCTGCCTTGCTAGATTGGGGAAGTTCTCCTGGATAATATCCTGCAGAGTGTTTTCCAACTTGTTTCCATTCTCCCCATCACTTTCAGGTACACCAATCAGACGTAGATTTGGTCTTTTCACATAGTCCCACATTTCTTGGAGGCTTTGCTCATTTCTTTTTATTCGTTTTTCTCTAAACTTCCCTTCTCACTTCATTTCATTCATTTCATCTTCCAGGGCTGATACCCTTTCTTCCATTTGATCGCATCGGCTCCTGAGGCTTCTGCATTCTTCACATAGTTCTCGAGCCTTGGTTTTCAGCTCCATCAGCTCCTTTAAGCACTTCTCTGTATTGGTTATTCTAGTTATACATTCTTCTAAATTTTTTTCAAAGTTTTCAACTTCGTTGCCTTTGGTTTGAATATCCTCCTGTAGCTCAGAGTAATTTGATCGTCTGAAGCCTTCTTCTCTCAGCTCGTCAAAGTCATTCTCCATCCAGCTTTGTTCCGTTGCTGGTGAGGAACTGCGTTCCTTTGGAGGAGGAGAGGTACTCTGCTTTTTAGAGTTTCCAGTTTTTCTGCTCTGTTTTTTCCCCATCTTTGTGGTTTTATCTACTTTTGGCCTTTGATGATGGTGATGTACAGATGGGTTTTTGGTGTGGATGTCCTTTCTGTTAGTTTTCCTTCTAACAGACAGGACCCTCAGCTGCAGGTCTGTTGGAGTACCTGGCCGGCCGTGTGAGGTGTCAGTCTGCCCCTGCTGGGGGGTGCCTCCCAGTCAGGCTGCTCAGGGGTCAGGGGTCAGGGACCCACTTGAGGAGGCAGTCAGCCTGTTCTCAGATCTCCAGCTGCGTGCTGGGAGAACCACTGCTCTCCTCAAAGCTGTCAGACAGGGACATTTAAGTCTGCAGAGGTTACTGCTGTCTTTTTGTTTGTCTGTGCCCTGCCCCCAGAGGTGGAGCCTACAGAGGCAGGCAGGCCTCCTTGAGCTGTGGTGGGCTCCACCCAGTTCAAGCTTCCAGGCTGCTTTGTTTACCTAAGCGAGCCTGGGCAATGGCGGGCGCCCCTCCCCCAGCCTGGCTGCCGACTTGCTGTTTGATCTCAGACTTGCTAGCAATCAGCGAGACTCCGTGGGCGTAGGACCCTCTGAGCCAGGTGCGGGCTATACTCTCCTGGGGCACCGTTTCCTAAGCCCATCAGAAAAGCACAGTATTCGGGTGGGAGTGGCCCGATTTTCCAGGTGCTGTCTGTCACCCCTGGAAAGGGAACTCCCTGACCCCTTGCGCTTCCCGAGTGAGGCAATGCCTCGCCCCTGCTTCGGCACACGGTGCACTCACCCACTGACCTGCGCCCACTGTCTGGCACTCCCTAGTGAGATGAACACGGTACCTCAGATGGAAATGCAGAAATCACCCGTCTTCTGTGTCGCTCGCGCTGGGAGCTGTAGACCGGAGCTGTTCCTATTCGGCCATCTTGGCTCCTCCCCTAGGATACATTTTCTGTAAAACTTTAGGTATAAGTCCATTATAGCTAAAGGGAATTTGCTTGGAGAAATGTGTGAATCAATTAAGAGGGTGCTCCTGTGAGATCAGAGTCACCCACATAGATCTGTAAGACTGAAAATGTTTTATAGAAACCACACTCGCTATGGCCACTGTATTCTTTAATTTTTCAGATTTTCCACGGGAAGAAAATACTCAGCTTTAGAATATTAGCACATAAGGAAAGGGCAGCTGATATTTTCCCAAAATGTCATAATTTATTTTTGCCTATTTACATCATATGGTAAAAATATTTCTTGACAGATAATAGGAAAAAAAGAGAGTGAGAGAGATTGGGGAAGGGAAGGAAGGGAGAGAAACAGGAAGGAAGGATGGATCATCCAATATAAATCACATGTAAAATAACCCGGAAAATAACTGATTGAGTCAAAGGCCGATATGAGAGCTTAAAATGTTAGTCACTATCAAAAGTCTTCTTTTCATCAAAAGCTGACAGCAACTGGCCAAGGCATTCACTAACTGATGTGCTAAAGAATCTCCAGCCAAGAGGCAAAAATGAATAAAGCGAAAATCACTGCTATTACCCTGAGTTGAAGATGACCGATCAGGCCAAGTCGACCTGTGAGGACTGAAAGTCAGTGAGCCGAAAGCTGCTGTCAGAGACCCGGCCTGCTCTGAATGCCAGGAATCCTCCTTCACCCATCAGCAATAATCACTGTTAAAGGTCTGTCATCCTCTGCTTTTCATCATAGCTAATCAGCACACAGGAGTGCCCACAACCACACCATATCATACTCTCCTTAGTCCAAACTTGAAAACTGCCATTGTCCTTTAAAATTTGACCTTTATAGAGATTTACTTTCCTCAATCTCCAAATTCTCTTTAGTATTTCTTTCCACCCTCAAAAACAAACAAAAACCCTTGACTCTGAATTAGCGAATATATCTTAGTATTGTTTTTATATACCCTTGATTGAGATTATCTTTAATCTTAAGTGACATGAAATCATTCTTTGATAGCTTCATTTAACCAAACTCCTATTTGTATTTTAACTGGTAGTGGTACAGTGGTTTTGCCGTTTATATCCACGGAGTATTTGGCTATTTTTCCCAAGAACCTTTCACCTCTTCATCACCTCCACTGCTGACACAGACGCATACACACACAACATATAGTACACACACAACACACAACTTTTTATTTCACTGTCTGCTAAAGTGAGTGAGTTTGCTTTACCAAATAGCTGACTAGATGTCAGATTTGAAGTAGGTGGTGCTGAAGATAATTCTAAGCATTCTGGGCTTAGGAATTAAGAGGGTAACTCAAATTCTATGAAAATGCATCCTTTTGTGTTATGCATTCAGCAGTCATTCTCCCCAGCAAAGGGGAGTTAACTCAGGCAATGACAGGCTCTCTTGAGCTATTACATGCAAACTCCATTAATCCTTCAAACAAAAAGAGGGGCTGAACAAGTCTTAGTTCCAGATGTGTCTCTTCCTGCCAGCCCGTCCTGCCCAGATACAGGTACCAAAGTTCTGCCCTTGACAGGCCTGACCCTGCTAGTTCATACACCCATGAAAATCTAGCCTGGCTGTGGGATAAGCACAGCTGCCCTATGAACACTCAAACCTGGAAGCATCTTCTGTGTCTGGGGAGAATTTATTCCTCTGAGGCTTTCATGGCAACTCACAAGGCTGCCACTGTACCTAATCCCAAATGTGTGTGGCTGTTCTGTCTGACTCTCCCCATGACCAGGGCTCTGAGTCCAAATCTCCAAAATGGCTTCCTCATTATGGGTCCCACAAACTGAAGCTTAACCCCAATGACCTTGATTGTTTCTACCAATGACATCTCACAGGGTTCGATCCTGCTCCTCAAATCAACCCATACCCCTGACACTGAGAACTGCTTCCACTCAGAGTGCAGCCACCCCAGAATAGTGGCTCTTAACACTAGGTGTGTATCAGAATCCACTCAAAGTTCAATTCCTTTTCCTCCAAATAAGAAATAGTGACTTAGGTAGCAAGACCAGACCCAGGACAATATGATAACAATTATGTGCAATTCCAAACAATTCTAGTTTGAAAGCTGTTGCAAACATTTTTTAGAAGTGATCAGGCTACAAATCATTAAATAAAGTAATAAATATTCTGGTATGGAATCTATTCTGATAATTAGTTGCCATGTTAATCTTGGCATGATTAAATTATTGCTTCAACAATTTCTTAAATTAGTGAATCTCCTTTCCTTTTTTTTGAGACAGAGTTTTGCTCTTGTTGCCCAGGCTGGAGTGTAATGGCGCGATCTCGGCTCACTGCAACCTCCGCCTCCCAGGTTCAAGCAATTCTCCTGCCTCAGCCTCCTGAGTAGCTGGGTTTACAGGCGCCTGCCACCACACCCAGCTAATTTTTTTGTTTGTTTTTTAATAGAGATGGGGTTTCACCATGTTGGGAAGGTTGGTCTTGAACTCCTGACCTCAGGTGATCTGCCCACCTCGGCCTCCCACAGTGCTAGGATTACAGGCATGAGCCACCACGTCCAGCCCAGTGAATCTCCTTTCTACTCTTCTACTAATTTCTCCTGAATCTCATGCTATCTGATACTTCTCAGCTCCCCTGACATACCATGACCGTTGTCATGGCAAGCTACCAGCACTATACAAAAGCAAACCTTATAAACCATTTGTCCTACCTCATCTCACAACACAGTTCCTGCTTTGTTTTGTTTTGTTTTGTTTCTCATCTCTCTGGCATTTGACCTCAGGATTCATCTGGACTCACTACTACTTATGGTTAGCTCTGATTCTGCAGCTGAAGGACTCACTTCTCTTCTTCTCTATGAATTCAACTTTCCTCCCAGAACAACAACCTTTAACTATAAACTGTCCTTGATATTATCTGAGTCTGTTTGTGCTGCTATAACAAAATATCTAAGAGTGAGTAATTTATAAGCAACAAAAACTTCCCTTCTGAAGCCTGGAAAGTCCAAAATTAAGGCACTGTCAGATTTGGTGTATGGTGAGGGTTAGTTCCGCATAGATGGCACCATCTATGTGTCCTCACATGGTGGAAAGGATGGAAGAGCAAAGAGCAAAAATGGTCTTAGGATGATCTCTTCAACCGCCTTCATAAAAGGGGAGCCCTCATGACGATCACTTCCCCAAAGGCCCCACATCTTGATACCATCACCTTGGGGTTTAAATCTCACCGTAAGAATTTTGGAGGAAAACTCATTCAAGCCACACAGGCATACATAAATTTATTTATGAGTTGTAAAGTTACAGGAATTGTTTTCTTCCTTATGTTTCTGTATGTAAAGATAGTTTAATAATATCTTTATAGTGGAAGGTAGGAAAAAACAGTTATTTTTATTTTCATAAAAAGTAAACTAAACAGTATAATCCACCTAATCATCCTAATGTCTGGAATCAATTCACTTTCTACAAATAGGACTCTCACCACGTTCCTCATGGTCTTCCCTGCTGATGCCCACTTTTTCTCAAACTCCTCTTGTGCACCCTCATTTAGCTAATTTAGGATGCTCTAAATGTTAGGTCTGTCCCTTTGTACAATCTTTACATATAGATTTAGCATGCCTCTCTCCTGGTCCAAAAGCTTCATTGATTTTTTTATTTCTAAAAGTGACCATTACTTGGTGGGACATATCACACTTGGAGAAGTGACTGAATATTTGGGAAATAGATCCTTCAAAAAAAAAGCTGTTTTAATATTATAATTCCAAACCATATTTTGGAAAACTTTCAAAAACCACATATTGCTTCCATAATAAAACCTATAAAATAGAAAATTCATTTCCCTTCATTTACCAACTAGTCATTACATACATACTATGTAGCAGACATGAGTCTAGCTGCAGGGCAAGTTTTGCTGGCTTAGTAAGAGGAAGCAGACAAGCTGGGGTAGTGCTGAGAAAAGATGGTCAAAGTAAAATATTGGGAAGGTTCTACAGAATGGAAAATGACTTTTCCACTACTTTTGATGCAGTTTACTACATCAAATCTCAACTCTGAATATTTTTTAGCAGCCTTGATAGCATAGCTTCACCTAAGCCACTATGGAGGATGGAATGGTGGACCCAAAAAGATATACCCATGCTCTAATTCCTGGAGTGTGTGAATGTGATCTTATCCAGGTAAGAGCTAAATCTAGTGACAAGTGTCCTTACAAGAGACACACAGGGAGAAGAGGAGAAGGTCATGTGAAGACAGAGGCTAAGACTGGAGTGATTACATCCACAAGCCAAGGAATACCACCAGAGGCTGAAAGAGGCAAAGAGAAACTCTCCCCTGGAGCCTTCAGAGAGAGTGTGACCCTGCCGACACACTTAAATTTCAGACTGTGACCTGCAGAATTGTGAGAATACTTTCCTGTTGTTTAAGCCACCAAGCTTGTGTTAATTTGTTACAGCAATCACAGTAAACTAATGAAGCCATATCCTCTCATTTGCACTCAAGTTTCCACACCCTATAGCAACAGAGGGTGTGTACATTTGATATATAATAAATTCTTAATGGACTCCAGACCAATTGTTTTATGTAGTTTAAAAACTAGCTCTGGGGTAGGGGAGAGGGTTAAGGGCAGCCCAAATTGATTCAAAATTATTCTTCTGCTCATACAACATTCATAATCTTACTCCAGAAAAACATATGGTAAAATATAGTATATTTTTATTTCCTTGCTTACCATGAGCTATACCAAACAAGAAAGGAAAAGCACAGCACAAATAATTTTGATATTTTTTCAAAGACAATATGCTCAATTTTTGAGAAAATTATTCTCTAAATAATTCCAGAAATATACTTTATCTTTTACATAGGATGTACATTGATTGGACACTTATTTTTATTCTTTTCACATCTAAAGCACCTCCCATTAATCTCTTCTCTTTAGCTATGATAACTAACACATACATGAATTTTCATTTGGCAAGAGTGGATTTGGAAATCCAATATTCAGAAACCATTCAGAGTTCTAACTTTGTTACCTAGTAATTATAAATTAAACTACAAACCAAGACTGTACAATACTCAATGCTAAATGTAAAGAAGTTTTACATTCAAATAAAATAAAAATTTCATATAAGAACTAAGCATAAAACAGCATTGAAAATAGGAACACACTTATATAAAATGTAAAAGAAAACACAGAAAACGAGAGAAAAAGTTACCAGTTATATTTCTGCAACACTTGACCTTAACTTCCTAAAAATACTTTGGGCTGTAATTAAGCAAAAAGATAAGATAGATGTTGAGTGGAGGAAGGGGAAATAAATAAAGCTCTGAGTGGGAATTTCCTGACAAATGTGCCTTACCATTGGAGCTGAGCGGCATCTGCATTGCTTGCATTTCCTTTCATTACCCCAACACCAATCACTTGCTCATTTATCATTCCCATACATACGGCATTATTGAAATGTGATGATTCACCGCTTTCCATTGATCAAATAACATTCAGAGTTATTTTCAAATGCTTTGCATATAGAGGTGACTAAATAACTAAAAAGCTGTGCATCTTCCTTTTTAATAACACATTGAGGAAAAGATTTGGTAAACCTGATTTCTATTAACTTCTCCCATTAGCATGGAGCCCATGCTCTCTTCACTGGCTCCACAGACCTTAATGCCACTCTCCCGCCATGCCTGCTCATTCCACATGCTTTCATGTGCAAACGGACAAAAAATGTGTCAACTGAGAACAATTGTGAGCCATTTACCTCAAATAAAAATATAAAGAGAACTGGGAGCAAATAGATGTGACAATTATGTAGGAGACTCTTTAGTATGTCATCTGGGAATACAGAATGTTATAGATGAACAGACCAGACTTTGTAAATCAGAAGTTATACTGCCGTCCTTTCAGAATGTGACTATGTGTGTGTGTGTGTGTGTGTGTGTGTGTGTGTGTGTGTGTGTCTGCTGAATGGAAAGAAATATGATCTATACATGAGTCATTTTTGCAACCCTCTGAGAGCTTAGTGATATGTCATTGGGGATGTTCAGAAACTGTTTATTGATTGTAATGGACATGTGGATTCTCCTTTTCTACATCGTAGAATCTCATTTAGAGATGCCAGCATCTCTGGTTTAGTAACCCAAATGGAAGATGTGTTAGCCCTACTGAGAGTTTGTAGGACCTCTATGATATGGCAATTACACATCTAAATTCAGTTCTGAGCAAACTGCTGAAGGCAGCTGTCACCCATGCTTCCCTCTATAGGTAAGCACAGCTAAGGCAACAGCTAAATTCAACAAGATAATGTGGGCAGCTGTGAAAGGACACAATCTCTTCTGTATTGAATCTGAAAAATCTTGTAGTACAACACATATTAGATTCTCTCTCTCTTTCCCTTCCTCCCTCCTTTTCCCTCTGTCTCTGATAGGCAGGAAATGGATGGAACATTGACATTTACAGAGCACCTACCATGTGTTAGTTAAGTTGTGCACTAGGTGCTTAACCTTACTTTAACCCTAACTAATTCAATTATGATAACAATATTGTCTTCGGAGAAACCTCAGCTCAGAATTCTTGCCAGCCCACTGTTCAGAGGTGTAAACGGATGCACAGTTAGCCCAACATCCACATCCACCATCTTTCAAAGGAGCACAATAAGATCAACTGATCAATATGGAAACCTTAGGGCTGAGCCAACATATGAGCAGACTACATGGAAAAGTTTTCTTTAAATTAAAATGTAAGAAAATATTTTATTGATCACTGATTAAGGTCGTAAGGAAAGCAGACTGGGGTGCAAACATTCAGAGAATGTTGCAAATACTGGTGGGAATAAGACTGTAGTTTGTAACCTTGGTCATAGACAAGAATCAAGTCAAATGAAGTAGAAGAAAAAGAGAGTGTGATCCACAAGCTAGGAAAGATTAAGACAAAGATAAGTTCAGTCTCCAAGTTGGGAGCAAATATATCTGATAACTCCATAGGTATTAATAGTTGTAATCAGTATTTAAAGCAAATAAAGAATTAGCCAGATGTATCCCAATGTGAACAACATCCCCAGGAGGCAAAAAAGTACTGTACACTTTCCAGGTATATCTAAGTTGTCCTCTTCCAGTTTTTAGAAACCCTCTTAGAGCTAAAGGGACACTAGATTCAAGCCTTGGTTTCCCTTCATTGCATCTTATGCATATATCTTTGTGTTTTGTGAATTTAAAAATGTAATATTAGCAAGAATATATCTACCCAAGAACTTGGACTAGATATTCCAATTTGTACAGCATACATGCTATGGACTGAATGTTTATGTCCCCCTCAAATTTATATGTTGAAATCCTAACCCCCAATGGGATGGCATTTGGACATGGGGATCTTTGGGAGGTAATTAGGCCATGGGGGTGGCACCACCATGAATGAGATTAGTGCTGTTTTAAAAGAGACCCCAGGAAGCCCACTTGCCCTTTCCTCCATGTGAGGTTACAGTGAGAAGATGGCTGCCTATAAATCAGAAAAAGGTCCCTTATCAGACACCAAATCTACCAACACCTTGATCTTGAACTTCCCAGCCTCCAAAAATGTGAGAAATAAATTTCTGCTGTATATAAGCCACCCAGTCTACAGTATTTTTATTATAGCAGCCTGAATGGACTAAGACATTGAGTGTTAGCAATTTTAACCATATTTTCCATGAATAGCTAACACCATTATAAAACTATATCCTCAAATGAAAAATAAAGAATGTCACCACAATAAAAATGACATTTAAGATTCTTAACATTCACTTGGTGTATCATGTGAGACACTTTGTCTCTGACAACTCCAGTGAAAATGAGCTAGATGAACACACAATGGATATAGTGCTGCAGTGATTTCAAAATAGACATCTTCTGTAGTACAGAACTGATATGGTTTGCCTGTGTCTCCACTAAAATCTCATCTTGAATTTTAGCTCCCATAATTCCCATATGTTGCAGGAGGGACCCGGTGGGAGGTAATTGAATCATGGGGGTGGGTCTTTCCCATGCTGTTCTCATGATAGTGAATAAGTCTCATGAGATCTGATGGTTTCATAAACGGGAGTTCCCCTGCACAAGCTCTGTCTTACCTGCTGCCATGTAAGAACTGACTTTGCTCCTCCTCGCCTTCTGCCATGATTGTGAGGCCTTCATAGCCATATGAAACTGTGAGCCCATAAACCTCTTTTTCTTTATAAATTACTCAGTCTTGGGTATGTCTTTATTAGCAGCATGACAACAGATTAATACAAGAATACACATATTCAAAACATACCTGTTTTACTTAAGCAGAAAAAAAGAAAAATTTTATGTATGTTTGTGTTCTATAAAGAAAATACAGCTAAAGAGTAACCATTGTGAAATCTAGGGGATAGGTGTCTGGATCATTCATTTCACTATTCTCCCTACTCTTGTATATGTTTGAAATTTTCATGATCAGATATAACACTTGTATACTGCAGTATGTAAAGCCAGTGGCTCCCATCCCATTGGAGTTTCCCATCACCTCATTGGGAGCTGCATGTGAAATGCTTGTCTCATTCATTGATGTAGCAGGCTGTGCCAATATTCAGGTGTCTAACAGGTCTCCTTATTAAGGAAAAAAAGCACTAACATTGCTTGTCTAATTGTGTCTGGACAATGTAAACAGCCCATCTTCATCCAAGCTGAATTCCTAGTCTCCATAGTAGCATTTCAGTAACTATCAATCAATGTCTTTTAAGACTAGGCCCTGACAAATTGATAATAAAGATAATCTAACACTTCAGATCTGATAAATATTGTAGTAGTACTGATAAGGATGAAAATAAACATTTTCCACAAAGGCTTCTGGAGACAAAATCTCCAACATTAAAGAAGTATTGGATATGTAAAATAAAAGTGCTAACACCCCATTAAGGTGCAAATATAAGATTAGCCTAGACAAGTATGCAAGTGGTACAGATGTTCTGCACTTTACTCGCTCATGTAAATTGGTAGATGATAAATCCTTTGGATTTGGACATTTTGAGAGGGGAAGTTGGTCAAAATCTTAAGAGAAAAGGGTGTTAAGGATTTATCAATATATTATCTCTCCACAGTCTCCATAGCTCTGCTCCTAAATATGTTTGTTAAAGAAGACTTGCTATTGTGAGTAACTTAAGAATTTATGAAGTCAAAATGGCTTAGAGAGACAGGGGTCATAAATATCCTCTGAAAGTATTTAAAATATTATTTTATATATAATAATAACAAAAAAGGAAGGAAAGATGATGACAGTTCACAATAAAGAAAAATATCAATGGTTTCTTACATGTCTTGAATTTGTAAAAAGTGATTATGAGACAGCCAAGTATAAAGGGGTCCCCAGAGAACCTCTGACCGGCCTGCCCACTGGGAGGAGTGTGCACTGGGGTGGAGCTTCAGGAAGTTTGTGCCATTTGCAGTGGGGAAGAGCCTGGCCTCTCCTGTTCTGGGGTGGTAACCAGGGTTTCAGTTTGTGAGGTGGAAGCCTACTAGCAGGACTCTTGCTTTGCTGAAAGCCCTTATTTCCCTTCTTTCCCTTTGCACTCAATAAACCCTGTCCTTCTCACCCTTCAAAGTGTCTGCGAGCCTAATCTTTCATGGTCGTGTCACAAAAGAACATCTTTTAGCTGAACTAAGGAGAAAGTCCTACAACAGTTTCTAAATGATACATTTCCATGGTCTGTCTCTTGCTCACTGAAAAACTTGAGCATATTCATTATGGTGATGGTCCTGCATTTGTTTTGCTTTATGCAGTCATATCCATATGCAAAGACACATAAAAATCTGTTTGGTCCTTCAGCCTACTTTTATTTTTAATTAATTTATTTTTATTATTTTTAGAGACAGGATCATGCTCAGTCTTCCAGGCTGGAGTGCAGTGGTGCAATCATACCTCACAGTAACCTTAAACTCCTGGACTCAAATGATCCTCCCTCCTTAGCCTCACAAGTAACTAGGGCTACAGCTGCATGCCACCATATCCATCTACTTTTTACAATTTTTTTGTAGAGATGGGGTCTTGCTGTGTTGCCCCAGGCTGGTCTTGAACTCCTGGACTCAAGTGATCCTCCTGCCTTGGCCCCCCAAAATGCTAGAATTTTAGGAATGAACCACCATGTTCATCCCCTCTACCCTATTTTTAAATTTTTGTCTTGTTTTGTTTTCATCTTACTAGTCAGAATAAATTGTGATTTCTGTATATTAGAAACCAAACTCTCACAAATGAGGAAAAGATATTAAAAGTATTTGTATGTTGTGTTAGTTTATTCTCACTTTGCTGATAAAGACATACTTGAGACTGGGCAATTTACAAAAGAAAGAGTTTTAATGGACTTACAGTTCCATGTGGCTGGGGAAGCCTCCCAATCATGATGGAAGGCAAGGAGGAACAAGACATGTCTTACATAGATGGCAGCAGGCAAACAGAAGAACTTGTGCAGGGAAACTTCCATTTTAAAACCATCAGATCTTGGGAGACTTATTCACTATCACAAGAACAACACGGGAAAGACCTGCCCCCATGATTCAATTACCTCCCACAGGGTCCCTCTCATAATATGTGGGAATCATGGGAGCTACAAGATGAGATTTCCGTGGAGACACAAAGCCAAACCATATCATATGTCAAATAAGAACTGGAGTTTGGAGGCGGGGCACGGTGGCTCACACCTGTAATCCCAGTACTTTAGGAGGCCGAGACAGGTGGATCATGAGGTCAGGAGATCGAGACCATCCTGGCTAACACGGTGAAGCCCCGTCTCTACTAAAAATACAAAAAAAAAAAAAAATTTGCTGGGTGTGGTGGCGGGCATCTGTAGTCCTAGCTACTCGGGAGGCTAAGACAGGAGAATGGCATGAACCTGGGAGGCGGAGCTTGCAGTGAGCACGCCACTGTACTCTAGACTGGGTAACAGATCGACACTCTGTCTCGAAAAAAGAAAACAAAAAAGAACTGGAGTTTGGGATAAATAATTGAACTGTCATTAATTAAAACATGGATTCATAGGGGCCTACCTGACCAGTAAGAAACCCTGCATAAAAGCTCATGACTCTCATGATTCTAATCTACTCATTCATAGGTTGTATCTAAATTGTGAAAAAAATAATTTACCAGCAATAATCCCATGAATATACAATTGTCTTAATTATCAAAGCACATTTTAATTTCTTATCTATTTTTTGTTTAAAAATTGTTCTGGCAATCTCAAGCATGAACTACTGTATAGGAATTTTGTATTTTACAATCTCTATTGCATATTTTTTTTCTTATTGCATACTATCAAGGCCTTTTGGTGTCTCACTCTCCCTCACCTACACTCTCTTTCTGTCACTCTCATTCCCTTAACCCACAGATTATTTCTGAGAACAACTAAAATGAAAAATGACAGAAAAGACAGATAACACAGTCTTCTGTCTGTGATATTCACAATAAGTAAGGAAACAAGGTTTTCGTGTTTTTGGTTTTCTCCTGATAGTTCATAGCCCACACTCAACCAACCCCCTCCACCACAATCCAGGAGTACTATTTTTGTGAGAACTAGAAAGAAACATAAGCCCTTATGACTTGACTTCTCTTGGGTGAAGAGGAGTGTGGTGGCCCAGGAATGCCACCATCTCTTCTACATTGCTCAGGTTTTCACTCCATTTAAGTGAACCTGTCACTAGCATTCTGTTTCCCACAGCATCTTCCTCACTGGTCATCAGAAAAGGAAACTGACATGAAATTAAATTTCATTCTACAGGAAATATGATTGAGGGCTTTAAGCTTGTCTTGATTTGTGGAAACATGAATATCCCAAGCCATTATCATTGGGCCAGGGACACTAATAATAAAAGCACTGTTTGATGAAGTAAATATCTACACAGGAAAAAAAACATAAAAAAATGGGTAGCAAAATTAGTCACTGTTCCTGCATTGTCTCTCTGAGAAATGAGATGCTTTTAAAGCAGACGCCCTACACTTTAAGAGGGAGCCATGATGAATGATTACGCTTCAACTTATCCAGCAAGGAAAATAATTGTACATCAAAACAGAAACAAGGTGTCTTAAAAATTGTAGATGAAGTAAGAAATGTATTTTCTATCTTAAAAAGAGGAAAGAAAAAGAAATAGGCAAGTAATTGCTGCCTCCTTTCAAAGGGTTAAGCATTTCTGATTAACTTTGGGTCATGCATCACATTTTGAGTGCCTAAGCTTAACGACACACTTCATTGAACCCCATCTAGCAAGCTTCATGCTTATGAAGGTGTTCCTCTTGATTGCTTCTCATCTGGGCTACAAAACGATTGGGTTGGAGACTGACATTGATTAAGTGCAAGAGAACCATGTTTTACTGTGACAGCTGCTAGGCCTCTGTCAACAAATCAATGTGTTTTTTTTTTTCCTTTTTGTCTTAACTCTCCCGTTAGCATCCTGCTGTTACTAGAGATGAAAAACATCTCTATAACTGTCTGCTGATTGACCACTTTCTGATTTTCCAATCACATAAAATGTTTTTATGATGGAAAAGACTAACCCTTCATTCTAAGCAGCTTTTTGTGCACAAATAGTGCAATTCACTGGAATTCTCTGGAGTGTGGCTGCTGCTCCTGTAATTTAGAATCACAATAAAGAGTAAGACATATTTTGCAAAAAAATGTCATTTTACTTCCTGAATTTGATCGGTAAGAGTACAAATGCACCCCGTCCATGAATTTGGGGAACGTTTTAGCAGTGGTCTCACTCACAAATCTTCAACTGTCTAGATAAGGCAGTCATCCTTAATAGCTTTTTACTCATGGAATGCCTTTAGTTATTTATAACAGGGTGAGGTTGTCAAAAGTTGACCTCCCTTAGCATCATGCTGTGCAGGAGGTGTGGCTAGAGGACAGCAAATATAGAGATCCCCAAGCAACAGTGGTTCAAAATAGGACTTTTACAGACATATTGCTTAAAGTAGCAGACTAGCCTCCAGCCTTCTACCACCAACTGTGCGGCTTCGGATTGAGCCCCAAGCTTGCTTGATTGGAACAAACACATGGGGAAAACCTATACAGAATGTGCAAATTACTGCCTAGAGACAAGACAGAGCACTCTGGGACTTTTTAATGAAAAGTGTATTTTCATATGCATATGCATTTGTATATGATTTTATTTCATAACCAAATAAATAACCACAAACCAAGATTTTCACCTGGTAAAGCTTGGACAACGTGGCTTATTTTGCCTAGTCAATTTCTCTTCATGCTGTTAGTAATAAACCCAAAGGACACAAAAAACTTCACTGAAAACTTGTTACATCTTCAACAGACCAAGCCGCCAATAGGATTTCAGCACTAGAAGGTACCACTTGATGTTGGAAGTTGAATGTAGCCATGAATTGCCCTAAACTTTCTGCCAGCTTGATTAGCAAACCACAAGAAATAAAGGAAGAAGGGCCAGGCACGATGGCTCATGCCTGTAATCCCAGCACTTTGGGAGGCCAAGGGGGGTGGATCACCTGGTTTCAGGAGTTCCAGACGAGCCTGATCAACATGGAGAAACCCGATCTCTACTAAAAATGCAATATTAGTCAGGCGTGGTGGCACATGCCTGTAATCCCAGCTACTTGGGAGGCTGAGGCAGGAGAATCACTTGAACCTGGGAGATGGAGGTTGTGGTAAGCCAAGATTGCGCCACTGCACTCCAGCCTGGGTAACATGAGCAAAACTCCGTCTCAAAAAAAAAAAAAAAAAGAAAGAAAGGAAAGGAAAATAAGGAAAGAAAGAAAGGAAGAAAGGAAGGAAGGAAGGAAGGAAAAAGAAAAAAAACTCAAATCTCCTGTATAACGTGGAAAAAAAACTACTTGTTCAGATCAAGGAAAGCATCACTAACCATTTTAAGGAACAAAAAGAAACGGTCTGCTTAAGAAGTCAGGTTTCCAAGTGGGGTAGCACTGGACAGAAATTCTGGCTGTATGCCAATTGTCCTCTACCTTGCTCCTCCTGGGATGACCCCTGAAGGCCCCATGCTGCACAAAATCCTGCACAAAAGAGGATAGCTACAGTAACATCTTTTCCTTATTTCATCCAGGAGAAAAGAAATAGAGCTAATATGAAAAAGTAATGCATCCAAAGGTAAAAGGAGAAAGAGGTAAGATGGCCTAACTTAGTCATGAGGAAAATAGAAAGGCACCTGGAGAGGGTTACAGAAGAGTTCAAGTTAAACAGCTCTTTGGTGTTTTCTGGCACTGGTCTCCACACTTGTGGAGGTATTCTGTTATTATGAAAAAGTTAGCTTCCCCTTGCATTTAGGAAAATCTCTTTCTGATTGCCATAGAGAGGTCATTAGAATTTTCAAAAGTTTTGAAGTTCCCAGTCACATTTAGAAATAAAGAGTTACAAACAGTAAGTAGATCTGGTTTTGTTATAAATGACCAAAATAGAAAATAAATTAGCATAGTAACAAAAATCAAAAGAAATTGTTTCTCATTTGACTTCATGCCCACACAAAAAGTTTCCTAGAATTACAAGGAAATATATCATCTCTTTCAGAGTTTTTCTTCACATTCACCCATGTTTGCCCTATTATATTATTACTTTAAGAACCAAAAAGCTTGAACAATGGATACTATTGCATCTGCGTGATGGTTAATAATGAATGTTAACTTGATTGGATTGAAGGATGCAAAGTATTATTCCTGTGTCTGTAAGGATGTTGCCAAAGGAGATTAACATTTGAGTCAGTGGAATAGGAGAGGCAGACCCACCCTCAATCTGGGTGGACACCATCTAATCAGCTGCCAGCATGGCTAGAATAAAGCAGGCAGGAGAAGAGGGAAGAGCAGACTTGCTGAGTCTTTGTGGCTTTCATCTTTCTCCCATGCTGGATGCTTCCTGTCCTTGAACATCAGACTCCAAGTTCTTCAACTTTTGGACCCTTGGACTTACAGCAGTGGTTTGCCAGAGGTTCTCGAGCCTTTGGTCACAGACTAAAGGCTGTACTGTCAGCTTCCCTACTTCTGAGGTTTTGGGACTCAGACTGATCCACCACTGGCTTCCTTGCTCCGCAACTTGCAGACAGCCTATTGCGGGACTCTACCTTGTGATCGTGTGAGTCAATGCTCCTTAATAAACTCCCTTGCATATATACATATATCCTATTAGTCCTCTTTCTCTAGAGAACTGTGATGAATACAATGTTATGAAATATACACACATGAAAATGTTATATCAGGGCCAGTTGCAGTGGCTCATGCCTGTAATCCTAGCACTTTGGGAGGCCAAGACTGGCAGATCACCTGAGGTCAGGAGTTTGAGACCAGCCTGGTCAACATGGTAAAACCCTGTCTCTACTAAAAATACAAAATTAGCTGGGCAATATGCAGCATGCCTGTAATCCCAGCTACTCAGGAGGCTGAGGCAGGAGAATCACTTAAACCCAGGAGGTGGAGGTTACAGTGAGCTGAGATCGCGCCACTGTACTCCAGGTTAAGAGACAGAGATAGAGTCTATCTAAAAAAACAGAAGTTATATCAAAACATTTATAAATGTTGCACATACTCCCTTTTTTAATAACAAAAGTTGCTTTTATTTTTTCCACTCCTCTTACTTAAATCATAAGGACACTTTTTATTCTAAAAGAAGTAAAAATTACATTAAGGCAAATAAATGATTAAAACCCATTATGGTTATATTTAGTCCCAGGTTTTTTATGAGTGAAAGGGATTCTTTATATTATCAGAAAGTTGAGATTCAAAATAAATTTTGTTTTAAGCTTTCAGAATGTTTCTTTCTCTCTGTCATATGCCTTTAAAAACTTTCCTTTTGTCTCTTCTCTCATAAATGAAAGAATAATTCCAGGCATTTAGGGTTTAATTCACCTTTTTATAACATATGGGAATTAGGGGAACTTTATGTGAAGAGACTCCTTTCTAATTGTCCTAACATGTTGCTGAAGAGGAAGCACTTGTCATGATGTTCTCAAGCCCAGCTTTATCCTAGGTCTAAGACTACATATTTGGCCTAAAAGGAAAGGACTGAAACTTTCATCAACCCTAGGCTGATGACTATAATTTAAAGTATTGTCTTGTCTGAGACAGTTCAAGCTTCATATTGAAATTATTATCTGTGCTGGGACAGAAATGCCACATACATAGGAAAATTTAAATATCCAAGAAAGAGCCTGAAGTTCATTTACATATACACTCTTTTTAGGTACATAAAGAGGTACATTGGATTGCAATGTGTCTTAGACTGTGTTCCATGGAAACAGATGCTGAAACGGAGAATTGCTTCCAAAAGGTTAACTAAGGAAAACTCATGAGATCTACACTTATAAAGCAGGAAAAATGGCAGAACTGAGCAGTGGGAAAAGGTGACCTGCAAGGTAGCTGCTGCTGGAGCATCCACATATCCTAGGGAGCTCTGAGGATGAAATGGCCCATAAGACTTGTGTTCAGTTGAGGCAAAGGTTCTGGCCTTTATCTCCATAGCAGCCAATCTGGGGCCTTGGGCAGCTCCCTATGAGGGAGTACACATGTGGGTGAGTCAGTGCCTACATCCACGACCAATGCCCAGTAAAGAAAGCAGCTGTGAGCTGCTAGCCACAGACATTCCAGCCAACTAAAGAATGGGTGCATCAGACAGTAGAGAGGGTCTGGGAGAAGCCATGGAGTAGCAACTGGGGAAAATATATTGTTTATAGTACAGATTTTTTTTTGCCTTAGTGTAAAAATTCAACACTTTATTTACAGCTGCTCATTTTCACAGCGAAAATATGTTCTAGATTTAATGTTTTGATTTTGTTGTTGCTATGTGTTTACATCAGCCTTATTTACTTCTAATTTAAAATTAATTATCTTAGACTTATAAAAAGAGGAGCTTAGAAAAGATTGCCCAATTTTCTCATTTTACGAATAAAGTAACTCTTCCCATGTCAAAAGGCTGGTCAGTGACAGAGCCATATCTAGAAAAAGGTTCTAATATAAGTTCCTTTCAGGTCACCATTCTGCTTCATTAATTTAAAAATATTTGTCCTGTCTGTATTGAAGACATTGGGGAGATACAAAAGAAAACCCATGGATCCCACCTCCGTGCAGCTTACAATCCAGAGACCATTTGTGCTAAAATATGATCTGTTGTTGCTGAAAATCTTATTCTAAAAAGAAGCTATCACACCATTTGCATTAGCTGTTTTATGACAATCTAGTGTGAAGCCCAGCCTTTTTTCCCTGTAGAAATGTGTTGATTTTCCCATATTTTAGTTAGGAAATCAATTTTAATAATGTTCTTCCTATCACCTCAGTCTGTCTCTGATATGGTTTGGCTGTGTCCCCACTCAAATCTCAACTCGAATTGTATCTCCCAGAATTCCCACGTGTTGTGGGAGAGTCCAAGGGAAAGGTCATTGAATCATAGGTGTCTGCCTTTCCCATGCTTGTCTCATGATAGTGAATACATCTCACAAGACCTGATGTGTTTGTCAGGGGTTTCCACTTTTGCTTCTTCCTCATTTTTCTCTTGCTGCTACCATGAAGGAAGTGCCTTTTGCCTCCTGCTATGATTCTGAGACCTTACCGGCCATGTGAAACTGTAAGTCCAATTAAACTTACTCTTTTTGTTCCCAGTTTCAGATATCTTTATCAGCAGTGTGAAAATGAACTAATACAGTAAGTAAGTTGGTACAAGTAGAGTGGGGCATTGCTGAAAAGATACCTGAAAATATGGAAGTGACTTTGGAACTGGGTAACAGAGGTTGGAAGAGTTTGGAAGGCTCAGAAGAAGAAAGGAAAATATGGAAAAGTTTGGAACCTCCTAGAAACTTGTTAAATGGCTTTGACAAAAATGCTGATAGTGATATGAACAATAAGGTCCAGGCTGAGGTGGTCTCAGATGGAGATGAGGAACTTGTTGGGAACTGGAGCAAAATTGATTCTTGTTATGTTTTAGCAAAGAGACTGGTGGCATTTTTCCCTTGCCCTAGAGATTTGTGAGACTTTGAACCTAAGAGAGATTATTTAGGGTATCTGGTGGAAGAAATTTCTAAGCAGTAAAGCATTCAAAGGTGACTTGGGTGCTATTAAAAGCATTCCATTTTAAAAGGGAAACAGAGCATAAAAATTCAGAAAATTTGCAGGCTGACAATGAAGTAGAAAAGAAAAACCCATTTTGCTGGGAGAAATTCAAGCCAGCTGCAGAAATTTGCATAAGTAGCAAGGAACCTAATGTTAATCCCCAAGACCATGGGGAAAATGTCTCCAGGCTATGTCAAAGACTTTCAGGGGAGCTCCTCCCATCACAGGCCCAGAGGCCCAGGAGGAAAAAGTGGTTTTGTGGGCTGGGCCCAGGGTCCCCATACTGTGGGCAGCCTAGAGACTAGGTGCCCTGTGTCCCAGCTGCTCTAGCCATGGCTTAAAGGGGCCAACATAGAGCTCGGGCCATGGCTTCAGATGGTGCAAGCCCCAAGCCTAGGCAGCTTCCATGTGGTGTTGAGCCTGGGGGTGCACAGAATTCAAGAATTGAGGTTTGGGAACCTCTGCCTAGATTTCATGAGATATATGAAAACACCTGGATGCCCAGGCAAAATTTTGCTTCAGGGGTAAGGCCCTCATGGAGAACCTCTGCTAGGGAGATGCAGAAGGGGAAAGTGGGGTTAGAGCCCCCACACAGAGTCCCTACTGGGGCATCACCTAGTGAAGCTGTGAGAAGAGGGCCACCATCCTCCAGACCCCAGAAGGGTAGATCCACTGACAGCTTGCACTGTGTATCTGGAAAAGCCACAGGTACTCAATGCCAGCCCATAAAAGCAGCCAGGAGGGGGGCTATACTCTGAAAAGCCACAGGAGCAGAGCTGCCCAAAACTATGGGAATCTACCTCTTACGTCAACGTGACATGGATGTGAGACCTGGAGTCAAAAGAGATCATTTTGGAGCTTTAAAACTTGACTGCCTGCTGGATTTTAGACTTGCATGGGTCCTATAACCTTTTTGTTTTGGTCAATTTCTCTCATTTGGAATAGCTGTATTTACCCAATACCTGTACCCCCATTGTATCTAGGAAGCAACTAGCTTGCTTTTGATTTTACAGGCTCATAGGTGGAAGAGACTTGCCTTGTCTCAGATGAGACTTTGGACTGTGGACTTTTGGGTTAATGCTGAAATGAGTTAAGACTTTGGGGGACTGTTAGGAAGGCATGAACTTTTTTGAAATGTGTGAACATGAGATTTGGAGAGGCCAGGGGTGGAATGATATAATTTGGCTGTGTCCTCACCTAAAACTCAACTTGCATTGTATCTCCCAGAATTCCCACATGTTGTGGGAGGGACCCAGGGGGAGGTAACTGATTCATGGGGGCCAGTCTTTCCCATGCTATTCTTGTGATAGTGAATAAGTCTCATGAGATCTGATAGGTTTATCAAGCATTTCCGCTTTTGCTTCTTCCTCATTTTTCTCTTGCTGACACAACAAAAGAAGTGTCTTTCACCTTCCACCATGATTCTGAGTCCTCCCCAGCCATGTGGAACTGTAAGTCCAATTAAACCTCTTTTTGTTTACAGGTTCAGGTATGTCTTTATCAACAGCATGAAAACAAACTAATACAATCTCAAATAACTATGCCCCATGAGTGAGAGGGCTGAGCTTCAGAATTAATTAGACCCAATTCAGGCTCAAGTACACTCTTCCTATTCTTTGAGCTTTCTTCTGTTCCTACTCAATATATTTGCAGGCTAATGTTCCATTTCTCCTTGCATGCCAGATTATTTGTCCTACAGCCATAAATTGCTCTTTTTAAAAGAGATTATCTGTCAACATTACATGGGCCTTCCTGATTCCTCAGTCCAGAGGAGGTAACCAAAGACATCTAATTGCAGGAGATAGAAGCTACAGCTGCCAATCCTAGGGAAAAAGTAGTGCATCCTATCCAGTATGCTGGGACATCCTGCTGTAGCACAGCAAGCTTTGGCCATGGAAACTACTCCTGTCCATATGGTGTTTCCATGTTTCTACTTGCTTCTCTCAACTTAGTTTTTATGATTTATGACAAAGGTGACAATGACAGCGATGATTATGATCATCATCATGATGATATCTATCAAGCACTGACAAGTAATTTTATAAATACCATCATTTCATTTTTATTTTGATCTACAAAAAAGGGTATATTTCACAATTTTTGCAAAGATGACCAACTACATATATCACCTTTCTTTTTTGTAGCATTTCATTCTCTCAAACACAATTGTCGATCCATACTCATACCCTATTTGATGCCTCCATGGAATCTTCGAAAGGAGTTTCCTTGTTTCAGCTGGAGGTGTTATACCTCTATCGTTGTTAACAATTTTACATGTTTATTTTATTTATATATATTTTATGTTTGTATAAAATTTGTTAGAACCACTGCTGCCTTCTTTATAGAAAATTAAAAATAGTAGACAAAAATAGAAGGCTAAAATCCAGCATAAAATACTCTTTATACAAATGCATATCCCACTCCTTCCAACAATTCCTGCTGAAAGCCCCCAATATGAAGTCCAAATGTAAAAGTGAATCCTAATGTCACTATACTCTATCCCTAGGGTCTGTCTCAGCACAACCTGGCAACAGACACAAAAATCAGACACAACTCTAATCTCAAAGTATTGATAAGTAGCAAAATTTTGCTTGTGGTTTTGATGAAGAGATGGAGGAAGAAATGATGACTTCTATTTTATAAAAATAGAAAGGTTCCCTTTAATAAATCCAAACTTATCTTCATGTTTCTCCTCCTCCATCAACTGCTGTCTTCTATTTTCCTTGAAACCTTTCTCTTTATAATTATGTCCAATAAAAATGATCCTCTATCTTTTCTCACTCAATCTTTCCCCAAACTGTCCACCAAATCTCATTTCATAGAACTACTTTGCAAAATAAAACAAACGAATCTAGTACTTTGGGGAAGTAAAGGAAAAGAAAAACAACTAGCACCTACCTAATAGACAGCGTTTTGTTCCATATGGCAGAAGGTTTAAGGGAAGGCATTGGGGCGTGTGTGGGGGTGTCCGTGTGTGTGTGTGTGTGTGTGTGTGTGTGTGCGTGTGTGTGTTCAAGGTGGGGGCAGATTTCAGTGGAGCTGAGCTCATCTCTCCAAAACAACTTGCTGACCTTTTATTTCTTTTTTTCAAAAAAAAAAAAAATGTAATCTGAATGCCATTTAGCTTTCACAACTTTCCTCAGTTCTGGTCTTATGTTATCAACTTCCAATTGGAAAATTCAATAGCCTACCAAAATCTCAAACCTATTTTACTATTAAAAATAACTCATCATGTGTGCTGGGACATTTGCTTCTTTTCAACCTGTTTGATTCATCTTATCATCAAGGTGCTCAAAATTTAAACCTTAGAGTCTTCTCACCTCCTGCATCTAAGTGGCTCTAATTGAAAGTATCTCAAAGCCTTTCCCATCAGCATCTCCATCATCAAAGCCTTGTTTTAACCTCTCATATCTCTTATACAGATTTTGCAATAGCCACTTAAATAGATTAAATTTTCTACCATCAGAAATTGCTTTCCTCTTTTACATAATACGTTCCCTATGATTAAGAACTTTTATTTTTACTCTTTATTATGGAAAATTTCAAACTGATAGAAAAGTAATGGAAATAATAAAATAAACCTAAGTACCCATCAACCAGTTTTAACAATTCACAATTCATAATTGTAATATTATGATTTATAAAAGATATATATATTTGGTATTTGTCTCCATCCCTCTCACAGAACTCCCTAAACTCTTGAAATTTGATAAGTGATAAGAGAGATAAAGGAGAATAGACCATCTTTTGTCATTCATAACAAACCCGTTTCAACTACATTTGAGATTATATTAATGAAGTGACTTTGGGAAAGCCCCTAGATAATTATGGGATAGAGGCCGGTTGCCAGGATAACTAACCAAGTGATTACAGGGTTGGAATTTTTAGCCCCACCCCCGGACCTCCAGTTACAGGAGAAGATTTGGAGACTGACTTGATTACTAATGACCAATGATTTAATGAATTATGCCTATGTAAGGAAGGCTCCATGAAAACACAAAAGAATGAATTTCAGAGAGCTTCAGATTTGGTGAACATGAAGTGCTGGGAGGGTGGCACACCTGGATAGAGCATAAAAACTCACACCTCTGAAACCGCCATTGCTAAATCGCAACTGAGACAGTGAAAGAGATCTGACCTAACAAACTCCATCTTACTTTTAACTTCCAAGCTGTCCTTGTTCATTCCTGGGCATAGGCTGAACTAACCTTGGGAGGAACTTAGTTTACGGTTTATAGTTTAAAACAAAGACGATAACAAGCCTTTCCCAAGGCAAATCCCCTTCTTGCCTGGGACTAGACTGCTGCCTTTGTAGGACTAACAAATCAGCAGCAAGGTTAGAAATTATGGTTTAGGAGTCATGCAACTGGAGGCTACAAGATTCTGACCCTCCGTAAACTTCTCCTAAGATCAGTGCTTTAGATATTTTGCAGACCGTGTGCTTGATGGATCAGCTGGCAGCACCCAGGTTGATAAACTGGCTCATCTGATCTTGTGGCCACCACCCAGGAACTGACTCAGTGCAAGAAGACATCTTCAATTCCCTATGACTTCATCTCTGACCCAACCAATCAGCACTCCTGACTCACTGGCCTTCCCCTACCCACCAAATTATCCTCAAAACCTCTGATCCCCAAAAGCTCAGGGAGACTGATTTGAGTAATAATAAAACTCTGTTCTCCCACACAGCCAACTCTGCATGAAAATTACTCTTCTCTATTGCAATACCCCTGTCTTGATAAATTAGCTCTTTCTTGGCAGTAGGCAAGGCGAACCTATTGGGCAGCTACCCCCGTACCTTGCCCTATGCATCTCTTCCATCTAGCTGTCACTGAGTTTTATTCTTTTCTAATAAACCAGTCATCTGATAAGCAAACTATCTTCCTGAGTTTGGTGAGCTGTTCTAGCAAATTATGGAACATGAGAAGGGGACCTTGGAGACCTCAAATTTATATTTAGTCAGAAGCACAGGTAACAGCCTGGACTTGTATTTGGCATCTGAAGTGGGGGCGGTCTTGTGGGACTGAGCTTTTAACCTGTGGGATTTGACACGATCTCCAGATAGATTGTTTCTGAATTGAATTAAGCTACAGGACACTCATAGGTGTCCATAGAGAATTGGAGAATTGCTTGGTGTGGAAGGAAAAAACCCACACATTTGGTGGCCAGAAGTGTTTTGTTACTAAGAAGAAATACAGTGAGTTTTCCCTTACAATGACCAACTTAATTTCATCTATATTCCATTCCTGATTATATTGAAGTAGATCCCAGGCATTCTATCATTTTAACTCTAAATAGTATAAGACGGGAACTCTATTTTTAAAACCTAATCACAAAACATTATCACATTTAAAAATTAACTATCATTTCTCAGTAGCAACAAATCCAACAGTGTTCAAATCCTCCTGGTTGCCTTACATGTTTTTATTTTACAGTTTGAATCAGGATCTAAATACGGACCATAAATTTCAGTTGTTTCTACATCTCTTAAGTCTTTTCCACTCTATATATGACCACTCCTTTATTGCTTTCATTTTTTCTTTTATTATTGTAGTTGTTGCTGAAGAAAATGAGTTGTTTGTTTTATCTGGGTTTTGCAGATTTCACACCCATGGTATGATTTAACATATCCATTTCTCTATGTATTTCCTATAAATTAATAATTAGATCTAGAGTAGTGAAGAGTAGTGATCTGTTTTAGATTTAACATTTTAAGCAAGAAAACTTCTTAGGTCCTCTCATGTAACTAGCATCAAGAGGTACATAAGAATGGTTTGTCTCTCTTTATTTATGTTACCAGCTACTGCCTAGATCTATTAATTCATTATTTTAAGCAAAAGTATTATATTTTACTGAATCTCGATTTATTAGCTACAAGTTTTCTATAAAAAAAGAACTTTTCCCTGTCAATTATTTGTTTACTCTAAACTGTAGTTTTAAGCTTTGTGCTAAATCACTTCGCAATCTAGGCCTGATCTATCTTATCTAGCTCACCTCCTCCTCCACAGGACACACGTATTTTCCCCAAGGGTGTGGTGGTTTACAAAAACTGTGTTTCAAGATAATTTTTTACATCCCCAGCATTTAGTAATGGCTGGCATATATCAGGCAATTAAGAAATGTTTGCTGAATGGGAGAGTGGATGAGAATTTCCTATATAAGTAACTGATGGTATAATACTTGTATTTATGCATGATTTCAAACACATTCAGACTTTCAGATGCTCATACTTAATGTCAGAAAGAATTCTTTTCAACGTGAGTACAATAATGCACTGACAAGTCATATTAACTTCTAATACAACATTAGCAGTAAATTAAATGAAGACATCCTAAATTATACCATTCAAGAGATAAATGTTATTCTAGAATAGATTTGGCACCATGCACTCTTTGCAATATGAAGTCACCAGTTCTCAAGCATTTTATTTTCTATCACCTGCAGTAACTAGATCATCAGTCTAAGCAGAGACAGATAACATTAGCATTTCAAAGAGAACACTAAACAAACCTGCTTCCATTACAATGAGATTTCATTCTGAGGAATAGCGTTTATCACTCCCTTATTCTCAAGACACCCTCCCTTGCCTTAGATCACACCACACCTATAGATTTTCCTCTTACAAATATCACTTTCAGGCTGGGCGCAATGGCTCACACCTGTAATCTCAGCACTTTGGGAGGTCAGGATGGAAGGATTGCTTGAATCTAAGAGTTCAAGACCAGCCTATGCAACATAGTGAGACCCCACTTCTACTAAAGATACAAAAATTAGGTGGGTGTGGTGGTGCATGCCTGTGGTCCCAGTTACTTGGGAGGCTCAGGTGGGAGGATCACCTGAGCCTGGAAGGTCGAGGCTGCAGTGAGTTATGATCTCACCACTGCACTCCAGCCTGTGCAACAGAGCAAGACTTTGTCTAAAAAAAGAAAGAAAAACAAACAAATATCACCTTTCATTCTGTGTCTGCTGGCTTTTCCTTTCTATATGGTCTTTGAATAAAAGAGTACCTCAAACATTAGAACTAATCTTGCTTTACTTCTACTTTATACTTTTCCCCTAGGCAATGCTTATCTGCTTACAAACTTATTTCTTGCCCACATCTTTCATTTGAATTTTAGAATAACATATGCAAGTGCCTACACTTCACACTGAACATCATCATCATCTTCCTGCTCTTCTTCCTTTTATTGTTTAGAATCTCAAAGGAGAGCACAACTGCATATAGTTAGAACAACTAGGAACACAGCATCAACTGTGACTTCTCACTCTTCTTATCTCTCATATGCAATAAAGTACCAGCTTTCTTTTCTCTTCAACAAATTATTTCTTGAATAAAACCATTTTTCCTTTTTAAAAATATTTTTAATGCATACATAATAACAATACATATTTATGGGATACATGTGATATTTTGATACATGCATACAATGTATAGTGATCAAATCAGGGTAATTGAGATATCTATCACTTCAAACATTTATCATATCTTTGTTTGGGGGAACATTCAAATTCTTCTTTTTTTTTTTTTGTCTTTTGAGACAGAGTCTTACTCTTGTTGCCCAGGCTGGAGTGCAGTGGCATGATCTCGGCTCACTACAACCTCCACCTCCTGGGTTAAAGCGATTCTCCTGCCTCAGCCAGCCAAGTAGCTGGGATTACAGGTGCCAACCACCATGCCCAGCTAATTTTTGTATTTTTAGTAGAGATGGGGTTTCACCATGTTGGCTAGGCTGGTCTTGAACTCCTGACCTCAGGAGATCTGCCTGCCTCAGCCTCTCAAAGTGCTGGGATTACAGGTGTGAGCCACCACACCTGGCCCAAATTCCTCTCTTTTAGCTCTCTTGAAATATACAGTAAGTTGTTCACTATAGTCATCTACTGTGCTATAGAACAATAAAATGTATTCCTCCTAATTGTAATTTTGTACCCATTAATCAACCTCTCCATATCCACTTTCCTTCTCTACACTTGCCAGTCTCTAGTAACACAATTCTACTCTCTACTTCTGTAAGATCGACCTTTCTAGCCCCTACACATGACTGAGAAGATGTAGATTCCACGTTTCTTGATTTCCATTTTTACCACCCCAGTTCAGACCATTAGAAAGGTTGTCTGGGACCATGGCCAGTATTTTCTAATGGCTTCCCTGCATAGAATCTTGCCTTGAGTCAATCCAGAATAATGTTTTAAAGAATTCTTTCATTTTCTTGTTTAAAATCCTTTGGAGGCGTCTATTCTCTGAGGACAAAGAAAAAACTCCCTAACATCTCCTTAAAGCTTTGCCTGATCTGGATACAGTCCTCTATTCCACTCATCCACCCCAACTCTTATTTAAGTCATAAATGTCCTATCAATTTAATAAGCACACTATATTATTTAAGGAAGAGATAAGTCTTTGACACATTGGCTATTCCCTCAGTCTGGGGTATTTGCTGTGAAAGTTGTCAGAATTAAAATGGAGTCACTGATGTTAGGAAAACCCTGATAAATTGAACCAGGGAAGGCCTTGAAGAAAGGGTTCTCATGCTTGGGGCCTGGCAACCAAATCTATCCCGAAAGATGGCAAAAATCACAACCTCATACAACGGCCATACAACCTGAAACAAAAAAATGCTTCTGTGAGAACATCTGCCCAGCAACCGCCTATCCAACCTGGAACTGGAGGCCACCCTTATTATTAATCCTTGTAGCCAGGGATAATTGTTTCAAAACAATTATGTAAAATCCCCCTTATTTTTTTCCTTTAAAAACCTTTGTCTTCCTTCACCTCCCTAAATATACATATAGTTAACTATGGCACGTATATTCCCATTGCAACACTCTATTCCCAATAAACATCTTTTCTTTTAGAGAGACTCTCTCTGCTTGTTATTTAGGCTGATGATGACCTCACTCTTCTGCTTCATCTAATTTATCATCAGAGCCTTATCACAATCACAATTAAATGATTAATTGTGTCATAAGTTGGGAGAGCTTTTTAAAATTATTTTTAAAATACTGGCCTCCTATATTCATCAGGGTTCTCTCAAGGGACAGAACTAATAGGATATATATATGGGAGTTTATTAAGTATTAACTCACACAATCACAAGGTCTCACAATAGGCCATCTGCAAGCTAGGGAGCAAGGAGAGCCAGTCCAAGTCCCAAAACTGAAGAACTTGGAGTCTGATGTTCAAGGGCAGGAAGCACCCAACATGGGAGAAAGATGTAGGCTGGGAGGCTAGGCCAGTCTAGTCTTTTCATGTTTTCTGCCTGCTTTATATTCTAGCCACACCGGCAGCTGATTAGATGGTGCCCACCCAGATTAAGGGTGAGTCTGCCTTTCCCAGCCCACTGACTCAAATGTTAATCTCCTTTGGCAACACCCTCACAGACACACCCAGGATCAATACTTTGCATCCTTCAATGCAATCAACTTGACACTTATTATTAACCACCACACCTCCCAAACTAAGATGTGTTCTTATGAAGGCTAGAAAGCTAGGGCTTTGTCAGTCTTAATCACTGATCTCTTAATTACTAGCACTGTCTCTGATGCATAATATACAGTAAATAAATACTTGTTGAATAAAGAAAGGAATTAACCAATCAGTTAATGAATCAAAATTCACAAGGAAATTTCATTTTGTACTTTTGCTTACTAGGGCTTCAGGGACTTTCACGTCTGGGCCGAAGCAAAATCTTCTGATAAGGCATACACACTCATCTTTGAAAGCAACTAATAAATATAGTAACTGTATTTTTAGTTTTGTCCAACACAATTTTACACAACTAGCATTTATAAAGCATCTTTTAATAAGCAGCAATTAATTCAATCATCATATTTTTTACTGAATGGCAATTATGAATACTGTGCTAAAAGCCATATACCCCTTTAAAGCTCTGAATGGCTGTTAGAGATGATTAATCCCCTCTAGTGCCCACTGGCATGTTATCTGCTACATAGAAGTTGCTAATACATATTTTATTTTTCTATTATTTTTAGAAGTAATGAAGTAACATTGGGAAATACTGGTAGGTAAGATTATGTAGATTATAAAGGGCTTTGTGCTCAAGCCATTCTTGACTCGTACCATAAAAAGGAACCTCCGCTCCATCATTCAGTTGACATAATATCTCCACATTTTAATGCAGTGAAATTGTATTGATGGAAAATTTACTATAAGGTAATTGACAATGGATTTTTTTAAAGTGGCTTAAACGGAGTCCCTTGCAGAAGACTGCTGTGTAAAATTCAACAGATTTACCTTGGAATGTATTATAGTCATTTATAAATGTGGAGTCTTTGATAAAGAAATTTCACCAACAAAGAAATCTCACAAACAGAATATTTTAATTCTCAATAGTATATCTTAGTTTGGTTGATACAATTATTATTGAATGTTATTTGCTCCTGTATTTATACATAACTTAAGATTTGCTAGCATTCCTTAAGTTCAAATCTTCCCCTCCTTACTGATTTGACTATCTGCTTATTCTGTTGGCTATTGAGACAGATGTGTATACTCCTATAATTATGGATTTATCTATTTCTTCTCTTATTTCTGTCAGATTTTGCTTTGTATATTTTGAGGCTATCCCATCAGATGCATATAAACTTAAGCTTACTGTTTCTTCCTGGTAAACTCATTCCGTATTATAAAATTCCAGTTTTTATCTCTATATTTTTTCATTAAATTACTTTGACTTATATTATTGTAACTTCACTGACTCTTCTTGATACTATATCTGGTATGTCTTTTTAATATCCTCTTGCTTTTAAATTTTATTCATCCTTGTATTTAAGGTGAGTTTCTTGTAGGCAGCATATATTTGGGTTTTATTGTTTAATCCAATCTAACAATGTATTTTTAAAATTGTATCATTTAATACATTTACATTTATCACAATTACTAATATATATGAACTTATGTCTACTGTTATGCTATTTGAGTTTTCCACCCCATCTGCTTATTTTCGTTTTTCTTATTGGTTTTCAAGTTTCTCTGTTTTTCCTCTTTTTTGGAGTAATCAATCTTTGTATTTAATTTTCAATTAGCTTTTACTTATACACTTCTTGATTCATATTTTATTGCTTACCTTAACAATTAGAACTTACATTCCAGATTTATTAGTGTGTATATTAAATTTAAACTTTTTACACTTTCTAGACAATGCAAGAATCTAGGACCCTTTAACTTCATTTATCTCCCTTCCTTTTTCTGTACTATTCTTATCACATCTTACAATTCTACATATATTTTAAAGCTCAGAATGTTTTATTACTGTTTTAAGAAGTTAATATTTACTTAGAAGGTTTCCCTACAAATGTATCCTCTTTGTTGCTCTTCAGTCATTCCTACATTGCATCAATTCAATCTGAGATGATATTTCAACATTTTCTTAGGAAAATACTTAAACATCACACTGCAAAAGAATTTTACAATGAACAATCATACACTGCCCACTAGATTCTACAATTAATATTTTACTAACTTCATTTCATCACGTTTATGTAACTTGCCTCCTCTACCTATTATTCCATTCATTCTATTTTTTTTGAAGTATATCTAAGGAATTTACAGACCTCACTACATTGCTTGCTAAATGCTTCAGGATAAACACCATTAGCTATACTTCAGTATTTCTTCACAGCTATTTTATTTTGAGGTAAAATTTACTTACAAAGAAATGTACAAATCTTAACAATCCCATTCAATGAGGTTTGCTGGGTATGTAGTGGTATCTCATTGTGATTTAAACTTGCATTTCTCTGATACTGAATAGTTTTTCACGTGCTAATTTGTATATCTCCTGTTGTAAAGTATCTGTTCAAATGTTTTGCACACTTTTAAGTTTCATCATTTTACTATTGAATTGTATAAGTTCTTCTTATACCCTGCATACCAGTCCTTTGTCAGATATATATGTTGAAAACATTTTATTGTTTTTGTATATTTCTAATTTATTCTCTTGACATCTTTTGAAAAGATTTTTTTTTAATTTTGACGAAGTCTAAATTATCATTTTTTTCTTCTACTGTTGTTGCTTCCTCTATTCTAAGAAAACTTTTGTTTATCCCTAAGTTTTAAAGATATTCTCCTATGTTTTCTTTTAAAGGTTTCACATTTTATGTTTAGATCCAAAACATCTCAAATTAATTTTTGGTGTAATAGGAGGTAGCATTCTAGTTTATTTTTTTCCATATGAATATCCAGTTATTCCAATATTATACACATAAAAGATATCCATTTCTGCATTTAATTGCTGTGAATCTTTGATTGAAAATCAAATGTTAGCCTATTTCTGGACTCTCTATCCTGCTCTGTTGATCTATTTGTTAATCCTTATTCAAATTAAGACTGTCTTCATTATCACAGACTTATAGTAAGTATTGAAGTCAGATAGTGTGATTCCTTCAATTTTATTTTCATTTTTTAAAGATTGCTTTTGGTATTCTAGAATCCATACCAAATTTTAGAGCCACTTTGTCCATACTAAAAGTAAAAAGCCTAGTGGCATTATAATTAAGATGGTATTTTTTTTTTTTTTTTTGCCCTCACTGAGTGTCTAGAATCAATTATTCTTAAAATTGTCCGCTCATACCGAACTTCAGATTCCTCATGTTCACCATCAGTCCAATTTCTGAAATCCAACTTGGACGCACCAACATTTATCAAAAGTTCCGCAAGTATCCTCTGGCCTTAAAAGGCAATTTAACAAATATCTTCTGGTTATTGATTGACACCTTTGAGGTCTCATCCCCATTGATCATCATCCCCATCCAATTGTGTGATGGGATTGGTAAATAATATCTTTATTCAAATTGTATTAATTTATCCATGTGTAATTCCATAAGTAAAATCTTCTTCAAATTAATACATCAGTAAACAGAATGTAAAATTGTTCGCGGGTGCAGCAAAAACATTCCCTCTTCAAATCTCTTTCTCATATACAAATTTATATAGACATTCAACGTTTTCACTTCCTTTAGTCATTTACCAGCCTGAGATCTATTCTCATATTATTTCTCAGCTGCTGACATGAAAATATTTTACGTGAAAAACAGAAATGTCAAAGACCCTATTCACCCATCCAGAAAACATTCATGTAATGATTAAAAAGAAATAGCCTCCCCATCAACTACTTCCTTGAATGCCCACCATTAAGCCAAGTATTCAGATTATTTCCAGTTATCAGACCATCACATATTTTTTTCCCTATTCTTTGGTGTGATGGAAGACATTTCAGAAATCTGACTTAATTTAGTTGGGCTCATCTTTACTTTTAAAGGCAGTTGTGTCACTATCAAACATATTGTCTTACACCACTTTTCTACATTTCACAATTCTCCCCTTTTCTAATTCCTAACAAATTAATAAATGCCAACCCTTTTTGACTTGTATCCCTGGATTTAGAGACCCAGTTGAGTTCTGATCCTGCCAGTTTTACATAAGAAATGACTGCAAATATGATTACTCATGATCTGAACCAAAAACTTTTATAAAATGCTTACAGCAAACCCTGAAAACTCATCCTCTCTGGAACTTCCAGGTGAAGTCAAAGCCTACATTCTAGCATAGCAAATTTTTTTATTTTAAATTGGCTTTATTTTTAGAGTAGTTTTAGGTTCATAACAAAACAGAGGAGAAGGTGCAGAGTTTCTATATATTCTCTATCTCCCATCCTTCTCTACACACATAGAGCTTGATTCCCCACTATCAATATTCTGCACCAGGGTGGTACACTTGTTATCATCACTGAACCCACATTGATACATCATTATCACCTAAAGTTCATCATTTACATTAGGGGTCATGCCTGTGTTGTACCTTTTATAGGTTTTGACACATATACAATGACATGTATCCAACATTATGGTGTCATACAGAATAGGTTTCACTGCCGTACAAATCCTCTGTGCTCCATCTATTCACCCTTCCCTCTCCCCTTACCCCTGGCAACAACTGATCTTTTTACTGTCTCCATAGTTTTGCCTTTTCAGAATGCCATATGGTTGGAATCATAAAGTATGTAGACTTCAAATTGGTTTATTTCTCTTAGTAATATGCATTTAAAGTTCCTCCATGTCTTTTCATGACTTGATAGCTTATTTCCTTTTAGTGTTGAATAATATTCCATTCTATAGATGTACCACAGTTTTTCCAGTCACCTACTAGAGGGCATTATGGTTGTTTCCAAGTTTTGGCAATTATGAATAAAGCTGCTATAAAAATCTATATACAGATTTTTGTGTGAACATAAGTTTTCAAAACATTTGAGTAAACACTAAGGAGGAAAATTGCCTAATCATATGATAAGAATATGGTTAGTTTTGTAAGAAATTACCATAGTGTCTAAAGTGGCTGTACCATTTTTTATTCCCAGCAGCAATGAGTAAGACTTTCTGTTGCTCCTTATTCTTTCCAGTATTTTATGCTGGCACTGCTCTGGATTCTGGCCATTCCAATAAATGTGTAGTGGTATCTCACTGTTGCTTTAGTTTGTTTTTCCTTAATGATGTGGAACATATTTTTATACAGTTATTTCACATCTGTTTATCTTCTTAGGTGAGGTGTCTGCTCAGATCTTTTGCCTATTTTTAAATCACATTGTGCCCTTATAGCTGAATTTTAAGGGTTATTTATATATTTTGGATAACACTTCATTGTTTATGAGATATGTCTTTTACAAATATTTTCTTCCAGTCTGTACTTGTCTTCTCATTCTCTTGACAGTGTCTTTTGCAGAGCAGAAGTTTTTAATTTTAATAAAGTTTCATGTATCAATAATTTTTTCATAAGTCTTTTGTTTTGTATTATTTCAGAAGTCATTGCAAAATCCAAGGTCATCTAGATTTTCTCCTATGTCATCTTTTAGGAGTTTTATAGTTTTGTATTGTGCATTTAGCTCTACAAATCCATGTTGAGGTAATTTTTGTGAAGGGTTTAAGGTCTTTGTCTAAATTTACATTTTGTCATATGTATGTCCAGTTGTTTCAGCACTATTTGTTGAAAAGACTATCTTTGCTCCATTGTATTGCCTTTGTTCTTTTGTAAAAGATCAGTTGACTATTTTTGTGTGAGTTAATTTCTGGGCTCTCTATTCTAGTACATTGATCAATTCAACTATTATTCTACCAATACCACACTGTCTTAATTACTGTAGCTTTATAGTAAGTCTTGAGGCCAGGTATTATTGAGATCAGCACATCAGAAAAAGGCAAATAGAATTACAATAAAATTCATTATATGTTATTAAATAATGGCCAATCTTCATAGATACTACTTCATAGATACTATAAATAATATCTTATTGATGATAAGACTATAACCAATATCTTATTGATGATAAGACTATAACCAATATCTTATTGATGATAAGACTATAACCAATATCTTATTGATGATAAGACTATAACCAATATCTTATTGATGATAAGACTATAACCAATATCTTATTGATGATAAGAATACAACCAATATCATATTGATGATAAGAATACAATCAATATCACATTGATGATAAGAATATAATCAATATCACATTGATGATAAGAATATAATCAATATATTGATGATAAGAATATAATCAATATATTGATAAGAATATAATCAATATCTTATTGATGATAAGAATATAACCAATATCTTATTGATGATAAGAATATAACCAATATCTTATTGATAAGAATACAACCAATATCATATTGATGATAAGAATACAATCAATATCACATTGATGATAAGAATATAATCAATATCACATTGATGATAAGAATATAATCAATATATTGATGATAAGAATATAATCAATATATTGATAAGAATATAATCAATATCACATTGATGATAAGAATATAATCAATATATTGATGATAAGAATATAATCAATATATTGATAAGAATATAATCAATATCTTATTGATGATAAGAATATAATCAATATCTTATTGATGATAAGAATATAATCAGTATCTTATTGATGATAAGAATATAATCAGTATCTTATTGATGATAAGAATATAATCAGTATCTTATTGATGATAAGAATATAATCAGTATCTTATTGATGATAAGAATATAATCAATATGTGGCAAAACATAAAACGTTCCGTCAGTAACACACACACACACAAAGGTATGCAGACTATTTTTAAATGTCACTTTACATTACAACTTAACAAAATATGATCTTGTTCTCTGAATCAGAAAAAAAAAATTTTCAATATGAAATTATATTGAATTATATTGAAATTATGCACTTACATCATCAGCTTTTTAGCAAATGAACACATTTAGGTTGGTAGTAGAGAAGCTTTATGTTTCATATTCTTCAGAGTTTCCTAAGCCAGATAAATGAGATATTTTTGACTGTATACTGAGACTAACAGATCACTATAGTTATAGACAGAATTGCTGCTGAGCTTAGAAATTCAAATCTCTTTAGGCCCATCCAATTCTCCCTCCCTCTCTTACCTGTTGTTTCTACCAAATCTGGCAAACTCACTACAAATATAAGCTCCAGTGGAGGCAACCGGGGCAATCAAAATAAAAGAGTATAATATCACTGAGTATGCATAGCTCTCAAGATAGCTTTAGAGATTATACAAAACATTCAGCTTCTGGGTGTTGTTTGTTGGAAAACATCAGAGCAGGAGGAGCAATGTTTGTTCTAACACAGTCCTTGTAGAGGCTCAAGTACAAAAGATTACGTCCTTGGCAGCCAGAATGGTGCAAGAACTACAAAAGGCTAGGTTCTTTTACCTTTTGAAATGATTTAGACATTTTAATTATGAATGAAAGGGATCTTTATTCTTGAGACAGGAGTAATGGATCAAATGATCCAGACATTTCAATATTTGATTCTTATTTAAGAGACATGCTCCTCAGATGACACCACAGAAAAGGATGGAGTCTTTTCCAACAGGGTCAATTCTAGCCTTTACAAAGTATAAATTTTAATTTTCACCTAGTCTTTGAATTGGCAAGACTTTGGGTATGTTTGAGGATGAGCATTACAACAAATTAAATTGTTCTGCAAAAGAAAACTGAATTTTTTTTTTTTTTTTTTTTTTTTGAGACGGAGTCTCACTCTGTCACCAGGCTGGAGTGCAATGGCACGATCTCGGCTCACTGAAAGCTCTGCCTTCTAGGTTCACGCCATTCTCCTGCCTCAGCCTTCCGAGTAGCTGGGACTACAGGCACCTGCCCCCATGCTTGGCTACTTTTTTTGTATTTTTAGTAGAGACGGGGTTTCACCATGTCAGCCAGGATGGTCTCAATCTCCTGACCTCCTGATCCGCCTGCCTTGGCCTCCCAAAGTGCCGGGAGAAAAAAAAAATTCTTAATTGAAGAGAGGGATGAAGAAGATAAAGCAAATGTTTGCAGATGGAATATTGTTGACTAACACAGAAGAGTGTTGAATTTCAAGTTGATTGTGTTTCTGAAATTAAGTAAACTCCTTCCCATCACCCACAGGCACTAAATCAAACGTGTCAAACAAACACAGGTACATGTGAGGATTTTTTTGAAAGAGAGAGGAATCAGAAATTTTAAAAAGAGGCCCATATCCACGTATGGTTCAATTCCAGCTGGAGATAAAGGAACAACCACAAAACAAGGCAAAAATCCAGCCAATGCAGGAAATTGGTCATAATTATAGCCAAGAGGAATTAACATCTCATCTTGGCTTTTATCTGTCTTCATTCCCTAACCCTGGATACAGTATAGGAATCTTGGTTGAAAGAGGGGACGCTGAATTTTCAACAAGGCGTATGTATGATTTGGATCTGTGGCCCCACCAAATCTCATGTTAGATTGTGATCTCAATATTGGAGGTGGGGCCTGGTGGAAGGTGATTGGATCTTAGGGTTTAATGTCTCATTAATGGTTTAGCACCATTCCCTTGGTGCTGTCCTTGTGATAGTGAGTTCTTGTGAGATCCAATTGTTTAAAAATGTTGGCACCTCCTCCCCCTCTTGCTTCTGCTTTTGCTATGTTTGTAAAGCCTGCAGAGCTGTAAGCCAATTAAACCTCTTTTATTCACAAATTACCCAGCTACAGTTATTTATTTATAGTGATTCAAGAACTGCCTAACACAGCACAGAATAGAAATTATGCAATATTCATGAAGATCATTAATGGTTCTAAGATCTCAAGCCCACATTGTGTTGATGACTTCTAAGTTACAATTATAAGCCTAAAAGTTATAGGATACAATGGAATGCATAGGACATACCTAGAGTCACTAGAGGAGGTTCTGCCTCCAGGTTGCCCATCACAATTTGATAAATGTTACTGAACACCTACAACGCACAAGATACTGTGCTAGGTGATAAAAGGATTAAAAGAGCAAGTAAGCCAGTTCCTTAACAAAGGTACTTGCAGTACAACAAGGGGCATAAGACAAGTATCAACATACCGTAAAACATGTAGAATATGGTATGATTTTATGTGTGTGCCTTCATGTATGTGCACGCACACAAACACACACACACACACACACACACACATACTGCTTTTTAAAAAGAGCTTGAAAGTTCAAAGGATGGAAAATCAGTCCCCATAATTTAGGGGACAGGGGGGATTTTTGGGATTGTCTTTATTACCTGATGGCTTTGGCAAAGGGCTTTAGACGCTGGTACATTTTTTAATGTTGAGGTATAATTTGCATGTGATACATGAAATTTACATTTGTACAGATCTTACATGTGCCATTGAGTTAGATAAAATGTAAGCATTCAGGTAATTTAATCTCATTTCAAGACAGAACATTTCTGTCACCCCAGAACATTATCTTGTATCTCTTCCCAGTGAATTCTTACCACACATACTTTTGTCCCAAACAACCACTTTTTTTATTTCTATGGATACAACTTTAACAGACAGGCAGATGTGGAAGACAAAGCATGAGCAAGTGTACAATAGCTCAAGAAAAAGCAGGGGTTATTACAAGGTGTGCATATAGATGTGTAGTGAGAAAAATCTATCACAGTAAGATGGGGGACATAATGTTGAGAATCCTAAATACTAGCCAGGAGGAGATGTTTGTATTTCATTCAGAAGAAAAGATAAACCATTTAAGCAAAATGTATTTTTGTAAAATTATCCTGATCACATGGGAAGCTATACTGTTTTACAGTATTAAAGGGGACACAAAGGATGTTTGCACACTACCTTAATAAACCTCTGGCAATTTTGAGTAGTCTAAAAATGCCTCTATCACTTAAGCTTTGTATACTTGCACTGAGCCCAAATCTGTATTAATTTGGCTGTTATTTAAATGCATTTTTCTCTTTCTTATCATTTTCCATTTCCATTTCATCAATGTGCATTTGCAAAAGAAAGGTTTCATAGTAAAGAATATTTATCTGTTATAGGCCAAATTCAGGAAAAAAAAAAAAACACATAGTGAAAATTTTCCAAGATTGGTGTAACTTTTGTGTGAGCCCTTTGCCCTACTTCTTTCTTACTAAAATACACACATGAATTTGGAGGTGGAGTAACATAGGAAAAAGTGAAAGGACTTAAAAGTTGGGGTCCCTGTACATTTTTTGAGCACCACTTCCACCTTGGGCTGTCCTCCCAGAATTCTTGCAATGTGAAATCAATCACCTCATGTGTTGGTGCCGCTTAAGGTTTTCTGTGTCTTGCAGTGGAATGAATTTCTAAGTAATATGTCATGCATCCAGTGCTCCTTCCTCTTAGGTTTTTATACAAGAAGGTTGGGACTGAGAGCTGAGGACAGAAGTCTGGAAATGTGATCAGTAAAACAACTGGGAATCAAAAATTCCTTCTCCCTTCTTGTTAGGTATATCATATAATTATCTTGGTGGTTGTTTTCTTGTTGGTATATACCATCCCTCTTTTCCTACAGCCCTTAATTATCCTCTGCTTCTGCCATTAGTACTTTGATAATGCCTAATCAAAGAATATGCCTCACACCATGGAGAAGTCCATGCAAAAGCACCATTTCCTGAAAACCATCGATTCATTGCCCCAATTAACAGACATCTCACATCACTTTCTGCAAGATTATCAGTCTAGCCACTCAGGCTACTCTCCACTTAGGGTAGAGGAAACTATTATTATGTTTTTCTTTTAACATTCAGGGCCTCACACTTGTCTCAAATTTCATTCCAATAGACCTTAAACTTGGTCTTACTAATCTTTAAACAATAAAGACTGTAGGCACCCCAAGCATGTACACAAACAAACACAAACTCATACACATACAAATGTGTACATACATCTATTTCAAGAATAATCTATAGATTTTAATGGCCATTCTGTATGATTTTTGTAGGCTTATACAACTTTGATTACTAGATACTTCAATGTGGATATTATGATCCTACTTCTTAAAAACAATTTCAGCTGTTTTCTGCCAAACATCATATGTTCTCACTCATAAATGGGAGCTAAGCTATGAGGATGCAAAGGCATAAGAATGATACAGCGGACTTTGGGGACTCAGGGGAAAGGGTGGGAGGGGGTGAGGAATAAAATACTACACGTTGGGTACACTGTACACTGCTCGGGTGATGGGTGCACCAAAATCTCAGAAATCACCACTAAAGAACTTATTAATGTAACCAGGCAGGATGTGGTAGCTCATGCCTGGAGGCTGAGGCAGATGGATCACTTGAGGTCAGGAGTTTGAGACCAACCTGGTCAATATGGTGAAACTCTGTCTCTACCAAAAAAATACAAAAATTAGCTGGGTGTGGTAGTGTATGCTTGTAATCCCAGCTACTAAGGAGGCTGAGGCAGGAAAATCGCTTGAACCCAGGAGGCAGAGATTGTAGTGAGCTGAGATTGCACCACTGTATTCCTGCCCGGGCAATAGAGTGAGTGAGACTTTGTCTCAGAAAAAAAAAAAAAAAAAAAAAAAAGATCTTATTCATGTAACCAAACACGACCTGTTCTCCAAAAACCTATTGAAATACAAAAAGAGTTTAAAAAAATGTTTTTCAGCTGTTTTCTTACACAAGTAAACTTTATAATAATCACTTTATCAAGTACAAAAATAAAATGTAATTCAAATGAAGTTGTAAGCACTTTAAACCTATCAAACAATTAGGAAAGATAGACATTATTATAGTGTAGGCTGCTTTCTTCTTGTGTCCTCAAATGGCAGAAAGAGGGATAGAGTGGACAAAAGCAGATGTATTTCTTTTTATAATATCTTGAATAAGTTGTGTAGATTTTTAAAAACTAAACTATTTTGAGATAATTGCTGCTTCACTTGAAGTTGAATACCAAAAGATCCATATACCTTTTACTCAGTTTCCCCAATGGTAACATCTTGAGAAATTATAGCACAATATCACAATAGGATATTGACATCGATACGTTGAAAACACAGCACATTCTCCATCACCCCAGGATGGATCTCTGAGGATTCAGTGAAGTTGTTCTTTGTATCAATACTTTGGGTTTTTTTTTTTAATGCTCAGAAATTTTTTATGGTATAGATGTACCACAGTTTATTTAACCGTTCACCTATTGAAAGACATCCTGGTTATTTCCAGATTGGGGCTATTATGTAAAAAACTGCTATAATTATCTGTATTATAGTCAGTTTGAACTGCCCTAACAAAATACAATAGACTAGGTGGCTTATACAACAAAAATTTACTTCCTCACAGGTCTGGAGGGTGGATGACCAAGATTAGGGTGAGTTCTGGTCGGGCTCTCTTCCTGGCTTGCAGATGACTGCTTTCTTGTTGTGTCCTCAAATGGCAGAAAAAGAGAGACAGAGAGATAGAAAGAGACAGAAAGGTAGATTGTCCTCTTCTTATAAGGCCACAGTCCTATATTAGAGGCCCACCCTTATGGCCTCATTTAAGCTTAATTGCCTCCTAAAGACCTTCTCTCCAGATACAGTCGCTTTGGAGGTTAGGACTTCAACATATGAAGTTTAGGGTGACACAACTCAATGTATGTAACTTTTCTTTTCTCTGAGTCCCCAAAGTCCACTGTATCATTCTTATGCCGCTGGGCAGCATGCTGGTTGTATGTTTAGTTTCTTAAGAAATTGTCAAGCTATTTTCCAGAGTGACTGTACCATTTTACTTCCCCACATCTAAGCAATCTAGTTTCTCAGCATCTTTGCTGATGTTGGTGTTGTCATTATTTTTTAAGCCATTCTGATAGATTTGTCACGATATTGTGGTTTTAAATTGCACTTCCTTAATGGTTGATGAAGCTGATCATCTTTTCATGTGCTTTTTTTTTGCCATGCATGTATTATCTTCAGCAAATGTCTCTTCATGTCTTTTGCCCATTTTTTTTTCTGGGTTGTTTGTGTTTTAAGAGTTCTTTATATATTCTAGATAACGATTATTTTGTTGGATATGTGGCTTGCAAATGTTGCCTTCCAGTCTCTCACTTGTCTTTTCTTCTAAACAAGTTCATTCCCAGATCAAAAGTTCTTAATTTTGATGAAGTCCAATTTTTAATTGGTTTTCTTTCCTACATGGTACTTTTTAGTGTCAAGTCTAACAATTCTTTCCCCAGACCAAGATCCCCAAAACAGTCTTCCATGCTTTTCTAAAATTTTCATGCTTTTATATTTTAAATTTAAATCTGTCACACATTTGGAGTTAATTTTCATATAAGGTATGAGACTTATATCAAGGTTCTTATATCTGCCTGTGGATATCCAATTGCTCTAGCACCATTTGGTGAAAAGGGTATGTTTTTGCTATCGAGTTGCTTTTGTACTTTGTGAAAAATTTACTAGACATATTTGTATTCATCTACTACCATGTTCTTTATTCTAATCCATTGATTTGTGTGTCTATTCCTCTGCCAATGACACACATTTTTTAATACTATAGCTATATGTGTTAACTCTTCAAATTGGGTAGATTGATTCTTTCTACTTTATTCTTCTTTTTCAAAATTGTCTTAGCTATTCTAGTTCCTTTACCTTTCCAGTCTCCAATTTAAAAACAGTTTGTCAATATCCACACAATAACTTGGTATTTTCCTGGAGATGGCCTTGAATATATAGATGAAGCTGGGCAGACTTAATATTTTAATAATATTGTGTCTTCTTATACAAAAATATAAAATATCTCTTTTCTTACTTAGATCTTATTTGATTTCTGTCATCAGTGTTTTTTATTTTTCCTCATATATATTCTGTCATTTTTTATTTTTTTAGATTTATACTTACCTATTTGACTCTTGGATATTCTTGTAAACGGTACCTTTCTAAAAATTTTAAATCCCAATTGTTCCTTGCTGGTATACAAAAACATAGTTGATTTTTATGTATTAAACTTGTATACTAAAACCTTGCTATGCTCATTTATTAGCTCCAGGGGTGTTTTTGATTTTTATTGGTTTGTTTTTTCAATTCTTAGGGATTTTCTACATAGACAATCATGATGGGTGAATAAATGGTACCTAGCCATGGTATAGAATTCCTAAAAAATATTGCTGCGGCTGGGTACGGTGGCTCATGCCTGTAAATCCCAGCACTTTTGGAGGCCAAAGTGGGCAGATCATCTGAGGTCAGGAGTTCAAGACCAGCCTGGCCAGCATGGTGAAATCCCATCTCTACTAAAAATATAAAAATTAGCCAGGTGTGGTGGCACTTGCCTGTAATCTCAGCTACTCAGGAGGCTGAGCAGGAGAATTGCTTGAACCCAGGAAGTGGAGGTTGCAGTGAGCCAAGATCGCACCACTGCACTCCAGCCTGGGCAACAGCATATATATATATATATATATATATATATATGTATGTATGTATATATATATATATATGTATGTGTGTATATATATATGTATGTGTACATATATATCTGAATTCTATGTGTTAATATATATTTAAGGATATTTGCATCTATTTTCATGAGGTATATTGATTGGTAGTTTCTTTTTGTATTGTCTCTGATTTTTGGTAGTAATTTTAGCTTTATAAAATAAGTTCGGAAATGTTCTCTCCCATTCCATTTTCTATGAGAGATTGTATAGAATTAGTATTAACTTTTAAAAAAATGTTTGATAGCATTCTCCGGGGAAACCATCTCAGCTTGCATTTCTTTCTAGGGAGTATTAAAATTATAGTCTAATTTTCTTAAGAGTTATAGGCCTATTCAAATTGTCTGTTACATATAGGGCAATTTGTTATAATTTGTGTTTTTTTGAGAAATTAATCCAGTTCATCTAAATTGTGAAATTTATAAATTTAAGTTCATAGAATTTCTCATAGTAGATCCTTATTTTTTTGATATCTGTAGGATCTGTACTGATGATATCTTCTCATTTATTCCTGATTCTGATATTTGTGTCTTCTCTCTTTTATTAGTCTCACCAGAGGATTATCAATGTTATTTTTCAAAGAACCTATTATTTTATTTACTTATTTTCTCTATTGTTTTACTGTTTTTAACATTGTTTATTTCTGCTCTTATCTTTATTATTTCCTTCCTTCTCCTTGCTTTGAGTTTATTTTGCTCTTACTTTTCCAGGTTTTGAAGTGGGAGCTTAGATTATTGATTCAAGACTCTCCCTCTCTTTTGATACATACATTTACTGCTATAAATTTTCTTCTCAGCATTGCTTTAGTTGTGTCCAACAAATTTTGGTATGTTGTACTTTAATTTCCACCCATTCAGTATATTTTTAATTTCCCTTGAGACATTCTCTGTGACTTACAGAGATTATTTAGAAGTGTGGGAGACTCTTTCTAAAGGTTTTGAGATTTTCTTGTTATCTAAATGTTTGGAGATTTTCTTTTTTATTTTTCTTTTTTAAATTATTATTATTATTTTTGGAGATGGAGCCTCACTCGCTCACTCAGGCTGGAGTGCAATGGCATGATCATGACTCACTATAGCCTCAACTTCCTGGGCTTAGGTGATCCTCTTACCTCAGCTTCCCGAGTAGCTGGGACTATAGGCACACACCACCACACATGGCTAATTTTCATATTTTTTGTAGAGATGTGGTCTCACCATATTGCACAGGCTGGTCTTGAACTCCTGGGCTCAAGTGGTCTGCCCAACTCGGCCTCCCAAAGTACTAGATTTACACGTGTGAGGCATCATGCCTGGCTGATTTTAAAAAACTTTATTTATTTATTTATTTGAGACTAGGGTCTCACTATGTCACCCAGGGTGAAGTGCATGATCTCAGCTCACTGCAACTTCCACCTCCCAGGCTCAAGCTATCCTCCCATCTCAGCCTCCTGAGTAGCTGGGACTACAGGTGGGTGCCACCACACTTGGCTAATTTTTAAAAAGGTTTTGTAGAAATGAAGTCTCACTATATTGCCCAGTGTGGCAGACTGCCATGGTTACTACTTGAGGCTGACCATCATTACAGCAGTTACTACTGTCACTGCTTGAGACCATCATTATAGCAGTTACTATTGTTACTGCTTGAGACCGTCATTACAGGACTGAACAAAGGGATGAACATAGAAAATGATAACAAAAAACAAAAGAAACTGTTTTAAAGGAAGGGGAACCAGGGAAGAAGAAAAGAGCTCCCTGATTCTAGTGAGCAAAGGCAGACCCTGAGCTTCTACAGTCGTTCGTATTTATTGGGTAATAAGAGCAAGGAGGAGGAGGTAATGACTAGTCAGCTGCTTAACTGATCACAGGTTCATATTATTACTACAGGCTTCACATGTACCTAATCACAAGAAACATTTTTGCCTGGGTTGTGACTGCCCACAGCATTCCTTCTGAGAGGTATACGCAGTTTGTCAGTTTGCCAACATTCTGAGTTTATGAGAACAGTTTGCTGTTTACTTATATAGCCTCCAGTGGTAAACTGAGTTGATCACGACCCCCAGTCTTTCAGCCTCTAACAGCCGAGGCTGGTTTTGAATTTCTGGGCTCTAGCAATCATCCTGCCTCAACCTCCCAAAGTCCTGGGATTATAGGTGTGAGCCACCATGCCTGGCCTGGAGATTTTCTTGTTATCTTTCTGTTACTGAGTCCTAGTTTGATTCCACTGTAGTGACAGAACACACTCTTCATGATTTCACTTCTCTTAAATTTGTTTAGGTTTTATTTTAGGGCCCAAGATGATATGGTTCATCTTGGTGTACATTCCATGGGCACTTAAAAATATATATATATATGTTTGTATATATATTCTGCTGTTGGCACTAAAGTAGTCTATAAGTATTGAATACATCCTGTTGGGTCATGGTATTGTGGAACTATTCTATATTCTTGCTGCTCTTCTGTCTAGTTGTTCTACAAATTTGGGAAAAGGGTATTGAGGTCTTTCACTATATTCATAGATTTTTCTATTTCTTCTTCTATCGGTTTTTGTTTTATATATTTTATGTCTGTTTCTTGCATTATATATGAGATAACATTTCTGTTATTGGTTTATACCTCACTTTGTTATATCACATATCTGTACACTGAAAAGCACAAAGCATTGCTTAGAGAAATAAAAGAAGCACTAAACAAATGGAGATCTGTACCCAAGTTTATATGTCATAGGTCTTAATATTGTTAAGACGTCAGTTCTTCCTAAAGATAGATTCTACATAATTCCAGTCAAAGTCTCGGCAGAATTTTTTGGTAGAATGTGCAAATATAATTCTAAAATTCATATGAAAATTAAAAAACCTAGTATTGCCAAAATAGCTTTGAAAAAAGAAACAATTTGAAGGACTGATTCCAAGGCTTATTATAAAGCAATGGTTATCAAGATAGTGTCTATTGTTATAAAGGTAGACAAATAAATCAATGGAATGGAATAGCCAAGAAACAGACCTAAATATATTTGGACAACTGATTTTTGATGTAGGTGCAAAAGCAACTCAATGGAGAAAGGATAGTCTTTTCAATAAATAGTTTTAGGATTTTTGGATTTCCATATTCAAAAAATGAACTTCAATCCAAATCCCATACCATAAGCAAAAATTCACTCAGAATAAATCAGAGACTAAATTTAAATGTAAACTTAACACTATAAAACTTCTTGAATAAAAACAAAGCAAATCTTTGTATCCTTCAGTTAGTTAAAGATTTCTCAGATACAATAACAAAGCTTGATCCATAAAATAAAACAATGTCTAAAGACATTGTTAAGAAAATGAGAAGATAAGACGTCTGACTGAGAGAAAATATATGCAAATCAAATACCTGATAAAGAACATGTATTCAGAATTTATAAAGACTGTGAAAACATATAGAAGAAAAGTTTAACTTTTATAGAAGAAAACATGTAACTGAATAAAAATGAGCAAAATGACTGACATGAACATTTTGCCAACAAAAACATGTGGATGCCAACTAAGCACGTGAAAAAGTGGTGAATATCATTAGCCATTAGGAAAATTCAAATTAAAACCACAATGAGATATCACTATACATATAAGAATAGGTAAAATTAAAAAGAGCAACCATACCATAGGAAGTTTTGGTGAGAACATGAAGGACTAGAATTTTCATACAACTGCTAGAGGAAATTTAAAATGGTGCAACCACTTGGGAAAATAATTTAGCTGTTTCTTTAAAAATTAATCATACACCTCCCATATGATCCAATCATTCCACTTCTAGATATTTATCTTAGAGAAATGAAAGTTGTATCCATGCAAAGATTTGTATATGAATGCTCATAGCCTCTCTATTTTTTTAATAGCCAAAACTGGAAATAATCCAGTGCTCATCAACAAAAGAACGGATAAAGAATCTATATATGTCCATTCTAAGGACATATATAGGAATTCTATTTAGCAATAAAAAGAAATTAACTATTTATACATGTGACAACATAAATAAATATCAAAATAATTGTGCTTAATAAAATAACCCACACAAAACACGTGTACATACTATATAATTCCATTCACATAAGATTTTTCCAAGGAAAACTGATCTATAACGACAGAAAGCAGATTAGTGTTTGCCTTGGGAAAGCTTATAGAGTCATGAAAAGATAGGAGGAAAGATTTGTAAAGGAGAAGATGAAGATTTTCATTATCTTGATTATGGTGATTATTTTATGGGTACATAGTTATATCAAAGTATTGTATGCTTTCAATTATATAGTTTCTTGTATTTAAATTTTGCTCAATAAAATTGTTAAAAATGAAAAAATAAACAGAAAGTAATAACATATTTGGTCATATTGAGAGTTTTTGAAAGCTTAGGACTGAATTGACAGAACACCAAATATGAGAAATATAAAGCAATGACTAACTGCAGGAAAAGCAATTGATCATTAAATGAAATGTAATTATGGTATACGGTATATGTCCCTGTTGTGAATAATATTTATGTAATTAAAATAAGATATAAAAATTAATATTGATTCATCAAGTCATCAGATAATCACATTAAGAGGATTGAGAAATAGTTTATATGGATGGTGGTATAAATTAGTTAAATTATACTCTTGCAAAGTAAAAGGTTTATATAGTATGTCATAGAGTATATAGTATGGTTATATAATATAAACTTCATAAATCAATAACAGCATAGCTATACTATTTATTAGATGGAAATAAATGTCAGAAAAAATAGCCTAAATGTTTGTAGGTAGCTGCATGTGAGGTGGAAGAATTGAGGTTTGAGAAGGGTGGACAGGAGTCTGCTGATTTTTACTATAAATTTTGAGATATTATTTGAATTTTTCACCTATGTACTTGTATCGCTTTTATAAAAATAAAGCCTAATTATTTACAACCCTAAGAAGTTTGTAGTTCATTATGCAATTTTTTTGACAAACATTATTGAAATTAAAATGTGTATTGCCTAAAGGAAGAAAACGTTCAGAAAAGAGCCATGTTGAATAATTCAAAGCTAAGCATTCTGGGTAACTGAAATTTCACTGTATCATTTTAGTTTTGTTCTTCATAGATTTCAACACTTCAGACTATTCTGAGATTCCTAATTCATTATACAAGGTTTATAGAATATGTGAGATTCTCAAGCACTAGAGAAATACAATTATTCCTATGAATGTGTCTAGTTTCTCAATCATAGGAAGGAGGTGGAATATTTAAAAATTGGTGCATTGGTATAGCAGTATCTATAGATAGATATTTGAGCTCAATCTTTCAGTTTTATCATTGATATCACAGGCATAGATTCCTACACTTTTTGTGTTGAACTTGTACTTCATGTCAATAACAAGTTTTCAGCATGTTTGTTTTTTTACAGCTATACCAAACCATAAAAAGAGGAGAAAGAACGATGATTATATTACCTGGGGAAGATAATAAGACCAATTCAACTCAACACATAATATGGAGTTGAGAAATAGACCTGATGTTTAAAAGTCAATAAAATTTAAGAATATAACATTGTTCTTATTACTGTCCCCCAGCTGAAGTTAGATATTTTCTATAAGAACATTTTGCAGAAAGAACATTTTAACTAGAGATGTAGTAAAGGTGTACAATGCAATTGAGTAAGAATTCTAATAAATCAAGCAACAAATTAGTTCAAATAATGGTGTAACATATGCTCTGTCCAAATTAATGCTCAGTGCTAAAATTTTATTTGTGTATATTTTCTACTTTTTTATTTTTTCCATTGCCCTTGGTGCTTTGATTTGAATCTAGTTTTGTATACGCAAATTTGGTTATAATTTGCCTAGTAGGATGTCTTTTCTAACTCTTCTAGAAGGTCAGTAACATTAATTACTTTGTAAATGAATAATCTAGCAGCACTCAAAGGGTTCTCAAAGTAAATACATTTATCATATTATGAATTTTAGCCTTGAATCTGCATTGACTAACAAGCAGAAAAATATATAATTATGGATTATAACCTCAAATTACCAGCTTTTTACATGGGCCTGGCTGATGACAGAGGCTCAACCAGTTGGCATCAGCCAGCCTCTGTCTGCAAACTATACGTGGGATCAACAGCAAAGGCTCTTCTTACCAGTGCTAATCAAATTGCTGTTAATTTCAGATATCTAATTTTCTAGCAACTGAGATCAACGATGAGTTCCCAGAATGGAACCATCCATTGAGGAGACCAATCAGTATCCTCAAATTCTATGAAATTGTTTGAGTTGTGTATGCTGTCATTTCAGCAAAGAACTCATCCTAAAGACTGATAAACTGGACTCCAGCAAATATTGTTCTGGATATAAGCATGGTAATCCTCGGGATTGTCAATAGCCAGAGCAACATGTAGAAAGCTGGTAATTCATCTTTACTGACAATGTTTTCTTTTTCTCTTTTAGATCATTTAGCCAAGCTATCTGTCACTGCCCATGAGTTTGTATACTCACTAACCATTGGCCACTTCTCTTCCCAGTCTGCCTGAAACTTTGCCCGTATCAGTGATCTTTCCAAATTGCTGTCTTTCAAAGCTATCCCTGTTTTGGGATGATTGGGAACAGCTGTAATTTTTTGGCTTATCTACATACTAAGCCAACTCACCCTTTTCCTTTTCAGTCAGCGGAGAGCCCCTATGGGATCACACAAAGGAGTGATGAAAGGGAGAGGCATAGGTGAAAGAGAGGTGGATAATATGAAGGTCTGAGTCACCACTTTGTACCACTTATTTGTGCTCTCCAGTCCAGTTCATGCCCAATCCTCCACTTCCATCTTTCTATGGATTGTTGCTGGGCTTGCTAGATCTTCTGACTTGATAAGTATGTTAGAATTCAGTTAATGATGGGCAGTTGTGGCCTTATGGTCACTTGATAATCATAGCTAAATCCTTCATCTTTATTGGAGCCCAATATTATTGCAGAAACTATTTTTCAACTGATGTATGATTTTTCACTGACAATGGCAAATTCTTGCACCAAAATCCAAATAGTGTACATAATGCTTCTTTTACTGGGGTTTGTCTTAACTCCACATGTCATCTTTTCTTCCCACAAATATCATCAATGTTACATTTTCTTGATCATATGACCCAAACAGCAGGGCCTCCTGAACTGCAACCTGGACATTCTTCATAATCCTTTTCCACTCTTGTCCCTACTCAAATTCGGCAGCTTTCCATGCCATTTAATATATCAGAGGTAGTGGTAAATCCAGGAGTTGAATATGTTGCCTTTGGAACACAATGAAACCCACTGGGCATTATATGCTTCCTTCTTCATGGAAAGTAATGTGAGATGCAATGGTTAGTCTTTTACTTTCAAGAGTATGTCATAGAATGTCTCAGACCAATTGACCCCTAAATAGTTTACTAATGTGGTGAGCCTCTTAAGCTTAATAGAATTAATCTCCCACCTTCTAAGGCATATGTGTCTCAACAATGGCCTCAACCTATTGGCTACTTCTTGATCCCCTGGCCCAATTAACACAGTGACATCAATATAGGCATCAGTATCATGTTGTCTGAGATGCCCAAACATCCCAGATCACTTCAGACTATTATGACAGTAGGTGGGAGAGTTACTATAACCCTGGGGCCTATAAGACCATAAATGTATATTCTTCTCTTCTAAGTGAACATGAACTGTTTCTGATCTCTTCATGGATAAGATGGAAAAGAAGCATTCATTTGTTCAGTGGCCACATACCGTGTTCCTGAGGCCATGTTAATCTGTTCTAGTAAAAGTATTATATTTTGTTAGTACTGAGTTTATGATAGTCCACTGATTTACAGTAGTCTACTGTTTTCCTTCAGAGTTCATCTAGATTTTAAATGAGCCATACTAGAAAAATGGGAATATGAGGGGTTCCACTACCCCTCTATCCTTTTGTTTTATAGCTTTATGTCCTTAGGATAAAATATTGTATGATTTCCCATTCCTCTGGCTGAGATGAGAGCCTCTTTACATGCTACTAAGCAGGGCTTCTGGCTTTTACGCTCAGTATTTAATTGCTGATTAAACACTCCCTGCTTTTTATAGCTTTTTCCAAAACATTAATCATGCTTAGCACCAGACACCCAATTTCACTCTTCTTATAGTTATTATTATCCCTTCCCCTCCCCCTCACACCCACAGATTTCTCAAATACTTGATAGATTGCCCCTTGCATGGTAGCTAGATATCAAAGCTGTCTGCCAGCAAAACACATATCTCAGTATTCACACCCTTGTGTAGTCCTTTACCTTGGAATCTGGATTCATCCCATGACTTGCTTTTGACCAATAAAATAGAATGGGAGTGTTGCTACATAGCTTTAGATGTAAGGCTATAAGAAGCTTTTTATCTTCTGCCTGGGTCTCTCAGAACACTTGTTCTTAGATCATTCTCTGATCCTGGATTTCACGTCACAAGAAGCCCAACCACAAGCAAAGACAACATTCCCTCAGAAACCACTTCAAAGCCCCAACTGAGCTCCCAGCCAACAGAGCATATCAACTGCCAGCCAGGTGAGTGAGCCACCTTAAACATCTAGCCCAACTGAACTGTCAGATGTTTGCAATTGCAATCAACACCAGAGAGCGACAGTACGGGAGCTTCTAAATTATAACTCTCCAGCTAAGCCCAGGTAACCAAAAACCCCTGTTTTAAAGCATAAAATTTGGGGTAGTCTGTTAAACAACAGTAATTAAAACAATTGGCATATTCTTCCTTATTCAAGACAAAAGACCATACATGATATAATTCCATTTATATGAAATGTCTAGAGTAGACAAATCTACCAAGACAAAAATTAGATTAGTAGCTATCTAGGTTAGAAGATAGTGACGGGAAGTGATAGAAAATGGGCATGGGCATTTTTATGAGGTGATAAAAATGTGCTAAAACTGATTGTCACAATACTTGCAGAGAAGTGTGAATATACTAAAAATCATTCAATTGTACACTACAAATATGTAGATTTTGACATGTGAATGTTAATTATATTTCAGTACAGCCACTACTTAAAAAAAATTAGACTGAAAAAAATTAGGACTTCTGCTTTCAGCTCCAACACATGAACAGCTTGGAAGTCATCACTACCACCCTCACAACAACAAAAAAACTGAACAAACTGCAAACCAATGACTTTTCTCAACCATTCTCAAACCACAACCCCCAAATCTTCAGAGACAGGAGAATACAGAAAATCACAATCAAAATCAACTTCCTAGGAGCAGAGAAGTTCCTGAAGGCAGTAACTGATAGAAATAATTAAATGGTAATTTTGATAAATTGTTGAAGGGTGAGCATAGGCTAGCTTGAGAGTTAAAAATTCTAGGGATATTTTCCTTTGGAATTTGGAATTTTCAACCTAGATTACACTCAGCCTTTAGCAATTCATCAAAATTACTATTTAAGTGTTTGCCTTTGTCTGTTCAGGCTGCTGTTACAAACTGCCATAAACTGTGTGGCTTATAAACAACGGAAATGTATTTCTCACAGTTCCAGGGGCCAGAGAGTCCAATGTCAAGATGCTGGCATTTATAGTTTCTGGGCTCCCTTTCTGGTTCATAGACAGCCACCTTCTTGCTGAGTCCTCTTATGGCAAAAGGAGTAAGTGAGCTCTCTGGGGCATCTTTTACAAGGGCACTAATCCCATTTATAAAGTCTCTGAATGAAGGGACATACTCAGTCTATATCAGTATTCCTATCAGTTACTGCCTCTGGGAGGAGGAGGAAATGATGAGTTGCTAATCAATGGATATGGTTTCAGTTATACAAGATAAATAAGTTCTAGAAATCTGCTATAAAACATCATACCTATAGTTATCAAGACATATTGTACAATTAAATCTTTGTTAAGAGAATAATCTAATGTTAAGTGCTCTAACCACAATAAGATGAAATTTAAAATTTGGCAAAGGTAAACTTTTAAAATACATTTATAGGTATATTTTTCAGGTGCATTTCTTATTCATGTCTTTTGTCCTAATTTTGATTGAAATTGTTGTTTTATTGTGCTCTTTATATATCAATACTGTTAATTCCCATATCATAGGTATTGTGAATATGTTTCCTAATTGATCAAATGCTGTTAAATTTAAAAAAAAAATCTAGCAGTTCAGTCTTGTGTGGAATCTCCATGCTTTTGTGAATTTTACCTCCAGGAATCCCACTAGGCCCTCAAAGTGAAAATATGAGAAAAAACAGTCTTCTGTCTTAGGCAGGAGGAATGCAAAAGTAAAGCATTTTGAAATATATTCAGAGGTTCTTCATAAGAAAGGCTTGTCATCTGTCAAAAACCATTAAATACCAGAGCCAACTCTAGCCTTCATGTCTAGAGAGGGGGAAAAAAAAAAAAACCAGATTAAGAAATCTATTGGAAAGTTACAGCCCAGGGACTAAAGCCCAGTAAAAACTGACATAATTACAAGATTATGGAATGTTTTCCTCTCCAAGATCATCACATCAGCAGGGCTTCAGTATAAGCATGGTAGATTAAAATCAAGAGACCTTAAAGACATAGGCTCTATTTAAAAATTCTTAGGAATACAAAGAAAGCAGGGAATGAAAGAAATAAGAAACTGAAGGAACCTAAATCCTCTATTACATTCATCTATAGCAACATGAAAAACAGGCAAGCTCCTGGATAGATTAATATAAAGCTTCACAATAAAGGCCTAGTTACCTCAGTTGCTATTATCTGATCCATAATGTCCAGCTTCCAACAAAAAATTACAAAGCATGTGAAAAGGCAAGAAAAACTCAGTCTGAAGAGACAATGCAAGCATCAAAACCAGACTCAGATATAACACAGATTGTGTAATTATTAGAGAAGGACTCTTTAAAAACTGTGATAAATATTTTAAGGACTCTAATGGAAAGATATGACAACATGAAAGAACAGATGAAAAGAAAAAAAACTCAAAGTCTTAAGAATCAAAAGGAAATGTAAAAAAGCAAAAGCAGCACACATATGTTTATTGCAGCACTGTTCACAATAGCAAAGACTTGGAGCCAACCCAAATGCCTATCAATGATAGACTAGATAAAGAAAATGTGGCACATATACACCATGGAATACTATGTAGCCTTGAAAAAGGATAAGTTCATGTCCTTTGCAGGGACATGGATGAAGCTGGAAACCATCATTCTCAGCACACTAACACAGGAACAGAAAACCAAACACCACATGTACTCACTGTGGGATTGAACAGTTAGAACGCATGGACAAAGGGAGGGGAACATCACACACTGGGGCCTGTTGAGGGGTCAGGGGCTAGGGGAGGGACAGCATTAGAAGAAATACCTAATGTAGATGATGGGTTGATGGGTGCAGCAAACCACCATAGCACGTGTATACCTATGTAACAAACCTGCACGTTCTGCACATGTAGCCCAAAATTTAAAATATATTAATAAAAAAGCAGCAAAAAAGCAAAAGCAATATAACAAAAATGAACACCTATTTCAATATACTGAACACAGCCAAGAAAATAATAAATGATTTTGAAGATATATCAATAGTAACTTTCCAAAGTGAATTTTAAAATGAAAAAAAATTTAAAGGAACAGAATATCCAAAAACTATGGGGCAACAGAAAAAAGGCCTAACATGTCTGTAATTGGAAAAGAGGAGGAGAGAGAAAGAAGAAAAAAAATTTAAAGTAATACAAGCTGAGACTTTTCAAAAATTAATGATATACATCAAACCACAGATCTGAGAAGCTCAGAAAAATCCAATCAGGATAAACAGAAGAAAAAAAAACAACCTATACCTAGGAATATCATATTCAAACTTCAGAAAAACCAAAGAAAAGGAGACTGTCTTGAAAGAAGTAAGAAGGGGAGGGAATAAGCATTTTACCTATTAGATGGTCAAGGAAAATAATTGCACTTCTTGTCAAAAAACATGAAAACAAGAAAAGAGCAGAGTGAAATATTTACAGTGTTGAAAGAAAGACAAACACCAACCTAGAAATCTATAGCTAGTGAAATTATCCATCAAAAGTAAGAGGGAAATAAAAATTTTCTCAAACAAAAGCTGAGATAATTTATCATCAATATACCTCCCCAAGAAGAAAATATTAAAATCCTGAGGGAGAAGGGAAATGACACAGGTCTAAAACTTGGATCCACATAAAGGAAGGAAAAGCATAAGAAAAGAAATAAGTAAAAGTAAAATAGATTCCTTTTTTCTTCTTGTTAATCCATCTAACAGTTAATCGTTAGTTTGAAGCAAAAATAACAATAATGTATTGGGTGATTATACCATATGGATAAGTGAAATGAAAGACAACAACATTATAGCGGTAGGGAGGGAGGAACTGGGAATGCTCTATTACAAGGTGCCTGCACCGCCCCTCACATGTTACTTGCAAGTGAATTTAGATTAGTTTTACATGTACTTTGCAAACTCTAGTGCAACCACATAAAAGTATTTAAAAAGAAGTAGAATTAATATGCCATGAAGAAGATATAATTGAGGCATATAAAATGCTCAATCAAAACCAGAGAAGGCAGAAAAAGAGGGAAGATAAAAAAGAAACAAGTGAAATGAACAGATAACATTTACAAACATGGTACATATTAATACAACTCTGTGAACAATCACTTTATGTTTTAATACTGGTCTAAATACTACCAATTAAAAGATGGAGTCTAGCTTTAAATATGAAGACACAGACAGATTAAAAGTAAAGGAATATATTTAAAAAACCACATTAACACTAATAAAAAGAAAGCTAGGGTAGCTATATTAATCTCAGACAAAGAAAACTTCAGAGTGAGGAAAATTGTGGGGTACAAAGAAGGGTATTACATAAATGACAAAGGGGTCAATTCTCCAAAGTATAACAGTTCTTAATGTGCATGTACTTAACAACAGAGCATCAAAATACATAAGGCAAAAACTGATAGAAATGCAAGGAGAAATAGATGAATTCACTGCGATAGTTGGAGACTTCAACACCTTTCTGTCAGTGATTGACAGATTTAGAAGTTAGAAAATGAGTAGGGATAGAGTTGACCTGAACTTGATCTATTCAATATTTACAGGATACTTTATCCAATGACTCTAATGACAGAAGAATACAAGTTATTTTTATTTATTTAATTTTTTTGAGTCAGAGTCTCACTCTGTCACCCAGGCTGGAATGCAATGGCACGATCTCGGCTCACTGCAAACTCCACCTCCCAGGTTCAAGCAATTCTCTGCCTCAGCCTCCCAAGTAGCTGGGATTACAGGCACCTGCCACCATACCCAGCTAATGTTTGTATTTTTAGTAGAGACAGGGTTTCACCATCTTGGCCAGGCTGGTCTTGAACTCCTGACCTCCTGATCCACCCAACTCGGCCCCCCAAAGAGCTGGGATTACAGGCGTGAGCCACTGCACCTGGCTCACAAGTTATTCTTAAGCTCACATGGAAACATTCACCAAGATAGACCACATTCTGGGTTTAATAAGTTTAAAAGAATAGAAACTATGCAAACCTTAACAAATTTAAAAGAATGGATACTATACAAAACATGTTATCAGACCACAATGGAATTAAACTAGAGGTCAATAAAAATTATCAGGAAAATTCAAAAATATTTGGCTGTTATATAACATACTTCTCCATAACGTAGGGATTGAAGAGGAAATCTTAAGAGAATTGACAGATTTTGAACTAAATAAAAATGAAAATACAACTTATCAAAATTTGTGGGATGCAGCAAAAGCAGTGATTAGAGGGAAATTTATAGTATTCATTGCATATATTAAAAAAGAAGAAAGATCTAAAATCAATAAACTCCCACATTAGAAAATGAGACAAAAAGAACAATCTAAACCTAAAACAAGCAATAATAAGAATTACAGCAGTAGCCAATAAAATTTAAAATGTGAAATCACTAGAAAATAAATCAATGAAACCAAATTTGGTGGGTTTTTATTTGTTCTGTTCTTGTTTTTAAATCAATCAAATAGACAAAATTCCAGCTAGGCTATCCAATAAAAAGTTGGAGAAGAAATAAATAAATTGTTAATACCAGAAATGAAAGAATGGTTATTACTACTGGTCATATGAACAGTAAAAAGATTATAAAGGAATATTATGAAAAACACTGTCTATAAATTTGATGACAGATGAACTAATTTTTTGGATACAAAAACTATCAAAACTTAGAAATAAGTAATCTGAATAGGCCTATATCTATAAAAGAAACTGAATCAATAATTAATAGCCTGTCAATAAAGACTGCACAGGCTCAAATGGTTGTACTGATTAATTCTACTAATTTAAGGAAGAAATTATACCAACTTTATACATGCTCTTTCAGACTATCAAAGTAGAATTAACACATTTTACTCATTCTGTGAGGCCAGAATTACCCTAATAATAAAACCAAAGACATTACAGGAAGGGAAAACCACAGACTAGTATTTCTCATGAACATAGATGCAAAATTTCTAAACAAAATATTAGCAAATCTAATCCAACAGTTTATAAAATAGTGTATAATTATACATTATAACCAAGTGGAATTTATTCAAGCTATGCAACGACTGGTTGAACATTTGAAAATCAATTAATATAATCTATCACATCAAGACTCAGGCTAAATGAGAAAAATCAGTAAGTCAATAAACTAACTCTAATGTTTATATAGAAGGACAAAAGGCCTAGAATAGCCAACATAAAACAGAAGAAGATGAGGAGGAGGAGCCAAGTAGGAAGACTGAGAATACTCGACTTCAATACTTTCTATGCTATAATAATTAAGCCAGTGTGATGAGAAAGAATAGACAAATAGGTCAATGCAACAAAATAGAAAGCCAAGAAATAGACCTACCCATACCAAGTCAACTAATCTTTCTCAAAGGAACAAAAGCAATTCAATGGAGAAATGATAGTCTTTCAAATAAATGGTACTTGAAAAGTTGTGCATCCACATGTTAAGAAAATGAATAAAGACAAAGACCTTATTCCTTACATAATAATTAACTCAAAATGGATCATATACCTGAATTTAAAATTCAAAACTATGAAACCTCTAAGAAATAACACTGGAGAAAATCCAGGTTGTCAGGCCTCTGAGCCCAAGCTAAGCCATCATATCCCCTGTGACCTGCACGTACACATCCAGATGGCCAGTTCCTGCCTTAACTGATGACATTCTGCCACAAAACAAGTGAAAATGGCCTGTTTCTGCCTTAACTGATGTCATTATCTTGTGAAATTCCTTCTCCTGGCTAATTCTGGCTCAAAAGCTCCCCACTGAGCACCTTGTGACCCCCACTCCTGCCCGCCAGAGAACCCCCCTTTTTCCTTTACCTACCCAAATCCTATAAAACAGCCCCATCCCTATCTCCCCTTGCTGACTCTCTTTTTTGGACTCAGCCCGCCTCCACCCAGGTGAAATAAACAGCTTTATTGCTCACACAAAGCCTGTTTGGTGGTCTCTTCACACGGACACGAGTGCAATTTGGTGCCGTGACTTGGATGGGGGGGGACCTCCCTTGGGAGATCAATCCCCTGTCCTCCTGCTCTTTGCTCCGTGAGAAAGATCCACCCACGACCTCAGGTCCTCAGACTGACCAGATCAAGAAACATCTCACCAATTTCAAATCCGGTAAGCGGCCTCTTTTTACTCTCTTCTCCAACCTCCCTCACTATCCCTCAACCTCTTTCTCCTTTCAGTCTTGGTGCCACACTTCAATCTCTCCCTTCTCTTAATTTCAATTCATTTTCTGGTAGAGACAAAGGAGACAAGTTTTATCCATGGACCCAAAACTCCCGTGCCAGTCACGGACTAGGGAAGGCAGCCTTCCTTTGGTGTTTAATCATTGCAGGAATGCCTCTCTGATTATTCAACCAGGTCTCAGAGGTGTCAGACCATGCAAGGATGCCTGCCTTGGTCCTTCACCCTTAGCGGCAAGTCCTGCTGTTCTGGGGGAGAGGCAAGAACCCGTCAACCCCTTCTCCTTCAGCCTTAGCAGCAAGTCCCACTTTTCTGGGGGAGGGGCAGGAACCCTGACCTCTTATCTCTGTGCCCTGATCCCTTATTTCTGTGCCACAACCTCTTATCTCTGTGCCCTGATCCCTTATTTCCATGCCCTGACCTCTTATCTCTACCCCAACCCCTTATTTCCATGCCCCAAACCCTTCTCTGCTTTTCTGGAAGGCAAGAACCCCCCACCCCTTCTCCGTGTCTCTACTATCTTTTCTCTGGGCTTGCCTCCTTCACTATAGGCAAGCTTCCACCTTCCATTCCTCCTTCTTTGCCCTTAGCCTGTGTTTTTAAGGACTTAAAACCTCTTCAACTCTCACCTGACCTAAAATCTAAGTGTCTTATTTTCTTCTGCAATGCCGCTTGACCTCAATACAAACTCCACAGTAGTTCCAAATAGCCAGAAAATGGCACTTTCAATTTTTCCATCCTGCAAGATCTAAATAATTCTTGTAAAACAGGCAAACGGTCTGAGGTGCCTGACATCCAGGCATTCTTTTACATGTCGCTCCCTCCCTAGTCTCTCCTATGCAACTCGTCCCAAATCGTCCTTCTTTCCCTCCCACCTGTCCCCTCAGTCCCAACCCCAAGTGTCGCTGAGTCTTTCTAATCTTCCTTTTCTACAGACCCATCTGACCTCTCCCCTCCTCATCAGGCCGAGCTAGGTCCCAATTCTTCCTCAGCCTCCACTCCTCCACCCTATAATCCTTTTATCACCTCCCCTCCTCACACCTGGTCCGGCTTACAGTTTTGTTCTGTGACTAGCCCTCCCCCACCTGCCCAGCAATTTCCTCTTAAAAAGGTGGCTGGAGCTAAAGGCGTAGTCAAGGTTAATGCTCCTTTTTCTTTATCCTAAATCAGATAGCGTTTAGGCTCTTTTTCATCAAATATAAAAATCCAGCCCAGTTCATGGCTCGTTTGGCAGCAACACTGAGATGCTTTACAGCCCTAGACCTTAAAAGGTCAAAAGGCCGTCTTATTCTCAATATATATTTTGTTACCCAATCTGCTCCCGACATTAAATAAAACTCCAAAAATTAAATTCTGGCCCTCAAACCCCATAACAGGACTTAATTAACCTCGCCTTCAAGGTGTACAATAATAGAGTAGAGGCAGCCAAATAGCAACATATTGCTGAGTTGCAATTCCTTGCCTCCACTGTGAGACAAACCCCAGCCACATCTCCAGCACACAAGAACTTCCAAACGCCTAAACCGCAGTGGCTAGGCATTCTTTCAGAACCGCCCCCCCCCCAGGAGCTTGCTACAAGTGCCAGAAATCTGGCCACCAGGCCAAAGAATGCCCACAGCCCAGGATTCCTCCTAAGCCGTGTCCCATCTGTGCAGGACTCCACTGGAAATCGGACTGTTCAACTCACCTGGCAGCCACTCCTGGAGCTCCTGGAACTCTGGCCCAAGGCTCTCTGACTGACTCCTTCCCAGATCTTCTCAGGTAAGCTGCTGAAGACTGACGCTGCCGGATCACCTCAGAAGCCCCATAGACCGTCACGGATGCCAAGCTTTAGGTAACTCTCACAGCAGAGGGTAAGTCCGTCCCCTTCTTAATCAATACGGAGGCTACCCACTCCACATTATCTTCTTTTCAAGGGCCTGTTTCCCTTGCCTCCGTAAGTGTTGTGGGTATTGACAGCCAGGCTTCTAAACCTCTTAAAATTCCCCAACTCTGGTGCCAACTTAGACAATACTCTTTTAAGCACTCCTTTCTAGTTATCCCCACCTGCCCAGTTCCCTTATTAGGCTGAGACACTTTAACTAAATTATCTGCTTCCCTGACTATTCCTGGACTACAGCTACATCTCATTGCTGCCCTTCTTCCCAATCCAAAGCCTACTTTGCGTCCTCTTCTTGTATCCCCCCACCTTAACCCACAAGTATAAGATACCTCTACTCCCCCTTTGCGAGCGATCATGCACCTCTTACCATCTCATTAAAACCTAATCACCCTTACCCCGCTCAATGCCAATATCCCATTCCACAGCATGCTTTAAAAGGATTAAAGCCTGTTATCAGTTGCCTGCTACAGCATGGCCTTTTAAAGCCTATAAACTCTCCTTACAATTCCCCGATTTTACCTGTCCTAGAACCAGACAAGCCTTACAGGTTAGTTCAGGATCTGTGCCTTATCAACCAAATTGTTTTGCCTATCCATCCCGTGGTGCCAAACCCACATACTCTCCTATCCTCAATACCTCCCTCCACAACCCATTATTCTGTTCTTGATCTCAAACATGCTTTCTTTACTGTTCCTTTGCACCCTTAATCCCAGCCTCTCTTCGCTTTCACTTGGACTGACCCTGACACCCATCAAGCTCAGCAAATTACCTGGGCTGTACTGCTGCAAAGCTTCACAGACAGCCCCCATTACTTCAGTCAAGCCCAAATTTCTTCCTCATCTGTTACCTATCTCGGCATAATGCTCTCCCTGCTGATCGTGTCCGACTGATCTCTCAAATCCCAGCATCTTCTACAAAACAACTCCTTTCCTTCCTAGGCATGGTTAGTGTGGTCAGAATTCTTACACAAGAGCCGGGACTGCACCCTGTAGCCTTTCTGTCCAAACAACTTGACCTTACTGTTTTAGCCTAGTCCTCATGTCTGCGTGCAGCAGCTGCCACTGCTTTAATACTTTTATAGGCCCTAAAAATCACAAACTATGCTCAACTCACTCTCTACAGTTCTCATAACTTCCAAAATCTATTTTCTTCCTCATACCTGACGCATATACTTTCTGCTTCCCGGCTCCTTCAGCTGTACTCACTCTTTGTTGAGTCTCCCACAATTACCATTGTTCCTGGCACGGACTTTCTGGCCTCCCACATTATTCTGGATACCACACCTGACCCTCATGACTGTATCTCTCTGATCCACCTGACATTCACCCCATTTCCCAATATTTCCTCCTCTCCTGTTCCTCACCCTGATCACATTTAGTTTATTGATGGCAGTTCCACCAGGCCTAATCGCCACTCACCAGCAAAGGCAGGCTATGCTATAGTATCTTCCACATCTATCATTGAGGCTACCGCTCTGCCCTGCTCCACTACCTCTCAGCAAGCTGAATCAGTTGCCTTAACTCAAGCCCTCACTCTTGCAAAAGGACTACGCGTCAATATTTATACTGACTCTAAATATGCCTTTCATATTCTGCACCACCATGCTGTTATATAGGCTGAAAAAGGCTTCCTGACTACGCAAGGGTCCTCCATCATTAATGCCTCTTTAATAAAAACTCTGCTCAAGGCTGCTTTACTTCCAAAGGAAGCTGGAGTCATTCAATGCAAAGGCCATCAAAAGGCGTCAGATCTCATTGCTCTCGGTAACGCTTATGCTGATAAGGTGGCTAGACAAGCAGCTAGCTTTCCAACTTCTGTCCCTCACAGCCAGTTTTTCTCCTTCATATCAGTCACTCCCACCTACTCCCCCGCTGAAACTTTCACCTGTCAATCTCTTCCCACACAAGGCAAATGGTTCTTAGACCAAGGAAAATATCTCCTTCCAGCCTCACAGGCCCATTCTATTCTGTCGTCATTTCATAACCTCTTCCATGTAGGTTACAAGCTGCTAGCCTGTCTCTTAGAACCTCTCATTTCCTTTCCATCGTGGGAATCTATCCTCAAGGAAATCACTTCTCAGTTTTCCATCCGCTATTCTACTACCCCTCAGGGATTGTTCAGGCCCCCTCCCTTTCCTACACATCAAGCTTGGGGATTTGCCCCTGCCCAGGACTGGCAAACTGACTTTACTCACATGCGCCGAGTCAGAAAACTAAAATACCTCTTAGTCTAGGTAGACGCTTTCACTGGATAGGTAGAGGCCTTTCCCACAGGGTCTGAGAAGGCCACCGTGGTCATTTCTTCCCTTCTGTCAGACATAATTCCTTGGTTTGGCCTTCCCTCCTCTATACAGTCTGATAACGGACCAGCCTTTATTAGTCAAATTAGCCAAGCAGTTTTTCAGGCTCTTGGTATTCAGTGAAACCTTTATATCCCTTACAGTCCTCAGTCTTCAGGAAAGGTAGAACGGACTAATGGTCTTTTAAAAACACACCTCACCAAGCTCAGCCACCAACTTAAAAAGGACTAGACAATACTTTTGCCTCTTTCTTTTCTCAGAATTCAGGCCTGTCCTCGGAATGCTACAGGGTATGGCCCATTTAAGTTCCTGTATGGACACTCCTTTTTATTAGGCCCCAGTCTCATTCCAGACACCAGACCAACTTGGACTGTGCCCCAAAAAACTTGTCATCCCTACTATCTTCTGTCTAGTCATACTCCTATTTACCGTTCTCAACCACTCATAAATGCCCTGCTCTTGTTTACACTGCCGGTTTACACTGTTTCTCTAAGCCATCACAGCTGATATCTCCTGGTGCTATCCCCAAACTGCCACTCTTAACTCTTAAATAAATAATCTTTGCTGGCAGGACTATGCTGAATCTCCTTAGGCACTCTCTAATTAGATGTCCTGGGTCCTCCCAATTCTTAGACCTTTAATACCTGTTTTTCTCCTTCTCTTATTCCGTTCAGTTTTTCAATTCATACAAAACCATATCCAGGCCATCACCAATAATTCTAAATGACAAATATTTCTTCTAACAACCCCACAATATCACCCTTTACCACAAAATCTTCCTTCAGCTTAATTACCTTGTGAAATTATCTTGCGAAATTCCTTCTCCTGGCTCATCCTGGCTCAAAAGCTCCCCTACTGAGCACCTTGTGACCCCCACTCCTGCCTGCCAGAGAACAACCCCCCTTTTCCCTTTACCCAAATCCTATAAAATGGCCCCACCCCTATCTCCCTTCACTGACTCTCTTTTTGGACTCAGCCCGCCTGCACCCAGGTGAAATAAACAGCTTTATTGCTCGCACAAAGCCTGTTTGGTGGTCTCTTCACACAGACATGAGTGAAACAAGTGACCTTTGTTTTGGTGAGGAAATTTTAGATGTAACACCAAAACCATGATAGATGATAGAAAAAAATTGATAAGTTGGACTTTATTAAAATAAAAACCTCTGCTCTATGAAAAACACTATTTAAAAATGAAAAGACAAGTCACAGACTGGGAGAAAACATTTGCAAAACACATGTCTGATAAAGAATTTGTAACCAAAACATGTAAGAATTCTTAAAACTCAGCAATAAGAAAATAAGAAATTCAATTAAAAATGGACAGAAGATCTGAACAGACATCTAACCAAGGAAGATATAGCAAGTAAGCACACACAAAAATGCTCAACATTATATGTCACTAGGGAATAAAATATTAAAACGACAATGAGATACCACCACACACCTATTAGAATGGCTAGAATTCAAAATACTGACAATATTAAATGCTTGCGAGGATGTAGAACAATAGGAACTCTTATGTATTGCTGTGGAAATGCAAAATGATACAGCCACTCTAGAAGAAAGTTTGAGTCTTACAAACCTAAACGTAACCATATCATGTAATCTAGCAATTGAAGTTCTAGGTTATTTACCAAGTTAAATTCAAAGCGAAAGCATGCCCAGAGATGTTTATCACAGCTTTATTTATACTCACCAAAAACTGGAAGCAATCAACATATCCTTCAATATGCGAATGAATAGATAAGCATTCAAACATCCAAACAATGGAATACTATTCAGTGCTAAGAAGAAATGAGCTACCAAGCCATGGAAAGAGATGAAGGGACCTTAAATGCATATTGCCAAGTGGCAGAAGCCAGTCTGAAAAGGCAGCATACTATATGATTCCAACTATATGACATTATAGGAAAGTCAAATCTATAAAGGCAGTAAAAAATCAGTGGTTACTGGGGGCTCACAGTGGGGCTGTGACATAAGTTAGTAAAGAATTAGAAATTTCTAGAGCAGTAAAACTACTCTGTATAATACTGTAAGGGGTGGTTACATGACATCATGCATTTGTGAAAGCTCATAGAACTGTAAAATACAAAGAGCAAACCCAAATTTAAACCATGGACTTTAGTTAAACATAATGTATCCATATTGGTTTATTACAACAAACCACATGACTATAAAATATTCATAACTGTAGACATTGTGGGGCAGGGGTGAGAATATGAGAATTCTCTGTACTATCTGCTCATTTCTTCTGTAAATTTAAAACTATTTTTAAAAATGGTTATTAATTTAAAAACAAGATTAACATGTGTTGAATATAGAAATAAATTGCAGAAGCTTCATGAAGAAAGGCAAGGACACCAGTTAGGTAACATTAGAGAATGATGGCGGTGCTCTGAAATATGGTAAGTGCAATAAGCATGAATTAAAATTGAAAAATTCCAAAGGCTGTGATGATGTAGAGTCAATCAAATTGTTGAGACAGAGAGTAAGTTAAAGGGTAGGCAAGAAGTTGTGACAGATAAAGAGGAGACAAGTTGATCCTTCAAGTTTCTGGCTTGGCAAAAAAAAAAAAATTATCTTCGGCAATCACCAACCACTATTGTACTAGAAAGAAATAACCACTGGTGTTATGGGTATTTATCTTGCTAAAATCTACAAACATTGCTAGTAATTTTGCTAAAAATAACAGATTGGAACTATTTTAATGTTTTCTATGGCATTTCACAGGCTTATAGAGACAGTATTCTATTGTTATGATGAAAGATTCTTGATACAGAACAGTGCCTAAACCATTTGGTTTTGTAGTCAGACCTTTGGAAACATGGATTTTGATCAGTTCTTCTCATGTTGGGTATAGTAAAATGAATTGCTGTTGACTACATTGGCAATTTAAGCCTGCTTTTAAACAGACTTTAGCAATGGTAAGATGATCAGTTACCTGTGATTTCAAAAAAGGAGATTCTGATCCATGTTGTGGAGCAGCAGAGGCATCTTTTTAATCTCCATGTCTTTTTGTCATTGCTCACACTCCTGTTGTCAAAACCTGTGATGAACTGGGGAGAAAAGATTTATTGGTGTGTTTTCCTGTCATACAAGACAAGATACACAGGAATGAATGCTTGAAATACTCATTAATAAGACATAGGTTGTCAGTATTATATAGCAGGGCAGGCTAAATCCATTATGATTAAGGTAAGGGCCCTCATCTTAAAGGTAATTTACACTAAAAGGTAGGCAAACAGCCAAAGACCCATAACCCTACTTGCATTTGAAGGTCTTGGAAGAAAGAAAGAAGAAGCACTATTTTGTTTCATGGTATTGGTTTGTAGAAAATGTTTGATCTCTCCTGCATGCTTTCTCTCTCTCTATCTCTCTCTCTCTCTCTCCATGTGTGTTTGTGTGTGTGAGAGAGAGAGAGACAGAGAGAGGGGGGGTGTGTGCACACGCATGTACACTTATGCCTGCCAGCAAAGATAAAAGTCACAAGTAGAGATCTACTTTCTCCCCTAGTTTTCACTTGACATGAACTATATGATTATTCAGTAAAAAAGAGAGTGAAATTCAGCCAGTATTTTTGGACTACTGTGAGGAATCCATAGAAATAGAAACATGACACATTTTCCTGGATGACATTAATTTCAAATTTTTGCTCAAATTATCAAATTAGCCATGTTAGACTTAGCTGAGTTTAAACTTGGCTGAGTTTAGTTTAACATAGCTGACTTCATAGAAGACATTTCCTGTGAAACATCAAATTCATCCATATTTGTGGACAAAATTCTCAATAAGTTAGGATTTCATTCATCTACACACAAAGAAAACCCTATTACATTAAGGTTTAAGTTTGCTTACAGAACAAGAAGTCCAGAAAGAGTAGCCCCTGTGTGTATTAATTTTTGAGAAATGTTTTTCAAGTAAAATCATTTATCTTATTTCTCAGATATCTTCTAATGCAAATATGTCTTTTAAAAATATTTCTCACAGATTTCTCTATTGACTTCAAATCTATTCCTTACTTCCAGGCTGTACATGTATGTTGTCATAAATCCAAGTTAGCAAAAGGATTGTTTATGTATTTTAGCACAGAATCAAGAGATTTTCTTCCCTCTCTATAACAAAACTCTCTTTCTAGAGCATCTGGTATGGAAAAGCAGGAAACAATTTTGAGGAACTCTCAAAGACTGAAATTCTGTAGGTCACTTTGACAGTGTCAGAATTCTGGTGTTAATTTCTAAAGTTCACTCAAATACTTCAAATCACTCACATCTGATTTCTAATCATAGCAATTTCTGAAAGGCAATTCATATCTACCTAGATGCTTTCAAAGCAAAAGATATCTAGGATAAAAACTCTTTGATAATACCAACCAGACAACCTTTAAAATGTTTGTATTCAGATACAAGAATTCAATTCCACAAAAATGAAATGTAAAATTAAAACCATCTGACTTCACTATATTTCATACTAACTAAGCCCCAGCTGAGCAAAAGTCAAAAACATAACTAAACTCACTTCTAATAAAATTTTTTTTCTAATCAGCTAATACTTACCCAGTGCTCCAATAAGTTGACAGGCTCCCCTCATATACACTGGTAAGTTATATTTATAATGAAAATAAAGTGTTTAATTCTGAGATCCGGGGAAATAAATAGTATAAGGCTTGAGGATGGTTAAAATAATAGGGGCCTGGAAAAATGTGTTACGAGAAAGCCACGACTGTTGAAAGAGCTAAGAATTTTTTAACATAGAGAGAGAGAACACTGGGTCGGAGGATAGGGAAGAGATATAGGGTAAATAACTATCTAGTTATTTATGAGGTAAACTTTTTTTTTTTTTTTTGGCAAAGCAAATGATGACACTTCCTACTTAAAATCCTCATTGTATTCCCAGTATATATTATTCCTAATCACTTGTGGACCTGTAACCACTCAGGCCACATCTTGTACCACTTGTTTTTGTGCCCACTTTTGTCAGATCTGTAATGCTGAACCATTTCTGATGATGTTCCCAGAGAGGACTTTGATGACCATGTTCCCGAAAGGAGTATTCCATCTCCCTAGGCACTTTTTTAGGTACCACCATTTTTATTTCCTTCTCTCTCAGTATTATCTTCTTTATTTGTCCATTGACTCATTTCTTCTTTGCCTTTGTACTAGAATGTATGCTCAATGAGGTGAGGGAATCTTTGCTTTTATTTACATTTGCATTACTAGGATCCAGAACAGTGGGGCATAGAAGGTGCCCAGTAAATATTTTTTGAATTATTCAATTATATCAGAAAGTAGAATTCATTTCAATAATGGAAAATAAAGGGTAATACCTTTTCTTTCAATATGAGGAAGAACAGGATAATAATCTGTGAAGGTAAAAATGCAGTGGTTTCTCATGAAAGTGCTGAAGCCCAGACTGAAGATGACTTATGTATAGTTGCTTTAGAAGCAAGTTGGAAATTAGTGGGAAAACTAAACAAACGAATCTCAAACATTCCTTCCACAATATGATTCTATGTTACAAAATAAATGGACTGTGCTGTGAGTTCCTTGAGTAGAGGGGCTTTGTCTTATTCATTTTTATTCTCCCAGTGAAATACCTGGCTCAAATATATTAAATGAGAAAGTCATTTTGAAGTTAATCAATATTTCCAGACTTATTTATTCTCCATGTAGCCATCAGGGTCTAGTAAGGACAGAGAAACCCCACCAGTAATTTGAACAGTGAATGTAGAACTGTTAACTATGGTGGTTAAGCCTAGTAGAATGTGGTTAACAACTGATGAAGTATTAGAGAATTCTAAGGTGTAACAGAAATACGAACCACAGGAAGTGGCTCCCTCCCCTAAGAGCTGAGAGAAAAGTGAATAGGAAGAAACATAGAGATTGTAAGTGTGAGATTCAAAAACTCCTTGCCCACCTATGCAATGAAACCCGTGGATTTCAGCACAAACAGAGCTACTCATCACCATGCGAAAACCAAAACCAGAAAGCAGCAAGCAAGTCCCCTCTTCTCCCTCCAGCCTTACAGTCTCCCTCTGTGCTCAACAGTGGGAGAACCTAATATTGAGCCAGAAGAAAAGAAAAAATGTTGTTTGCTGAGTCCTGCTCCAGTAGCGCAAAGGAGAACAAAGAAGTACAAGTTCAGTGCTGAGAAGCAACAAATAAATGGCACACTCTGACTTTTTCTAACAGTTTTGAAGGTAGCTTTAAAAGGCACCTGTCTTTTAGCAACATAAAAGTAAACGCATGCATACAGTCAGAAATACAGAAGGGTAGGAAAACTAAGATACACCCAGAGGTTTTATGAGTATTCAAAATGCATGCTTTCATGGATGGTATCTGTTTTGTGCCCATTATCAAAATTGAGTCTCAAAACATTCTTATGAAATAGATGATATCCCACGTGTTATAGATGAAGAATCCCCGTGAAAGTCATGCTGTTTTTAAATTGCAGGGTGAAAAAATGGTTACACACCAAAGCTTATAATTTTCATTATATTGAACTACCTCCTTGGGATGTGTGAAGAGTTGAGATAGGATTAGAAAGAGACATATTCAGAATGGAAAGTGCTGCCTTTGCTCTTTATTTTTTTCTTTTTATTGCTCTGCTATATTACCTGGGCAAATTTCCTCACCAACATCTCTAGCACAGCTATGTATTAAAACAAAACATGGAGACTCAGCAAGTGTAGTAACAACATATTACATATAGGTGAAACTCGCATGCAAACCCTTGCACTTCTCAAGGGGGTCATAGAATCCAGTTTTCTCTTTCAAATGAATAAAAAGGCAGAAATTTGCAGCTATAGACCCATCAGTACTCAAAGCTAAGCTTTCAAACCAACAAATAAGCAATTAATATTTGAAGAAGAAATAAAGGCCAGGTCAGCAGCAAGCATCCTTTAGAAGTCAATTTAGAGACCATTTTTATTGACACTTTCATTTTCTTGACCAATTTGTGTGTACTTTTATTATAGGATACCTTTAGTTATAAGCTCAAGAGCATCATTTCAAAACTCCTTTAAGAAAAAATATAAAAATTTGAGGCATCACTGAATATTTTATCAGGGTTCATTAGGAACTGAACAATAATGATGAGTCAATCTTGAGTGCAATGAGAAAGCAACTGCTTCTTTGTGCACAGAAAATGCCACACAGGTTCATTTGAGTAAGAGGGATATTGTTACTATTGTTGAGACTTAGCCAATTTTGTCATTGCAATGGCAAGTTTACACCCAAAGCATATTTAGAATTTGCTCTTAATCATCAGCTTCATTGTATAACAAAGACTTTCAAATACAATCTTAATCACATATTAGGATCTAGGAGACACTTGGCTAAACCAGTACAAATCTATCCACTCTGATAATGACATGACCCTAAAATAAAGATTGAGGTTCTGGGGTAAAAACACTCCTAAGGAATTTTCTGTTGGTAGGTATTAGCTAGTATGATGGTCCCTTTCAAGTCACTAAAATAAGATAGTGCTTCAGTGTACGTAACAGTGGCTGAAATTAGCCTGGCATATCAAATGAGCCAATAACTTAAAAAGAAGGTGACTTTACAGACTTAAAATGAATGTGAAGTTGGCATAAGCAACATCAAGATATATTTACTTAGCTCCTACAATGCAACATGCCACATGGCTGCAGATATAAATAGGAGCACAATTTCTTGCCTCAAACAGTCCAAAAACAGTTAACATCTATTTGGTAATGTGGTAGAGCCCAGCTAGATGTTCACCAATTCCTTTTTTTCTTTTTCCTGGATGCTAAGAAACACCACATCTTCCAGTTTCCTTTGCAGTTAGCTTGCTGCTGTGTAATTTGATGCTGCCAAAAGCAACGTAAGTGGGAAATTATGTATACCACTTCCAGGCCAGCCACGAAACAGACTTTCCCATTTTTCTTACTATGGCTATTTCATGTTGAATGCAAGAGTTTCAGCAAAGTCCAGTGAAGATGTAGAAGCTAGCAGCATCACAAGCTGGAAAGCTACTTGATCCCTGTATTACCATGCAGAAGGCTGCCTAGGAAACACCCAAGCAAACTACAGCATAATTTAGAAAAATATTGTTGAAATTTAGGGACTGATTAACATAACTAAAGAAGCAACTATTACATGTTACACACTGAGGGTGGGACAAATAAAGGAAGACTATAAGTGAGGCTAAATTTTAATCAATCATGATGAAAAAGCAGTCCTTAAGCAGAAACAAAGAGCCAGAAGTTATGGGCAGGGTCCACACTGTAGGAAAGTAAAAGCAGAAATGCTCACATTTACAAAGGAGTAAAAGAGTCAACTTGGTTGAGGATTGGTGTAGGAAGAGTTGAGGTTGGAAAATAAGTAGAGGTCAGATTACGTAAAATAAATGATAAGAAGAAGTTGGTATTCCTATATGCCAGAGGTCAGCAATTTTTTCTTTTTCTCTAAGGGGCCAGATAGTAAATATATTAAGTTTTTCAGGCCACACCATCTCCATTACAACTATTCAGCTCTGCCATGGTAGGTGAAAGGAGACATAGATATTATATCAAGAAATCAATGTGTCTGTGTCCCAATAACACCATATATGAATGCTAAAATTTAAATTTCATGTAATTTTCACATATCCGAAGATGGCATTATTCTTTTGATTTTTTTGAAATCATTAAAAATGTAAAAACCATTCTTGGCTGACAGGCCATACAAAAGCAGGCAAGGTGTCAGATGTGACCCATAATTTGTCAAACCCTGATACATGCAATGGAGCATCACAGGAGTTTTCAGAAAATGGAGTAAGGACAGGGGCACTAGTGATAATTAGTGTTGTACATCTTAACCTGGCCAAGTGCACAAATGGGTATTTTTAGAAGGGCAACTGGAGAAAAAGAGACCAAGAAGCACACCAATGCCAGTGTATACAGGCTTGGATTATTTTGTTAATCAGAAAGGAAGGGACAAGATAGATAATAATAGAGGAGAGCATCAAGATTTACTGAATACTTTAAGACCAGATAATTGAAAGAATAATGACATCAATAACTAGATTAGAACAACCTAGAGGGTACAGATTAGGCCAGGTCACCAATTCCTAACCCAACAAAGATAGAATACTATATTATTAACATCTCAAGTGGCACACATAATTCATTTTTATATCTGTGTAGATTTTCCTGTTGTGGTCTCTCATAATTTATCTCTGAAATACCCTGTGATGGTTAACATTAGGCATCAGCTTGACTTGAGTTGAGGGATGCCCAGATGGCTTGTGAAACATTGTTTTTAGGTGTGAGGGTATTGCTAGAGGAGATTGACATTTGAGCTGATGGACTGGGAGAGGAAGACCCACTCTCAATATGGGTGGCCAGCATCCGATGGACTGCCAGCATGGCTAGAACAGAGCAGGTGGAAGAAAGTGGGATAAGTTTGCTTGCTGAGTCTTCTGGCTCTATTTCTTCTTCCTCTGTCAGACGCTTGCTTCTGCTCCTCCTGTCTTTGGACATCAGACTCCAGGTTCTTCACCCTTTGGACTCGGGTATTTGCACCAGCAGCTTCCTGGGGCCTCTCTGGCCTTTGGTGACAGACTGAAGGCTGCACCGTTAGCTTCCCTGATTTTGAGGCTTTTGCACTTGGACTGAGCTACTACCGGCTTCTCTCTTTCCCCAGTTTACAGATGGCCTATGGTGGGACTTTGTCTTGTAATCGCATGAGCCAATTCTTCTTAATAAAATCTCTTTTATAAATACATATATCATATTGGCTCTGTCCCTCTGGAGAAACCTGACTAATGCAGACCAATATCCAGAAGAAAACAAAAGCTGATGACAATGAGGCTAATAATTGCCAGGATCTGAGGATTTTCATAAACTACAAATCAGTGGAGAATACTGGGAAGAAATTAGATATTTTACCTATGTTTTCCCCACATGACTCAAAGATAGTAAGAACATGAATTTGCCCTCCCACAAAATATATGCCTAGGGTGCTCTGAATCCTGTGGTGTGGTCCAACTGTGATAGATAGATAGATAGATAGATAGACAGACAGACAGATATATAGACAGACAGAGGTTGACAAACTTTTGTGGATAGTGCCAGATAATAAATAGTCTACGTTTTGCACCTAATAAAGTCTTTCTGCAACTACTCAACTCTGCCATTGTAGCATGAAAGCAGCTATAGACATTATGTAAACAACGGGCAAGACTGTCATTCAATAAAACTTTATTTTATAAGATCAGATGATGTCTTATAGTTTGGTGACCCTTGCTCTATGGCACATCTGGATTTTGTCTTGTTGTGCTCTTTCCAAGTGGCCTGAGCAATCTTTTTTGTCCCCTACCACTCCCGAGCTACCATCCATTCATTACTGCAAGTATCACCGTGACTGTCATTTAATCTCATTCATCCTTAAATTTCACTTTACTTTTTACTTTCTCTGGAAAGCCGTCCCTGGCCTCACTGATAAAATAAGATTACTCACCTCATGCCTATTTCCTTTCTCTTCCATTGCACACATCCCAAATATAATTTATCTTTTAATATTTGCTTTTGTCAGCTAGACTTTCAACTCTACAAGGCAAGGGCTGTATCTGTCATCGATGCTCAGCAAAGCTCAGTATGTAATGATGCTCAATAGACAGTGGTTGAATATAATTCAATAAAATTGAAATGGGCTGAATTAAGAGAGAAGAAAGAGTCAGTTTAAAACTTAATACTTAAGAAAAAGCAATTTTACAAAAAAAAAGCAATAGTATAATTAAAAGTAATTTTATAAAGTGAAGAATAAAGGAAAACAAGAAGTTTTATCAAAAGAAGGCTTAAAATAAAAGAAAATCTGTATGTAACATACTTTGGAAAAATACAAAATACAAGAATAATAAAAATATTCTCAAACATACTGAGAGAAAAAATACATAAAAATTTTAAAATTTGTAAGGGTTTATCATCAAACTTATTTTGCAGTCTCAAATATTACCTAACAATATGTTAATAATCATGTATCTTAAAAGGAAAAGTTTATAAATCTAAACTTTTATTGCTATCTAATTTGTTATTTACATGCGAAAGCATTTTTTCCAGATATGTCAGAGTTTAGATATGCCAACTTTTACCTTTCTTGCAAAAAAATTACATTTTATACAACCTACAGTTAACCAAGTGATGAACCAAAAATGATACGTAATAATAAACAATTAAAAATGTCAAACTTGTATTAAATCCAGTTAAATGTAGAAAAGAATTGAATCTTACTAAATGTGAATTGAATGCAAATAATTCTACAAGCAGGATATTTGTAACATGATTATATGATCATCTAATAGCAGTAATCTGCTCCTCATATCCAAACTTCTATATACAAAATCTGGGACTAGAATGAAAAGTGAAACTAAAAGTTTCAAAAATGCTTCATTATATCTGAGTGGAGCTCAGGAGATATTTTTTAATTTTCATCTTATTTTAATAACTAGGGACATATAGGGAAAACTTTAAAAAATTTTTAAATAAAACCATGAGAATAATTGAAAGCAATGTTAGTAACTGCCAAATCATTTGAAAAAGTAAAAATAAATCAAGTTTGTGTAGTAAAATATCAAAAACAAGGAAACATAAAATGATAGAAAATAGATATTGGTTTAGTTGTGGAATGTTAATAGGCTGGCATTCTGTCTTAAAAATCAATGATCCTCATACTGTATTAAAACCAAGTCTCATAGGCATTTCTGTAATGAAGATATACAAATAGCTAATAAGCATATGAAAAGATGTCAAATATTCTTAATCATCAGGGAAATGCAAATAAACACCACAGTAAGATACTATGTCACATTTACTAGGGTAAGAAAAATAATAATAATAATAATAATAATAAGTCAGATAATACAGTGTCGGCAAGGGTGTATAGAAATTGGAACTCTCATATATTGCTAGTGGGAAAGTAAAACGTGCAACCACTTTGGAAAACAGTCTGGCAATTCCGCACAAAAGCTGAACATGGAGTTAGCATTTGACTCAGATCCCACTCCTAGGTATATACCCAGGAAAAATGGAAGCATAAATCCACACAAAAGCTTGTGCACAAATGATCACAACATCATTATTCATCACAGCCGGAAAGTAAAAAGACCCAAATGTCTATCAGTTGATGAATAGATAAGCAAGAGGTAGTATATGTTTATAATAAAAAGGGATGGGTGACTGGTACATGTTACAACACGAATGAGCCTTGAAAATATTCTGTTAAATGGAAGAAACGAAACACAAAAGGCCACACATTGTAAAATTCCATTTATACGAAATATCCTATAACAGGAAAATCTATATAGAAAGAAAGTAGGTTAGTTTTGCATAGGGATAGGGATAGGGTGATTGGGAGATAATGATGAAAGGGTACAGAATTTTGCTCTGGGGTGATAAAATTGTTCTAAAATTATGGTGATGATTTTACAACTTTTTTTTTTTTTTTTTTTTTTTTCTGAGACGGAGTCTTGCTCTGTCGCCCATTCTGGAGTGCAGTGGCGCGATCTCGGCTCACTGCAAGCTCCGCCTCCCAGGTTCACAGCATTCTCCTGCCTCAGCCTCCTAAGTAGCTGGGACTACAGGCACCGGCCACCACGCCCAGCTAATTTTTTATATTTTTAGTAGAGACAGGTTTTTACCATGTTAGCCAGGATGGTCTCGATCTCCTGACCTCGTGATCCGCCCTCCTCGGCCTCCCAAAGTGCTAGGATTACAGGCGTGAGCCACCGCACCCGGACGATTTTACAACTCATTGCCAATACTAAAAGCTATTAAATTCTATACTTCAAATGGTTGAATTGTATGATATATAATTTATATCTCAATAAAGCTGTTACCAAAAAACGTAAAATAACTATGAGCTATTTTGAAAAGGTAAATAGAATAAGATTTAGCAAAGATCAGCAGGTAAATTAAAGGAACTAGTGGGGTTAAGCATATTAATTTCAGATAAAGGGGAATATGAGGGAAAAAGTAATTAAGTAAAATAAACAAGGCCATTTTATATTAATAAAATGGTGCAAACCAGCATAAAGATATAAAAGTTATCAACATTTGTGCTTACTAACATAATATTAAAATAGATGAGGGAAAATTAATAGATATACAAGAAAATATTAACAGAACCATAGTTTCTATAGAAAAGTACAACAAGAAAAGTATAATAAACAATAAAAAAGTCTGAGAGCAACAACATTTGAATAAATACCACAAGGTAGATTTTTTGAAGCATCCATCAAATATTTGCACAAATTTAAACCAATAACAGCAAAAAAACTTAACAAAAACTTTACAGCATAAATTATACAGACTACATTCTCTAACAAAAGTGAAATAAAATTCAAAATTAGCATCCAGCTTTAAACTAATGGAGTATTTTGAAAATTAAAAATTATTGTGATAAATATTTCCAAAGGCAGTTCTCTTCCAAACTCTGAAAATTATTTCCAAAATCTATACTACTTCCTTTAAAAAGTATTTTCTAATGGCTCCAACCCAATACAGTCTTTCTCCTTATTATATCTGCTATTGCTTAGTCTAATTCACATGATTATTAACTTTTGGCCTTGCTTTCTAATATATGCTTTCTAATAATAATATATAGCCTTGATTCATGCATGTAAATTCCTGAAAGACAAAGATACTGCAATGAATTTCTTTATTATCACTATATTTAAATATCTTCCTGAACATAGAAAGTCAGTAAATGTTTATTAATTGATTTCATTGAAAAATTGAGAAGAGAGTTGGCTGGAAATTAAGGAACAAGAGTTCTTGACCATTATTGGAAAGGCTTAATGACTCTCAGCATGTCACTTTACCTCCCTGGATTTTAATATCCTCCTTCATTAATTAGTATTAAAATGTTTCTAAAGTTCCTTCCAGTTCTAAAACGTGCGGCTGAACTTACAGGGGAAGAAAAGACATCCTTCAGTACACCCGAAAATTCTCCTCTCTGTGCAGAAACACTGCTTCTTTGAATGTCAAGGACTGGAACAGATTGCACATTGTCGAGAAGAGAGTCACCCTCAATTACTCATCAATGGTGGAATTCTTTGTGGTTTACTCTCACTAACCTAGTGTTTCCTTAGTACCACCCACCTAGGTCCAAGGGGATATACATGTGTCTGAGTATGTGTGTATTTTTGCCTCTCTGACGACATTCCAAGACTAATATAAACACCTTTTAAATTACCCATTACTCTGTGTCACTTCTCTCTTCCACCAGAAAGAGGTTAGCCTATATTTACATTTGAATTTCTAATATTCTGCCCTTTCCACCACCTTTTTCTTTCTTAAATTCTGATTTCATCTCTTCTATAGGTGGCCCAAATTTCAATATTTCTTTAAATTTGTATATTGGCATAAGTGTCCTATACTTATTTAATATTATATTGAATTATATTTTTATTGTGATTATAATTAAATATAATGAATTACTTTAATATTTTACATAGGTAATATATTCTATTAATATAATTAATTTTAATTATTAATGCTATTGCATAAATAGAAAAAACTCAAAGGATATATCGCAAGAGATTAACTGGAAATGAGATTATGTGTGATTTTTATATTTTTCTCTTTGCGTTTCTGTTTTTCTACAATTTTATGGATTGCATACCCAATAATTATATATGCATTCACCCATACATACACCTTAGTTACTTGAACCAAAATCAAAAACCTTTACACAACTCTTTATTATTCTTAATTTCACTTTACGAGAAAACATCTCTTGATACATAAAAAGTCCAGATAAATACATATAAATATACTCTAAAAACAAATATTTTAATATGTAAGTGGTTTTAAGTTACTGACATTAATCGTTAAGTTAATAATAACCTTGATCCTGTGAGACAGTCAGAATATGCTCATTTTCAGCATAGTACACTTGCTAAGGCAGCCAAGTGGAAAAGTATACTTGAACAAGATTTTCAATGATCATGGGCAAAATAAAAAGACATAGTTAACCAGAATATTCAATTAGTCAGAATATATTCTTTAAATATCTATTAGTCAGGCAAGTTTCACTTTTCAGGGCCTTGTATCAAAGCTTTTTTTTAAATTATAAAAACCCATAAACAATTCTAATTATTCACATTTACAAATTAAACACCAAAGTCCATTCCCAGATTAAAACAGAATCTAAATTGATGTGCTCTTACCAAGACTTTATGTGATCATTATCCATCCCTTCCTGCTATTGCTGAACTTAAATGAGCCCCTCCAATAAAGCCTATTTTACTGGGTATGCTTCCATAAAACATTCACATTTTATCATATAGTAAAGTTAGAATTTATGCTAAATATTATTTCCCTAAAGATAAATTCAAGTGAATCAAATATTAAATGATGTAGCAAAGAGTATTATTATAAAACTAAATTCCTCCAAATGTATTAATAGTCTTTAATGTTGCTAAGTAAATGGCTGTGATGTTTTCTTTTTAATACTTCGGTTTCATTAAGGCTGTCAGTAAGCCTAATTCTCTCTCATTTCTGCCAATTCCTATTAGATACAAAGAGAAGTACATTGTGTTTATGAGACTAGGGTTCCATTTCTACTAAGCATATAAAAGCTTCTATTAATCTCTCTTAACAGTTATTGAATTTGCCTTTGAATGTTTGCTAAAACAATGATGGACATTCATTAACAAGAGGATAGACTCTCACAGTTTGCATATGTTAGTTCCAGAACTTTCTTCAATCAAACTCAAGCAACTAAAGGAAGAAAAATGTGTCAAGTACATAAAACATTTTACTCGGACTTAAAATGCTTTTATTTCAACTTCAATTTATTTCCACTAAGGCTTCAGTGGTAGGAAGGAAGATGGAGAATATTCGTTTTACTGCCTTAAATTACCACAAATTTAGCAGCTTAAAGCAACACTCATTTATTAGCTGACACTTTGGTAAGTCAGAAATCCCAGCGAGTTCAACTGGGTTCTATACTCAGAGTCTCATACGGCCATAATCAATGTGTCATTGGATGGGTCCTTATCTGGAGGCTCTGGAAAAAATATTTGCTTTTACATTTATTTAAGTAGTTGGCAGAATTCAGTTCCTTGAGGAGGTCAGACTGGGTCTGCCTTTTCTAGCTGGCTATTGGCTGTGAGGTGGGTAAGATACTTGTCTGCGTTTGTTGGCGTATGGCCCCCTCTATCTTTTAAATTAGCAAGACAGCATCAAATCCCTCTGACCTCTCTGATCAGCTGGAGAAAATTCTCTGCTTTTAAAGGGGTTTATGAGATTGGCAGACCTACCCAGGTGGATAATCTCCCTAACTCAAGGTCATCTGTGCCATATAACACAACATAATCATGGAAGTGATATTAATACCTCATTATAATCACAGGTTTTGGGAATTAGCATGCGGAATGTTGGGTGGCATTTTTACAATTTTGCCTGCTGGGGAATTGGAAAAATTGAGATTAGGAGTATATGCAGGCTTTAAATGTCAGATTCTATAAACACAGAAGCCAGAGCAAAGATCTCTTTCTGGCAGAGGGGCATTCAGGAACATCTCCTAATGTTAATCCCATACTAATATTAGAAAAGGAGCATCAGGCCTTAAGCGTTATTTGCATTATTTGCAAGTGTCAATGAGCTTGGAATTCTTTTCAAGTAGATAAAGAAAAAAAATTCAAGAGAGCAAAGAAAGAGGAAACAGTGCAAAATGGCTAAAGTCTTGCAGTTGAATGACTCCTGTTCGGGAACTCTGGGTGGAGTTATTAAAGATTCAAGATTGAGAAAACTGGGGTTCAGAATTAAATCCAATTCTGAAAACTACAAGGTCATGGAGGCACTTCCTATACGACTTTGAGTCACTAGGGTTCAAGTCAGGGATGCCATTACAGAGTAATCAGGGGACAAGATAAGGTACTGGTTACTGAAGGACTGACTCGGAACGAAGCAAGTCAGCTGTTCTGGCACCAGGATCCCAGGTGTTCAGGATCACAGCACAATTAGCATCTAACCTGACTCAGAGTTTAGTCACTAATTTACTAACCCAAGGCTCACGGTACACCCACTTCCCAGGCCCTTGACCACTTTCAGATTCGGGGGTAGGGCTGGACATACAAGTAAGTGACCCCATCTGCAGGGCAGGGGACAGCTAGACCAGATGTCACAGAACTGTCAATGTAAAGTCTAAATTCCTCTCTTTCATTCTCTCTTCTCCCGCTTTCCTCCGGTTCATATTACCAAATGCCATACGCCCAGCTTTAAAAGATGCTGAAATAAACTCCCTTTTCTGATTATTGGAGATGCTGGTGCACACAGGGCAATAACAACAAGGTCAGCAGGTCTATGAGAACCCCAAAGGGGTGCTGGGGCTGAGGAGTGTTAAGAGAGGAAGGGAGCATACAGAAGGTCTCTCCAGGACTTTTTATTCGTGTCTTTTCTCTCCTTAGAGGTCTTGTGGAGCACAGAGAGACCCAGGAGGCCTGAGACTTGCTGGGAGCCTCTCATCATGTAGATGAGTCATTAAAACACACTGCATCATTTAAGAATTACTCTTCAAAAATGGCCCTACTCCAAAATGCTCCCATTATTTTATACTGTCTGATTTGTAAAATATATTGGGTCAGGGATGGTGGTGTCAAAGTATTAAATTAAATTTGGCCGAAGGCCATCTCTGAACTTTGAGTCTTTACTTAAGGAACTACAACTGAGCTTAGTACCTAGACAAACTGAAACCTAACTTAGGAGTACATTTTTGTGTAACAGATAGATCTGAGCCAATCAGAAGAAGCTGAGCTTCAGCCAATCACAGGCTGCCAACGGATCAGATATGTGCAAATAAGGCAAAAGCCCAGCTGTAACCAATGGAACTATTTCTGTACATGACTTGCCTCTTCTGTCTATAAATACTTACGGCCCACTTGCAGAGCAGAACTCTCTGAATCTCTTCTGGTTCTGAGTGCTGCAAGATTCATGAATCATTCTTTGTTCAGATGAACTCTGCTATATCTAATTTGTCTAAAGCTTCTCTTTTCACAGGTTTCATTCATTTCCTAGAATTTTGTAAAACAAAATTGTATACCAAATAGCACCATGGCCTCCTACTGCAGAGTAAAGAATGGGAATGAACCTTTTACTCCGAGCACCTTTCCTGGGATTTCACATTCCTGATACAAAAAGCCAATAGATCCCCTTCTGGGGTCTGCTTTTGTGGGAAGTTTTTATTGGTTTGTTTTGTCCCCAAGCTATTGAAATAGGTCATGTTTCTTTCTGGTTAACCATTAGGTATTACAACCTAAACACAATATCCATGATTGTGTTGATGGAACAGATGTGAGGACAGTGAGGGCAGGGACGGGGGCTGAGGGGATGATTTGTCCCTGCAGAGTGCAAAAAAGAAACAAGAGGCCTGTGAGTTGTTTCTAGTAGTTTGTGATAAAGAGAACCCTGTGTCGTGCTCTGAGACTCCAGGGTTTTAAGACAAGTGGTGTGCTGCTTCAGGGCATTTATGTTTAAAAAGCTCAGTGGAGCAAGAAAAGATAAGGAATACACAAAGATTAATTCTGAAGTTCTTGTTAAAACCAAACACTTTAATCCTAGAAAGAGAGGGTGGGGAAGAAACCCTTCTTCTAATACACTCAGCTGAGTTCATTTTCAAAATTACCAGAAGGCTGACACATGTGGCAGGAAGGAGGCGGGAGGGAGATGTGTTTAAAACAATTCCTTTTTCTGTGAATCAAGTTGCAGTGTATCTACTGTGGCCATTGTATCTGTTAAACATTAACAGATTTATGTTCTTTCCAGAACCAACCAGAGGCTTTGTTCAAGTCCACAACTGCAAGCTGGTAGTATGTATAGTGTCACTCTCACTTCCTGTACCGACTGTATACACACTTCCTGTACCAACTGTATACACATTGCTGCTTACCCATAGCACTCTCTTCCCCACTAGGGCAGAAGAAACTTCTAGGTCTTTTTTAAATAAAATCCTCCTGGAAGCTTCCTCCAATCATTCTGAGTTGATCCACAAGTGAAAAATCTATTTGCCATCATTTGACTAAACTGTAATTTCAGAATTCTTCATGGATCTCCCCTGAGCTGCACACAAACCCCATGTTAAACACAATCATCTTTGACAGCTGATAATAGTTTGTAAATTGTATCTTTCAAGCAATGAAGATCTTTTTCTATAATTCAGATTGCACCCTATTTTATGCCTCAAGTTTTCTCATCTTGATCATTTACTCTCTAGATTTTAATGTCTTTATGTTAATTCTGCAGTTCAAGAAATAGGCTCAATCAAGTCATGTGGTGGTTTTCAAGAATGTCAAGTTACTAAGAGTCTGGCTTTAATTGTCCGTTAGGAACAAAATAAAAAGTTTGTTGATTCTCAATTATGACGTTTCATTCTAAAATGTGGGAGATGTTCTCTGGGATGAAAGTGAGTCATTTAACATTTATGTTTCTCAACTGATATCCACTGAGGGAAAGCATACACCAATTAATGGAAAGGATCTGTCTAGAGATAAGAAGCATCAAAAAGAAATCTGGAGAACTTCATTCTGACTTCAAACCACATAAATGAAAGACTTGCAAGCATTATCCCTAATGTAGCCAATGCACAGTGTCCAACTCCGTAATTATGCCTTACAGCCAAAAAAGTGAGCTGCCAGAGCTTTAAGCTAAATGCCACTCCAGCTGTATTATTCACTCTGAAGAAGGAACTACCTCTAGGAAGGTGCTTTATAGTGCCTTTAAAAAGTAGATTCTATACCTTTAATGCCTTCTTTCTTAATTCTTATCCCCAATATTAATACTTCAAATTTAGTAAGACTTATGGAGCTAAATGGATAAAAAATTTTAATTAAAATTATGTCTACAAACTGACCAATTTATTTATAGTTTTGAACCCCCCATGGACATAATATTGCTGCTAAACCACAAACCACTGGAAAATCAGAGTGAAACCTCATTGACTTGATGACTTACTCTCATCCCATATCAAGTTGACAACTTTCTTGCTGAGGGACCTTGAAGAAGACACTGAACCTCTAAAACTCAATTTAAAAAAATATTAAAGAAAGTTTGTCTATGTTCTATGGACTCTACTAGACCCTTGATAAAAATATGAATTTTTATCCTCAGTCAGAGGAAAATTGGACTGTCACAGCATTAGCTTGATTTTCTATTTATGTAATATTCCATTAATGAGAGTTAAGGACATGGTTTTAGCTATCAAGAAATTAGTGTTTTAGGAAAAAATATATATATATATATAAATATAGAGAGACCAAAATGGTCTCTATATACACACATATAAGTATGTCTATATACATATATATGTGTGTATATACATACATGCATACATATACATATACATATATATGTATGTGTGTGTGTGTGTGTGTGTGTGTGTATGTGTGTGTATATATATATAGAGAGAGAGAGAGACATACCACCCAAAGACAAAGGCAACCAGGAATTCAGATACAAACAAAAAGAGACAAAACTAATTTTTGGAGAAAATGTCATGTGCCAAAGCCTGAATGAGCGGAGATGCTGGTAGCTTAAGAATAAAGAAGTGACATGGAAAACTCAAAATGATGTGATAAAAGCTCCTTCATCAAAACAAAATTCTTGCTCCCAACACAGATGAGATAGGGAAACCACTTGAGAGTAGGGAGCAGAGGAGAAGCATGATCCAATGGTAGAGAAAAGAAATGTTTTTGCTTGAGAATGAATCACTGACTGCAGAAAATAGTAAGATATGTTGATAGGAAGTAATTTTTATTAATTGCTCAGTGGACAAACTTATTTCAGCACCTTCCATGTTCTAGGTTCTATGACAGTTAGAAGTTTAAAGACCTACTTTAGTGGAGGGAAAAATAGGAGAACTTTGTGATTGATGGGTGATAGAGATTTGCCCAGGGCACACACCTGAAATACAGTGCCTGTTGGGACTGGAAGTAGAAAGAAAAGCTTCTCAGAAGAGGTTCCAGCTATTCTAAGGCTTGAAGAATGCATGGGAGTTACTGAAGCAAAGAAGAGAAAGAACATGGAGTTAAAGATGCTGAAGGCATTTCAGGAGCAACTCAAATAAAAATCGAAAGGAGATCTTAGGTTAGTGGTTCCCAGCCTGTGACATTTTAGGAGAAATCTACAGTATCACATTGAAACAAAATGTGTATGTTCCCCCATTCACATTGACTCTTATTTGGTAAGAATAAGCCCCTGAAATGATGGATGTTGTAAAGGAGCAGGACAACCACCAGCAGAAAAATTAGAACTATTTGGCCTTAAATCCTTGCTTTACAACTTCTACCTGTGTGGTCTGGGGCAATGACTTGACTTCCTTTAATCTCCATGGAGTCACTGACAGCAACCTCATAGGTGTACTGTGGTGATAAAATGATGTGATACATGATTAAGTCAGTGTAATGCCCTATTCAAATTCAGTGCATATGAAGTATTGATATTAGAATTATTATTAATGTAAATGAAAGAACATGAAACTTGGAATCTGGAGACATCATATGTGTGACATTATGCAAGTTGCTTAGCCATTCTGAAAATCATATTGCTTAATTATTTAAAAAGAAAAATCTTTTCAAACTTTGTAAGATTATTTTAGGAATTAAATATGGCAACATTAAAAAAAACACTTAGCACAGGCAAAGACCCTATTGCATTTTACTTAAATCTGGGTCTGAAATACTCATATTGTAGAAACACAAAATTGTATATAAAAATGTGCTTTAATAAATAATAACAGCAAATACTTAAATGTTTATCTGTGTTGGGTATCTTAGGCATTTTTACATATACTTTCTCATTCAGTCCTAAAGATCACCTTTTTATTATCCCTGTTATTCCTGAGAAGTAGTTACTTACCTAAGGTCTCACAGCATTTTTTTTTTCTAACCATAAGAACACCTTCTTTAAAAGACTTCTAAATTTCCAAAGGTTCTTTGAGTAATAATAGAAAAGGATCTAAACTCTGGCTCTCGAAAGAAGAGCAGAGTCCTCCTATGAAACCAGCCCCAGCGATGCAGCATCATCATCTGTCAACCAACATTGAGGGTCTGTGTGAATTACCATAATGGTGCCTTTGAAAAGGCACAGAAATCTCTAACCTCTTAGAACTCACTCTGTAGTTTGGAGAGATAAAGCATGTAAACAGATTAGTCTTCTTGATGCAGTGTGTATCGAAGGTAGATTGATAGTGCAGTTATTAGTGTTAGATTAGTTCAGAGGAGATTAAGGCTGCATCTGGCTGGGATGATAAAGGAAACTTCCCAGAAGAGAACAGGGACTGAGCAATGGTTTGAAGAATGAGTAGGATCCTGATAGTCAGAGATGGATGGAAGGCATTCTAACTTGAGGATAACACATAAACTAACAATGGAAGAGGGGGGAAAAAAACGACACACACAAAAAATATTCTGGGGATGATGAGCAGGATTTTTGGACCCAAAAGATCCCATAGGACCATAGTGAACATTTGGGTAGGGCAGATAGGGACCACATGTGAGGCAGCCTTGACTATTAGCACTAATAATTATAACTACAATTGCAATAATTGTTAACAACTATCATTTGCCAGCATTCCTCATATGTCAGAAAAAAGGCCAGCACTTAAATATTTAATCCTCCCAATCACCTTATGAAGGAGGTATTATTATCTGCTTTGTAGAGATGAGGAAATTGAGGTTCATGAAGGCTAAGTGACTGTCCTAAAGTCACAAACTAATGAGGATCAGCCCTGGGACCCAAGCCCAGATCTACCTGATTACAAAGATGTGTTTTTCATGATGATAGTGCTGCTACTCCTCAAAAGTTTTTGGTATTTTTCTTGCAAAGAAAAGGAATTTGCTTACAAGATTTTACTTGAACCCGCTAAAGTTTTTGAAATATTAATGCTCATTCCTCTTCTCTCCTGACCTATCAGCAATATGTACCACAGTTGATCATTTCTTTCTTGATATACTTTATTTGCCTCTCAGGACAAAACATTGTCTTGGTTTTTCATCTACTTCACCTTCTACATCTTTTTGAAAGAAGTTTCTTTTCCCCAACCTGCTAATATAACAGTGGTTCAACAATTTATTTGCGACTTCTTTCCTCTGTCAACACTCACACCCATTTGTGATCTCATCCAAACTATTTAGTTTTATTTTTAAAAAATAAATTTTATTGTATATGTTTGAGGTTTATAAGATGATAATATGGAACACATATGGATAATAAATAATCCATTATAGTAATTATAGTAAAATAATTACTATAGTGAAGCAGATTAATATATTAATCATCTCACATAGTTACTTTTTCTAACAGGAGCAGCTAAAATCTGTTTAACAAAAATCCCTAACACATTATAATTTTATAAACTATAAACTACAACTATGTTGTACTTAGCTCTCTAGACTTTTTCCTCCCATTTATCTGCTACTTTGTATTCTTTGGTCTACATCTTCCCATTTGCCTCCTTGCCTCTCATCTATAGTAATTATATTCTCTATCTCTGTAGGTTTGACCTTTTCTTCCCCTAGACTCCACATATAAGTGAGATCATGCAATATTTTTCTTTCTGTGTCTGGTTTATTTCACTTATCTCTTCCATGTACTGATGAATCAAAACCTGAAATCTCTAGCCCATACCTCTTTCTGGGAAGCCTAGACTCAGCTCCAGCTGATCTCCTTATTTCTCCACTTGGTTGTCTGAAATTGAATTCCTAGTCCTTCCCCACCTAAACCTACTCCAGTGCAGTCTTCTATAGTTTTGTTGGTATCAACTCCATCTTCACCATGGTTTATGCCAAAGCTGTGACATCATCTTCAACTCCTCAGTTTCTTTCCCATCCCAGTGTCAAGAACTTTGGAGATGTTCAAAATATTCAGAATCTGTTCACTGCCACCTCCTGCACTGCTGCCACCCAAGTCTAAGTCACCATCATTTTCCACTTGCCTACCTGATGCTGCCTTCCTTATGTGGTACCTCTGCCCTTCCCCCTTGAAGGTCTATTCTCAGCACAGCAGCCAGAAGATTCCTTTAAACTATAAAGCAGATCACTCAATGGCCTTTTTTTAACTATATTTCCTCTCTTTCTTCTGTCAGCAGCTACACAATCACATTGGCCTTGTTTGTGTTCGTCTCTTCCAGATTGTCCTAGCTGTTTCTCCTGCCTGAATTGCCCCACCTTCAAATATCCGCTTGGTTAGTTCTCTTGCCTCCTTCAGATCTCAGAGCTCATCTTTCCAAGAGAGTCTGTCCTGATCATCTCACATAAAAGTGAAAAGTGCCACAGCCCACCATCATCCCTGATTGCCCTTATCCTGATCTAATAATTCTTCTTTCTGTTTTCCATAGGACTTTTCCATGCCATATAAATTACTTAATGACTTATATGTTTATTGTCTATTTCCCCCAGGAGAATGCAAGCTCCTGGGAGAGGACAGATATTTTTATCTGTTTTGTTTACTCTTCACAGTTCCCAAATGGCTAGACACTGCCTGGTACCTAGAAGGCGTTCCATTAAAATTTGTTGACATTCCTTTGAATGTTGAATAAATAAAATAAACAGCTACAGTATGCATTTTTCTCTCATAGATACGTGTTTTCCAAGTGCCCATGTAAAGTCGTTTTTCTCTTCTAAGAAGTGAACATTATGCCTGAACACTTTAAAAGCTTGGGTGAGATCTGCAGAGAAGTAAAGCATATTGTCCTCAGGACACAAGTCTTTCTACACCCAAACTTACATTGAGGAGATAATATCTGGCACATTGTAACTGTGAATAAGTAACTGTATTTCAGCTATTACAATAGATTGGGAGAATAGATAGCCAACGGTTGACCTGGAAATATATATGAAGGAAGGTGTTGAAAAAAACTAATAAAAAGTAGCCTTTGAGATAACAAAATGGCTATGTTTCCTAAATAGAGAGATTTCTTATGTTCATATTAAGTGATTAAAGGGACAGGCATGCAGAAACATTTATAAGTAGCTGTGTTTTTACTACGCTTTAACTTGAATATGTGATGAAAAATGTGGACATCTACAGAAAGCACTATGAAGGAATTATCAGAAATATTGAGATCAATGAAGCCTAAACTGTCTCCAAGAAAATAAAACTCACTTTAAATGGGACCAACTGGTACAATATCACACACTGCACATATATGTGAGCATTTGCATACATGCAACACTGATACAGAAATAAAAATCAGCCATACAGTCTTAAAAAGTAAGAGTACAAGCAATGGAATATAATTAGACTTCCTTTTGCATATCTGTATTATGTTTTCATGGAAAAATTATATGATGAAATTCAGCATAAATCAGGTACTGAAAAGTCTGCCAATCAAAGTTTTCCCACTAGTGAAAAGCCCTGGTTCCTGTTTGCAGAAACTGTCTTTATAAGTAAACCTCATCACTGTACTCTTAGAATTCTGAATGCAGTCTGCTTTGGTGTAGACTGAATTCCTGTTTTGGTGCACTAAGTTGCTAGTTTATAAAAGTCTACAATATTCTTTTCCTAAAGTGTGTGTTTGTGTGTGTGTGGTAATTACCAAACTTTTAGTTTAATGAAAGCAGTTCACAGTGATATCTCATAATACCAGGCTCTTACCATTCACCCATAGATCCATTTTTCTCTGCCTCCTTCCTAGCAAAGTAAATATTAAAAGAAAAAAAATAATCATCTTCTTTTGATGCCATCTCCATGGCAGCAGAAAACTAATTTTGTTACATCTTGACACATCAGTATTCACTATGTTGACTATGGCTTTATTTTTATATAAAGCTTAAAAAGAGAAAACATTAAACAGTAGTATAACATATTTGTCATTTTTACAGCCATAGTTCCAACCCTCAGTTGAGAAAGGTTACTTTTTCCTTGATGGATCCTTCAGTGAAATATTTATTTTTGTACCACCATGATTTCACAGTGTGCTGTTATGAAAGTAACTCAAATATTACATATTTAAATCCTAAGTTTCTCCATAGTGTCAATGAGGGGGAGATAAAAGGCCAGCAGATAAAGCCTTTTATTTAAGAAGAGCCAGTAAATAATTTTAAAACATAGTAAGAAAATTTAAATTATAAAAGGTAAATGGATTTATATTTGGAAAATGGCACATTTAAAGTATTCTCTACAAAAATCTTGTTTTAAAAACAGTGTTTCATCAATTCCTCTTGACATCCATAATAATGACAAAATATCCTTACACATTTTCATATGTATTATTTTCTAAATGGTATATTAAAAGCTGTCAGCCACCCCCTCTGCATAAAAACAGAAAAGTGCAATCCTTTGTTCTGTGAGTGACTGCATTTGCACATTATAGAACTATGAAATATTTACAAAGGGAAGGTTAAATCAATACAGCTCTAAAATTTGTACTTCAGTCTTCAGGGATTTATATCATCTTGATTTAATGAACTACGAGGAGTGAGAATGTTGACACACAGAAAAAAAATATTTCGGTTTCTCCTTTATTGTACATACAGAAAGTATTGAAGTAGGATTTGCCGATACCTACGCAGTAACTAATTATCATTTCAACTATCATTTGAGAAATCTCACGGCTAAAAGCAGATGCCAGCCATCAAAAAGAGAAAAAATATGATGCATACTACAGTAAAGAAATACTGTATCTTCATTTAACTTAGTTTGTCAAAAATCTTTTAAAATATTTTACATTAATAGTATTTAATTTTTGTAATACAAAGATTAGCCCAGATATATCAAACATATAAAAATATAAATAAATACTATATATAGTTATCTAAAATATATTATACATGCTATATATCATAATAACATATGTGCATTTAATATATTGATTATGCCTATATATCTCATTATATCACAACAAATCTGAGTCGTGAACCTAAATTTTCTTATTGCAGTACAAGACTATGTTCATCAAACAGAACAGAAATATCTCTTATTTGCAAAAATAGCCAATGTCACAGTTTGTTCCAATGAAAGCATTAATGAGGAAGTATAAGGATTGAAGGAGGGAAACAAAGATCTTTGAAAAGTGTATTTTCTTGATACATAAGACAGAATAATAAATACTTATAAAAGGGCATAGGATATGTCAAGATGAAAGCTTAGGTGAAATGCAACTTGCTTCTTTTATAGAATTGATTCATTCGTTTCAAGTTTACATTGTTACATACATATGTTATATTACATTGTATAAACTAGAAAATTCTTAACATCATCAGTTGAAACATGAGACTGTATTTAGAGGTACTGTTCATAAGTGTATTCAATCTAAATTTACTAATTTACAAGATCCAGTGATTTCAAACTCTTGATATAAAAGAGACCAAGGGGAAATAACAAAATTTTAGTAGACTCACGACTCTGGTTCCAACAATTATCTCCTCTGTGATCTAAGGCAAGTTATTTTTTCTCCCTGAACCCCAATTACCAGCCTATGTAAGATAAATAAACCTGCTTACCTCACACGACTATTTTAAAGACCCAAAGATGTTATAAACTCTGTTTGTAATGTGTTATGTAATTCTGGTGAGACATAAAAATCAGTTTTACCTCCATATTATATATTCTTTAAGTTTTTATTGAAACAACCCAATAGTAATTAACAACTATTTATTGAGCACAGATTCCCTGAGCACATACCTGTTAAAAAAACAGAAAACCAGAGTTCCCTTAAGTGTACAGCAGTGAAAAGGGGAAAGTCAAAATTAAATTAGAAAGGAGAGGAAAAAAAAATTCATCGCATTAAACTAAACATAATTATTTAATATTTCTATTAAACTGGAAATGCTTACCTCATCTTTTATTATACTTCACATGGGCCTCTTAATTAAGCAATGATGTTATTTTGCTACTTGGCCAAGGTTCCCCAGAAAATAAAACATTAGATATAGCTCTAAGTGCTAATGTGCAATTAGGGACTGCAGAACCCAAGAATAGAAGCAGGAGACAAAGGGAGTAAAGGAAAGATGGGTGCAGTGGAAGCTAACATGAAAATGTGTCATCAGGTGGCTTAAAATAAATGCAATTGATTGCTCGATTTCCTGGGACCTTCCTCTGAGAAACCATATAAGCTGCATCTTAGGACCACACTTTGAGTACACAGAGAAAGGGGAAAGAAAAATAATTTGCAGCTAGCTCCTGCCCATCAAAATGTTTGGTACACAGGGCATTAATTCATGTTGACTTTCAGAATCTTCCAGTGTTCCATGGCTCTTGGTGAACAGGAAGGCCCTGAAGCAGAGGTGAGATAGATGGCATGAGGTGAGACATCGTTAGATCACATCTGTGTGAAGTTAGTCGGATCCCATAGCGCAGCTGGATCCACAGAAAAATGAAGCTGAGAAAATCAGAAACAGGGCCTAAGAGATGGCTGGTATACAACACACAGAGTGGTTACTATGTTCCAGTTTGATTCTCACAAAAATACCTAACTACCCCTAATCTGATGATATTCTCATCTTGCCAATAGGTCCCCAAATCACGACTGAGCTAAAAATTCCAGCCTACGTCAAGCACCTCTTGCCATGTCATGCATATGTTAGAACCAGGCACTACAAAAGAAAACAAGCCTATTCACTGGACAAAGCAGACAAAGGGAAAATACTGGAATAGCTCTTATACCATTATTTTACTAATAATTTCCAACCTCTAATGCCACAGTAGAAAAATCGTAGGATCTTAGTGTTTTCCTCGTGTACATTACACTAATTACTCAGTATTCTTGAACTAAGACTTGAACACTGTTGAGTGCCCATTAAGTTACTTTGCTTGTTATTTCAAAAAGAAATCAAGAGAAAAAGATCTGAAATCATCAATGTGAGTGATCAAGTGGTATGAGCAAGCTTCAGCAACCCAGGCTTTGTCTGTGGCTCAGCCTCCTTAGAAATAAGTGCCCCTCCCTTTTCAAACTCTTGTAAATGTAGGCAATGCTAGTTTCTCCTTGGTCTTTCTGGACTGTTTTATCAGTTAATTATGCTATCTGATAAAAGGAGAGAAAGGAGCTGTCTTCATTAGCTAGTTCATGCAGCTAGATTATTTTTATAGTTATAGACAAGCTAATTCTAAAATGTGTATGCAATGGCAAAGAAACTAGACTAGCCTAAACAATTCTGGTATAAAAGGAAGTTGGAGGACTCACATTTTATAATTTTAAACTCTTTATAAAGCTTTGGTGATCAAAACATTGTGGTTTTAGCAAAGGGGTAGGCTCCTACATCAATAGGGCAAAATAGAAAGTTCAGAAATAGACCTATACAAATATGCCAATTAGTTTTTGACCAAGGTTCAAGGCAATTCAATGGAGAAAGAATAGCCTTTTCAGCAAGTGGTGTTAGGACATCCATATGCAATAAAATGGATATCAACATAAACCTCATACCTTCCACAAAGATTAAATCATGATGGATCATAGACCTAAATGTAAAATGTTAAATGTTTAGAAGAAAGCATAGGAAAATATCTTTTTAAATCAACATTAAGCAAATAGTTCTTACATATAACACCAACTGCATAATTAATTTTTAAAAATAGATGTTAAACTTCAGCAAAATTTAAAACCCTGGTTCTGCAAAAGGTACTATTAAGGGAATGTAAAGAGAAGCTAAAGGCTGGAATAAATCAATTGCAAATCACCTGGATCCTGAACTTTAAAACTCAACAGTAAGAAAATGATCCAGCTTTTTTTTTTTTTTTTTTTTTTTTTTTTCTTTTTTTTTTTTTGAGACGGAGTCTTGCCCTGTCGCCCAGGCTGGAGTGCAGTGGCGCGATCTTGGCTCACTGCAAGCTCCGCCTCCCGGGTTCACGCCATTCTCCTGTCTCAGCCTCCCGAGTAGCTGGGACTACAGGCGCCCGCCACGACGAATGATCCAGCTTTTTAAAAAAATGGGCAAAGGTTTGCACAGATACTTCATCATAAAAGATATACAAAGAAACCAGATAAATGGCAAACAAACACATGTACAGATGTCCAACGTCATTTGTCATTAGGGAAATACAAATTAAAAAAATGATGTGATATTACTAAGCCACTAATAGAAGGGCCAAAATAAAAAGTACTACAAAACTAAGGGCTAGTGAGGAAGCAGAGCAACTGGAACTCACATATAATGTGATGATGGCAATGGAAAAGGGCAAAGTCTCTCTTACAAAGTTAAACATACACTTACTACATGACCCAGCAATTCCACCCCTAGGTATTTACTCTAGAGAGATTAAAACTTATGTTCACACAAAGCATATAAATGAATGGTTATAGCAGCATGATTCTTATGTGCCCAAACTAGAAACCCAAAAGTTCTTCAATGAGCTGATAAACAGTGTTACAGACAATGGAATCATACTCAGCAAGCAAAAAGAACAAACTACTGATAAACGATACTTGGACGGATCTCAAAGCTGTTAAGCTAAGTGAAGAAAAGCCATTCTCAAAAGTTAAATACTGTATGGTCCCATTTATAAGACATTTCCAAAAAGACATAACTGTAGTGTCAGCAAACAGATTAGTAGTTGCCAGAGGATAGGATGGGGAAGGATATTTTTATAAAGGAGCAGTACAGGGCAGGTTTGAAGGATGATGAAATGGTCTATAATCTGATCGTGGTGGTCATAATACAAATTTATATACTAAAGCTTGTAGAACTTGCCAAAAAATAGTCATTTTAACTCTATGTTAATTTGAAAATAAAAATACATACGTAGGGGATTGTGGGAGTAAGTTAACTCATTCTGCAGAGGAAGATACCCCCAGTGTAGTCCAGTGTACGCTTTCTTGTCCACTCTCAGGCAACTTTAGACAATTTTAAGAAAAGGACTTAAAGAAATGATTTTACACTGTATTTCTCTCCAAATCCCTAAGATTTCCTATGAATAATATTTTCTAGGCAGGTAACCTTTTAGATTATAAGAATATAATTTATGCCTCAAGTTCTTCTGTATTTCAAATTATTATTTTTTTCCAATCAAGGTATTATTAATCATTAAATAACATTTGAAAGGCATACATAAAAAGTAAAATAACCTTTTAGAAAACTAATTACTACCGAAAGCATCTATTATCCCCTGTCACAAAACAAATGTTTGTGAAAGATGCTATAGCCTTCTAGGAAATGTGGTCAACCTTAGTCAAAATCACAGTGCTTCTGTCTAAGGGTGACCCAAAACACCATTCAGAATAGTAATTTTTTGTGATGCCTTTTAAAAAGAAATCATTTCTTGTCTACATACAATTGCTACTTATTAATACCCAATGTGATATCTGGACTAAGTCCATGTTGCATGACACATATTAGACAGTAATCATTTTTTAGATACAACAAAGGCACATTTTTCAAACCTATGACCTGGAAGTGAAAGACTTTAAATTCCATTAATAATTTCTTGAAACGGCAGCCTCCCTACTGTGAAGTCCAGGGAAAGGTGTGCATCTGTTATTAATATATTACCATAATGTTCCAACCATCTGCCTAAATAAAAACTAGGATGGGGAGGTATTTAAATAAATATTCTTCCTGAGGAGACTAATTAGGATGTAAAATTCCAGAGACTTTTACCAAAAATCAATACTAGATCAGTAGTATTTTTTCTTCTACTATGGCTTCTTTAACTACTATTTTTTTTAAAAGACTGAGTTTCCAAAATCTACTGGAATAAGCAGGAAAACACTAGATCTGTGAGCTCTATTCCTAGATTATGTTTGTTGATATATTGGCTTCAATAAACCACATGGCAACTAGCAGCCTGCCATTTGCTATTGTCCTTGATGTGTTACCCAATGTGGGAACAGAGCTTCATCCAAACAGCTTATCTGATAAGACATTCACAGCTGAACACATTAGTTACACCTCTCACAGGTAAAGGGAGAACAAAGTTTATACATAATGGCTTAAGCTCTATTCTAGGTGTGTATTCTTGCATTCCAAAATCCTAGAACAAGTTGGTTTGATTTTGTTTTCAAACCCCTTGGTTGAGCTTTCTGTCCTTGAGATGTATTATTCTTCCTTCTGGGTTTGATCATGGGGAAAAAGAATCCTGGCCATTATCCTCCAACTGTGCTGATGTCTTCACCTGTCTTGGACCTCAGGACATCATCTTAATTTTTACAGACATGACTCGAAATGCGCTTCTGTTTGGCTTAGATAGCTGATCATCATCTCTAGCAAAACTTTTAAGCCTCTAAAATTGCCTTTGTCTTCTGGTTAGTCTCATGTGAAAATGAGATGTAGGAGGGAAAGAGAGAGGATAAACTCTCCACATTGGAGCAAAGGAAGAGGTCAAATGCTCAGGCTCACTCAGACCCACGGTATGGACTAATAGCGGTGCTGTCAGAAATTCTTTCTCTTTCAGAACTGGGATGCTTTTTATGTACCCATACGATATGCTGAACTCTGACCTCACATATATCTTTTAGAGAGTAGATATTATTCACCAATTGACTTAGTTTCTAGTCCTTGCATATTTATGTTTTCTATATCTTATGGCACAAAACAGACTAAAAAGTTGTATAGTATGAAATGTACATTGAGTTTGTACCTGAAATTGTGCCAGATAGTTGGTATATAGAAATCATTATCACCTGGTCCCTTTCCTCTAGGTGTTTGTCTTACAATGGACAAGGCATACATAGAAAGACTAAGATGCAATAGAAAGAGAGGAACATAAACAGACATTCATGAGAAAGGTGTGAAAGCCCACAAGAATGACTTACTCTCACACACAGTCCAGTCAGGAAAAAATACCAGGCTATAATGACACAGATCATGGAATCAAATCAGATAGAGAAGTGCATAAAGGACATTTCAAACCAAAATTCTTCATCCCATAAAATGTTTCCAGTTAGTTGGCTGCACTTATTTTTTCAATGGGTTTGTTACAGAGTAGCCTAATCAATATTCATGTTGAAATGATTAATAGTCTTTTAAAACATGTATGAATAGAAGTATTGGCAGCAAAGAAAAAAGAAAAAAACATTCTCTTCCGGAAAAAGAATATTGGCAGTGTGGCAATTCTGGACTTCTTTCTGAAAAATACTGCCTGTTTTCCTAGTGGTGGTTTATGGTGCATATATCAACTCAAGTGTTAATGGATATTTTGTGTATATTCAGTGTCTGCCACAGTTCTAAATGCTTTACACATACTGCATTTTCTTGGTTCTAAGATGTATGTTTCTTCCACATTTTAACAACCTTTGACATTGGAATATGCCTTACACATGATGACTTATAAGAATTTAATTGGTGGTATTTTCTTTTTTCCTAGTGGTACAGAAAATAATGCTGTACCTTTAAATGAATAACATTGTCATATTAATTAAATAGCATGGTAATTCTTTCAAAACCCACATCATTCTATGTAAAATCTGCATTTTAAAGAGAAGATAAGACACTTATGTAGGTTACATACCTAGTAAGCATCAGAGCCAGTAATCAAATCCAGGGAGTATGGACTCCACGTTTGTGCTCTCAGACACTGTCTGTAATGCCTCTCAAACAATACTGCATATTACAAACCAGACCTTTTGTTCTCTAATAAGATCACACCTACTGAAGAAAATATAAAACATCTTATTCATATTAATTTTTAACAGAAAGTGTTTTTGTAGTACACTACACAGAAAAAAAAAAAAAAACAAAACAAAACATTGTGGCACAAGATGACCGTGAAAGAAATAGAAACCTCCAAGCAGTCATGCAAAGACTCCAATACTTTCTCCATGTAGAAGAACATCGTGTGTAATTACTAATGGCAATTCCATATTAGAAATTGTGAAGAATCAGGAGAAAAGCACCTGGTAGGGAATTGCTGAGGTGACACCAACACTGAGTATATGGTAACTATAGAAATTACATAAGGCAGAGTTTCTCCACCCCAGCCTTCCTGACATTTCGGAACAGGTAATTTTTTATTGTAGAGAGCTGTGCTTTTCATTGTCCTTTTATTTAGCGGTATCCTTGGCTCTACCCAGTACATGCCAGTAATGCTCCCACAGGGTGCCAAGAAAAATATCTCCAGACATTGCCAAATGCCTGTTGGGGAACAAAATCATCCTCAGTTGAGTACCACTGATTTGAAGTATCTTCTATTATCTCATATATTCTGTAGCACACAGAAGATATTCAATGTGTGCTGTTGATGATAGGAGTGAAGAATAGACAAATGGGTGAGAGAAAGAAAGAAAAGGCAAGAAGGAGGAAAAGAGGGAGACAGGAACAGAGCGTCTACACTATTTACTAATATTCAATCAATAGCAGTTAGTTTTAACTCTAAATTCAGAGACTAGATAGTATTCAGTAGTACTATAAACCAAACAGAAAACTCACTCCTTAATGCAATATCATATTTAGTAACTCTTATATGTTATTTTAGAAAGGATTTATATAGAATGCCAACCACAAGAGTGAAAAATAGCTGTTCCCTTAAGAGTGCAATGGTTATGGATCTGATTTTCTTAAGCATATTATGAGTTTGTTTAAGAGTTAATAAACAGTGTTATTGACAGACATATGCTCATTTCATTGAGACAAAATTGTAATTGAATTGATAGGTAATGACCCTTTAAATCATAAGAAAAAAACCCAAGTGGATTCTTGCATAAACCCCAAGGCAGAATTTCTCTACATTAGTCATATTATTATTGATATACTGTCATGCTGATATTAATACTCCTGAATGATGCTACATCAATAAGGCATTAAAGTTTTTATATTTTCTGTTCTTATGAGGAAGTTTTAGAAAATATAATAAAAAAGAATAGCTCTGTGCTAACAATATAAATGTATTCCAAATGCATTTATCCATTCCGTAAATATTTATTGAGCACCAATCCAGAAATTGTGACATAATCATAAGCTTTTTTCTTGAAATATTCATAATAATAAAAACCCAACTCTGTAGTTCAAATATGTGTAATTAATATGTTGTTATTTGCGTTTATATGTTCTAGCTATCTAGAGGTTAGGTTTTTGTCATTAATAAAAATATGTAGTTTAATTCTTAAAGTACTAAAATGCCCTCCTCCCCTAAGACATTCCACCATTAGCTAAAATAAAGAAAATGACATGGAGGTGGCTGAGCGCAGTGGCTCACGCCTATAATCCCAGCACTTTGGGAGGCCAAGGGGGGCGGATCACGAGGTCAGGAGATCGAGACCATCCTGGCTAACACGGTGAAACCCCATCTCTACTAAAAATACAAAAAAACTAGCCGGGCGTGGTGGCGGGCGCCTGTAGTCCCAGCTACTCGGGAGGCTGAGGCAGGAGAATGGCGTGAACCCGGGAGGCGGAGCTTGCAGCGAGTCCAGATCGTGCCACTGCACTCCAGCCTGGGGACAGAGCAAGACTCTGTCTCAAAAAAAAAAAAAAAAGATAAAGACATAGAGGTATCTTATTTCACAGTTGTAGCTACTTTCACCAACAATCTGTCTCTCTTGATGCTCAAAACCACTCTGTGAGATTTAGCAGGTTTCATTATTATTATTTATCCATTTTAAGATGGGCAAATGGAGATTTTTAAGAGATTAAGAGACTAACCTGAGAATATCATACATTTAGTCAGTGAGAAAAAAAATGGGATTTTTTTTATTCCAAGTGCTATTTTTATTACACTATAGTAATGTTTCATTCATTTTTTATAATAATAGATAATAGAAAATTATTCTTGCATTTCTGTTTAATAAAATATATTCTTAAAGCAGTGCTTCTCCAATAGAACTGGGTGTCAAAATCACCTGAGTCAGTGAGTCTGGGTAGTTCATGATCCACTCTTTGAGAAACATTGCCTTTAAATATTAATATATTCATATTTTAATATTTGAAAATGAATGAATACATTAGATTATATTCCCTAGGCTCAGAAAAATTCTTTAGAATGGAGATAAAATAGAGAAAAGGCAAACAGGACTGAACGGGAAGGAAAGGCTGTTAAAAAAAAAAATTGAATCAGGTAGTAACATGAATTCCACCCATTATATGAATTTGCCTTCAGGAATCCTTGCCATGAGCCACACTTTTAAGATGATGCTTATCCTCAACCATCTATTTTGAATTAGAAAACCCACTTCCCTGTAATTGCTTTTACAGTAATGCCAAGCACATAACCAAATTTCCAATGACGGTTTTTTTTTTTTAGAACTAATCCAATGTCAGCTTGATCTTATGTGTATATCATAATAAGTCTTGAAAAATTTGTGTGTCCTCTGTTCTGTATCTTAGAAATTCTTGACCTAGACTATTTGGTAGTCCTGTAAATTTTTAGTAATGTTTATTTCAATGTAAGAGATTATATCATACCCAAAGATTGAAATTATAAGCCCACTTAACATCCCATTTAGTAGAAAGGAAGAAAGAAAGGTCCAAAGTGATAAAATATGTCAGTATCTAGAAAATAATAAAAATTTTACATTTATACGGTGACTTGGAGTGTTCCCAAGATGCTTTAACATGTATTGTCTTATCTGCTATAGACCTATAAACCAGGCAGCAGGAGCCATGGTCTCACCTTGCATAGGAGGACTTAAAATTACAATGATGTTAAGTGATGTGTCTATGGCCACATGCCTAGAAACAACACAAAAGTGTACTTCATCTGACTCCTAAACTAGAAAGCCTTCCTATATAGTATATATCAAATGCTAAAGGGTTTTGCACCTGTCCATGCTTTTTCTATGCCTTCTTCAATACTTTCTATTTCTTTTGTGGTTACATCATATCTGTGCTCCCCAAAGATTTGCCCTATGTCTTCTGCTCTTCTTCCTCTACATTTTGTCCCTGAGTCATGTGATCCAAATATTCTTTTCCATTTTAATTTCCTTGTTACCAATACTGCCTAAATTTATGTTTTCAATTTCATCCATGTATTTATACATTCAACTATCTAATGAATTATATCTCCTTAGATATAATTACAGGTGTGTCTAACTCATTGTTAATGAATATGACCTCACCGTGTACACTAATGAAACTGCTTCTCCTGTATTATCTCTCTCCTGGAGAATGATATTATCATGAACTCATTTGCCCAAGATGGAAGTCTGAAAGTTATTTTAGACTGTTTTGTCTCATTGCCCACTCGCCACATCCAAAGGCACAAGCCACAGTTCTAGTGGATTCGACTTCTAAAATAGTATCTACCATTTTCTCTTCTCTGCCCCTGCTGTCACTGCCTCCCTTTATCACTTTATTTTATCTTTCCTGAATCACAACAATATTTTCCTAACTGGTCTCTCTTTAGCTTCTCCAATTTCTACTGATCATAGCTGCCAAAAAATATTTTTGAAAACAAATCTGGTCATGTTGATCACATGCCTCCCTGAGGAACTTGCCAGTGCTTTCAAAATCAAGATCAACCATTAGTTTAGTTGATATTTCTGATTTCTGCTTCTATCCTCTGCCTCTCTGCTGACTCATACTTCCACCCACCATACTTCTTTGGCCATATGTGACTTTCACTTCAGCTATACCAAAATACTAACAATTCTTCAAACATATCATGCATTTTCTCTCTCCCAAACATGCTGGAAAGTCATTTATTCCCTACCCCATGACCTTGACATAGTTAACTACTTTTCACCCAGAACTCAGCTCAGATATCACATTATACATAAAACATTTTTCTATCTAACCAGACTCTAATTTATATGCTTCCTAATTGTATTTCCATTTATGAAGAGCCATACGATGTTCATACATTTTAAACATGTATTTATCCTTAAAAATTCCAAAATATAGGAAAGGTTATAAGTATGAAGTCATTGGCCTTTTCTAGGGAAACACCTAACTTTTCAGACTTTCAACTTCTGTGACTTCTAAACTTATTACACAATACTTCAGTACATCAGCTGAAAATGAATATTTTGAGCTATTGTTTTGCTCTTGGAAACATTCAGGTTTGGCAGTGTTGACATCAGTTTTTCTCTTCAGCAATATTTGTGCAATTATTTTGATATATTATTGAATGTTATGGTTATTTTGTAAATAGTGTAAAAATTAGAAGAAAAGAAAAAAATTGCTGATGCAAGTAAAAATACTGGTTATACAAGTGTAATAAAATTGCAAAAAAAAAAAGAAATCATGAAATTTTTAGCTTCTAGTCACTCACTAGAATTTAACTGGTTGGCAGTGTCCCACTGCAAATAAAAGAACAAAAGCCTTCTGTGAATAACTGTGGGAAACATATTGTCTTAAAATAAATACAGTCAGGGATTTTACAAATTCTTTAGCTTTGGAGAATGGACTTTCCCTTGTAACTAGTAAGAATACTGTACAAATTTCACACATCGTACTTTCATAGACCTACCTAGGAATGCATTGTATTTTATCACACGGACTTGTTTGTACCCATGAAAACTGAGAAGCAATCTAGATATCCATCAGTAGAATGGGAACAAATTAATTGATGCCACAGTCACTAGACAGAATATTATGCAGCCTTTATTAAGAAGGCTATGTAAGAACCTGAAAACATAGTTATAGTTTGGTATTAAATTGAATGGCAAATTAAACATTGTGTGCCTATTAATTCATTTTATTTATATATATATATCAATAACATATCCCTATATATCAATAATATATCATTATATATATATATCACAATGGAAAATTATTTGAAAGGGTTATATCAAATTTACTAAGCTTTTCAGTTTCAAGAGTGACATTATAGATAATTTATCTCTATATTTCAAGATCTTTACAATTGTTATTATTTCTAGAAATAATTAGATCATAAATTTCTAAAAGTTTAGGAGGAAGCTATTTCTATAAGCTCAACATTGAGCAAGGAATGAACATCTATCATATATAAAATAAATATATTGGGGCTTTGTAAATCCTCTATTGAAGAGAAAGTATATTTTCAGTTATAAAGGGAGGCAGATGTATATTAGTCAGAAGCATGATTTTGCTGTCTATTTTTTAAACTTAAATATGATGAAAAGAGCTGTGGGTAGATGTCAAGGTGACAAGGGCTGAAAAATACTGAACTGTTCTATTGTCAATTTATTTACATGGAGCAATGTTTTCTAGAATCCCCTTATCATATCATTTCAGCTTAGAGTTGGCTAAATGATAAGTTGCATGAGATTTGAGAGATAGAGGTGAAACACCAGCCATTACACTCTAAATATCAACACTGGTTGGTGGCAAGGAGAGAAAGGTGCCAAGGATATCTGACGTGTTCCAGTTTGCCTTCCTTTCCTACTCAGCAACCAGCTTTCCTTATCAACTGTTGGCCATAATAACTAACAGAGGCCCCAGGCCTATTACCACCATTTGGATGTGCACTAACCCAGAAAAGCAGGAGTCAAAAAGTACCAACTTCCATAGATGCCTGCATCAGCCTTCTTTATGGTCCTACTCTAGTAGTATGATATGACTAGCTTCCAGAATTTCCAGCAAATTCTGACTCATTCCCTTATACTAGAAATGGCTAGGGACATTTCTCTGATATTCTAACTTCCACCCTCCTTCAGAACACTATTGGCAGAAAGGATATAGGATCTTGTATCTATAATAACTTGCTTATACCAGGATATACTTCTGTGTACCAAACTAAAGCAGTTATTGATACCAGAAGCTGAGAGTGCCATAAAAATCTGAAATATGTTGACTGGCAGTAGACAGAAGTTATGAGTGTCTTACTGTTAGTAAAGGCCTGAAAGACAGACAACTTCTATTAGAGGCTGAAGAAAAGCGGATCTAACGTGGAAAATTAAGCTATCAAACAATAATATATAGTCGAATTGGAATAGATAGCGGTACTGAAAAGTAGAGGTTGAGTTTTCTCCTAAAGCAATATATATGATTACAGATGAACTCTGATTAGGGAAATGGTTACTCCAAGGGTGCTTGTTAAAATAATGTGGATTACACCTAACTTCCAGACTTTCTCCTTCAGTCATCAAAGAAAGGTCCAGGAACCTGCGTTTTTTTAAAAAGACCCTAGAGGATTGTATTATCAATGAACCAATCACCATTAGACACTCAGTCATAGGGAGGGAGGTGGTCATAGTGGAAAAATTAAATAAACTAGCCAGGTCAATGGAAAATGGAACATAGGTCAAATCTCACTTAAATGTATAAGCAAAAATTCTGGATATGTGCGTTAGGTTGAGGAAAATGCACACAAGTCAGTCACCAAATAGAAATTTAAAATAATATAAGACATCCTCCAACTAATAGTTATTGCTCTTTTTTTGATGGGCGAGGGTACTTGAGTATATATTACTATTGACAAAGTAGTTCTAAGAGAAAGTAAAAGAAACAGAAATGTAAGCATGAAAGGTAAAGCAGTCAGATTCTAACAAGGAAAGGAAAATCAGAGTTATATAGATATTACTATATAGATATTACTATAATAATATCTATACTATAATACTATAACATAATAGATATTATATTATATATTATATTATAATATTATATGTTATATAATATTATAATACTATAATATAGTATAGATACTATATTACTATATAGATATTACTATAATCTCTTCATGTAATTGCATATAAAATATCAGTTTTGAACATCAAGAGATAAGTTTTAGATGAGGAGAGAGACAGAGACTAAGGTAGAGTCTTCATACCATATCTGAAAAAAATCATTTGATCAATTAGTCCTACTAGAGGTCAACGTCATTTCTCACAGTCTGAAGTTGCTATTGCCTTTTAAGCAAATAACTTACTCTTGTTAAAGCATTTTTATGATGACTACAGCAAATTAAAGATGATCTAAAAAATTGCTATGCTTTGGGAGGCCAAGGCAGACGGATCACAAGGTCAGGAGATCAAGACCATCCTGGCTAACACCGTGAAACCCAGTCTCTACTAAAAATACAAAAAAAAAATCAGCCAGGCATGGTGGCAGGCACCTGTAGTCCCAGCTACTCAGGAGGCTGAGGCAGGAGAATGGCGTGAACCCAGGAGGCGGAGCTTGCAGTGAGCCGAGATCGTGCCACTGCACTCCAGCCTAAGCGACAGAGCGAGACTCCGTCTCCAAAAAAAAAAAAAAAAAAAAAAAATTGCTATGCCTGCTATGATGTTCAAATTCTATGTGTCAATTTGGCTAGGCTATGAAGACATTGTTTGTTCAAACACTGATCTAGATGTTGCTGTGAAGGTATTTTGTAGATGTGATTAACATCATCAATCAGCTGACTTTAAAGAAGATTACTCTCGACATTGTGAGTGGATCTCATGCAATCAGTTGAAGGCCCTAAGAGTTTCTTAAAGAAGAAGATATTTTGCCTCAGGACCATGACATAGAGATTTTGCCTGAATTTTTGGCCTAGCTGCCTACCCTATGAAGTAAGGACCCAAACTGCAATGTTAGCTTTGGCCTGAGGTAACAGCCTGCCAGTCTGTCCTACAGATTTTGGACTTGTCAGCCCTCACAATTGTGTAAGCCAATTCCTTAAATTTATTTATAAGTATATATGTATACGCATGTACATACACATACCCTGCTCGTTCTGTTGCTACTGACTGATACACCTCCCAGTGAGCAGCAGAGACTATTTCCTTCCCATCAAATCTGTGCAAGCCTTTGTGGGGTTTTTGACCAGTAAAATACAGTGGAAGTGATGTTCTTAGGACTTCTGAGGTTACATCATAAGAAACCTTGCAGCATTCACCTAGGTTTTTCATGACACTCATTCTCGGGGTGCTTGTTCTTGGAAGCCAGAGCCTAACACACACAGAGAAGCACGTATAGGTTCTCCAACAAATAGTCCAGCTGAGCTCCAGCTGAAGCCAGCACCAACTGCCAGCCATGTGAGTGGCCATCTTGGATGTCCAGATGACTGCAGCCTCATGAGAGACCATGAGCAAGAATCTCCCCAGTCAACCCACAGCACAAAAATAAAGATATTTTAAGCCAATAAATTTGGGAGTGATTTGTTATACAGCAATAGATAACTTGAGTGATGATAAAGCAAAAGGAAATGCCTCAAATAGTGCAACCAGGAAGAGAAATTTAAATATTTCTTCTTCACAGAAGAAATACCACAGAAAAATTATTATGGACCCAAGGGCCAAAGATTTAGAATTAACTTATTTTACATTTTATTTTTAATTTGGCTTCTTGCAAGTGAGAATTAAAATACAAATCTGAACACTACCCAAAGCACATTTTTTATCATAAATTTCTCTGCCATCAGATATATAATCTTTAAAAAACTACTCACAGAGAAGTGTCTGGTGAAAACTGAACACAAGTAAAATCTGTATAGGCCAAGGAGCTTTTCTGTAATAATCTGCAAGGATAATGCTACCATCTAATCAACCTAATTTGCAAAATGCCAAAAGCCAGTAGTATGTAATCTTGGGTAATTTAGATTAACATCGATTTCTGAAAGATGGGCAAAAGCAAAAAGTAAATTATTTTAATGTATAGATGGAGCATTATAAATTCTGGGAAAATGTGCATTTTGTCCTTTTCATGTTTTTCTAAAAGCAAAACTATATGATGCTTTTCAGAGACAAGGTAAAGATGATAATGAATATTAGATCGCTGTTATTTGGGGTATAATTACACTTAATAGAATAATCATCACCTAAATCAGAATTTATAATGATCAAATGGGATAACACTGTGTTGATTTTAAAATAAAGGGAAAGATGAATATTTTTCTTTTTAGAAAGAGCAATATTTTTATCTTTAAGATCTCTTTTGACTATGATAGATATAGAGGTAGACAAAGACATAGAAATAGGTGAAGACATAGTCTGTGTGCTCCAGAATGTGAATAAAAGCTATCCTTTGCACTCATGCGATTTGCTGGATGTAGTTAAATGGAAAAATCATGACCCATGCAACTGGAACTATGTGGTTTCAGTTTCAAACACCCAACTTCAAGACAGAATAGAAATGGTTATCACACTGACATTCACTTCTTATGCAGAAGACTGGAGGTAGTAGAGTCGTCTCAAACTTAAGACTATTCTATTAAAAAAATAGAAAGAAAAGTAAGATTTTAAAGCTCAGGATCTCTTGCCCTTACCTTGATCCTTATGAAATCAGTTAAACTTTGCAGATTAAAATCTTAAAAACATGTACAATTTAATTCTACAGCCCCTTAAAGTCATACTAAATCTTTTTCTAACACTGATGTGAGGAAGGGGAATTATATACACCTTAAGGTATTAACTTCAAAATTTTACTCAACTGGGGAGAGAGTTACACCAGGATATTTTCAACAATCTCTGTCAAAAGAAAGATTAAGAGCTTCTGTGCTATTTCTTTCTTAATATTTGAGAAATTTTTCATCTATTTGTTAAGAAATGAGGTTGTATCTTTGATAATGTATGTCCATATAAAGAGATCATTCCGAAAAAGTTTATTTGCCTTTCTCTCACCATCATGTTAATTGTGCATATAATAATTACCTAATGAGTCAGGGCAGCTAACTCAGCATATTCTTCCCTTTATTAGCTCATCATTCCAAAATTCAAAGAACACCATGAATCACAACATTCACGCATTGATACTCTGAAGAAAACAATTCTGCTTAACTTGTAAAGTTTTATGACAGATACAATCAGTAAAAAAGGGGTTTCTGTGCTGTTATTTTCCGTGGGAGAAAAAAAAAACACAAATTGTTCTCAATCTTTGTGTTATTTCAAAACACTCTTTACTGAAAGGAATCCTGTTGTGTAAGAAAGACAAAGTACAAGAATGCAACAGTGCAACAAAAATATTTTTCAAAGCAAAATAGCCTAACCTATTGAAAGCAGTTTGCTGCCATACAGCTAGTCCCAATGACTCCTTGCTTCATAGTTTCCCAGATGTTGTATACCAGAATGCTATTTGAACTGTATCATTCCAAACAAGAGGCAATGAAATATCTTTACATGCTGAACTTGGCAGCAACACATTCTCTCCCTCTTCCTCACTCCCAATCTTACAGGTTAATACTGTAATGTCAGATTTTAAAGATATATTTTAAAAATATTTTCCCAAAGACTTGATTTGTTGTTCATTTGTGGTTAAAATGACACCAAGAAATGTATGATAGAAAAACTGAAGAGTAGTCTAGGAGGCTTGAATTGTTTCAGCAATGGACATTGGGCTGTGGGGCATGGGGGACAGCACCAGGGAGCTCTAAAATGCAAAGTCTCCCTGAGAACAGTCTCTGTCATAAAACCCATCTCTACAGTGACATCTCTAAGAAGGTTAACTCTCTTTTGGATTAAGTGCCCGATGGAGAATTTGAAACCCCAGAGTTAAGCCAACTTAATCAAGAATGAAAGTTTTAGAGGGCAAACAAAAGGGTTTGTGGAATTGAACTGGGTAAACATCTTTCTCTCAAATCATTTGATAGTTTGTTTTAGTATATTCTTTCTATCCATGTCATTTATCTCTATCAATCAATCAATCAGTCATCTATCTGTCTATCATCTTATGCAGCCAAACAATGTAAAAAACACTCCATCATGAGGATAGGCAACTGTGCCCATAGAAGGCCAGGAAGCTAGAAAGTTAAAGTACAAGGAAAAGGAAAAAAACTGGGCCACTTATATCTCTAGACCTTTAAGCGAGCCCAGGTTCAGCTGCTTGCCACTTGAAAGCCAGACACAAGAGATGAGCGTTGGTGAGACAAAAAACAAGTTTATCTGAAGGTCCAACAAACTGAGAAGATGGTGAACTAGCATTCTAAAGTACCATCTTACCTTTCTTCAGGTTGACCAGAGGATTTTTATGGGAGGGAAATATGGGGAAGAAGAGGGGGCTGGTATCAAGAGGTACTAATGACCACAGACATCTGGGGGCCAGGGAGGGTCCAAGGAGGTTGGAAACTTGTTTATCCTTGGTCAGGCCACAATTGCTCTTATAAATCTTTAACAAAACATAGTTGTTTATATACTTCTTTAATCCCAGAGTTAATTTTAAAAATTACATGATCACTGTTTTTGCATATTATCTCAGTGCTCTAAAATTATCCTAGCCTACATGCAGGAATGGGTAAAGGCCTCTTAAATAAAACTTGAGTTAGTTATATTAGTTCTTTTGCTATTTCACGGTTACAGACTTGGTACTATAAAGGCCAGGGAGTCTTCTAAGCTCATTTGAGTCAGAGTGCCTTCAAGTATTTGAGACAAAGCAAGTAAAACAAATGATGCTTTTGTTTACTTTTTTACTTTTTAATTTTTGTGGGTACATGGTAGGTGTATGCATTTATGGGGTACATGAGCTATTTCAGTCCAGGTATGTAATGCATAATAATTATATCATGGAAAATGGGGTATCTATCCCTTTAAGCATTTATCTTTTGTGTTACAAACAATCCAATTATACTCTTTATTTTTAAATGTACATTAAATTATTATTGACTCTAGTCACATTGTTTGGCTATCAAATACTAGGTCTTATTCATTCTTCTATTTTTTGTACCCATTAACAATCCCTACCTCCTATCCACAATCCCACTACCCTTCCCAGCCTCTGGTAACCATCCTTCCACTCTCTGTCTCCATGAGTTCAATTGTTTTGATTTTTAGATCCCACAAATAAGTGAGAACATGCGATATTTGTTTTTCTGTGCCTAGCTTCTTTCATTTAACATAATGACCTCCAGGTCCATCCATGTTTTTGCAAATGACAGAATCTCATTATTTTTTATGGCTGAATAGTACTCCATTGTGTATAAGTTACACATTTTCTTTGTCCATTAATCTGTTGATGGAAACTTAAGTTGCTTCCAAATCTTGGCTATTGTGAACAGTGCTGTGAACAAACATGGGAGTGCAGATATCTCTTCAATATGCTGATTTCCTTTCTTTTTGCTATATACCCAGTGGGATTGCTGGATTGTATGGTAACTGTATTTTTAGTTTTTGGAGCAACTTCCTAACTATTCTCCACAGTGGTTGGACTAATTTACATTCCCCCAGTAGTGTACAGGGTTTTCTTTTCCACACCCTTACCAGCATTTGATACTGCCTGCCTTTTGGATATAAGCCATTTTAACTTGGATGAGACAATATCTCATTGTAACTTTAATTTGCATCTCTCTGATGATCAGTGATGCTGAGCACTTTTCATATGCCTGTCTGCCATTTGTATGTCTTCTTCTGAGAATGTCTATTCAAAATATTTTTCCATATTTTGGTCAGATTATTATAATTTTTCCTATAGAGTTGTTTCAGCTCCTTACATATTCTAATTATGAATCTCTTGTCAAATGAGTAGTTTGCAAATATTTTCTCCCATTCTGTGGGTTGTCTCTTCACTTTGTTGATTGTTTCCTTTGCTTTGAAGAAGCTTTTTAACTTGATGTGATCCCATTTGTCCATGTTTGCTTTGGTTGTCCTGTGCTTATGGGGTATTACTCAAGACATTTTGCCCAGACCAATGTCCTAGAGAGCTTTCTCAATGCTTTCTAATAGTAGTTTTATAATCTGAGGTCTTACATTTAATTCTTTAATCCATTTTGATTTTTTGTATATGGCAAGAGATAGGGGTTCAGTTTCATTCTTCTGCCTATGGATACCCAGTTTTCCCAGCACCATTTATTGAAGAGACTGTCTTTTCCCCAGTTGTTCTTGACACCTTTGTCAAAAATGAGTTCATTGTAGGTGTGAGGGTTTCCTTCTGGGTTCTCAATTCTGTTCTATTGGTTTATGATATGGTTTGATGTGTCCCCACCCAAATCTTCCCTTGAATTGTAGCTCCCATAATCCCCATGTGTCATGGGAGGGACCCAGTGGGAGGTAACTGAATCATGGGAGCAGTTACCCTCATGCTGTTCTTGTGACAGTGAGTTCTCACAAAATCTGATGGTTTTATGAAGGGCTTTTCCTCCTTTTGCTCATACTGCTTCTTGCTGCAGCCATGTGAGAAAGGATGTGGTTGATTCTCCTTCTGCCATGATTGTTTCCTGAGTTCTCACCAGCCATGCTAAACTGTGAGTCAATTAAACTTCTTTCCCTTTTAAGTTACCCAGTCTTGGGTATGTCTTGATGAGCAATGTGAGAATAGACTAATACAGTTAAATTGGTACCGCAGAGAGTGAGGCACTACTGTAAAGATACCTGAAAACATGGAAGCTACTTTGGAACTGGGTTAACAGGCAGAGGCTGGAACTGTTTGGAAAGCTCAGAAGAAGACAGGAAAATGTGGGAAAATTTGGAACTTCCCAGAGACTTGGAGGGCTCAGAAGACAGGAAGATGTGGGAAAGCCTAGAGACTTGTTGAATGGCTTTGACCAAAATGCTGATAGTGATATGGACAGTGAAGTCCAAGCTGAGGTTGTCTCAGATGGAGATGACGGACATTTTGGAAACCAGAATAAAAGTCACTCTTGCTATGCAAAGAGACTGGTTTCATTTTTCCCCTGTCCTAGAGATCTGTGAAACTTTGAACTTGAGAGAGATGATTTAGGGTACCTGGCAGAAGAAATTTCTAAGTGGCAAAGTGTTCAAGAGGAAGCACAGCATAAATGTTTTAAAAATTTGCAGCCTGACAATGCAGTAGAAAAGGAAAACCCATTTTGGGAGGAGAAATTCAATTTGGCAGTAGAAATTTGCATAAGTAACAAGGAGCCAAATAATCACCAAGACAAAGGGGAAAAATGTTTCCAGGACATGTCAGAGACCTTCATGGCATCCCCTCCCATCACAGGCCCAGAGGCCTAGGAGGGAAAAATGGTTTAATGAGTTGGGCTTGGGTCCCCCCTGCTGCTCTGTGCAACCTCAGTACTTGGTGTGCTGCATCCCAGTCATGCTATAAGGGGCCAACATACAGCTCAGGCTGTTGCTTCAGAGGCTGCAAGCCCCAAGCCTTGGCAGCTTCCATGTGGTGTTGGTCCTGTGGGTTCACAGAAGACAAGCATTGAGTTTTGTGAACCTCCACCTAGATTTTCAGAGGATGTATGAAAATGCCTAGATGTCAAGGCAGAAATCTGATGCAGGGTAGGAGCCCTCATGGAAAACCTCTGCTATGGCAGTGCAGTGGGAAATGTGGGGTTGGAGCCCCCACACATAGTCCCCACTGGGGCACTGCCTAGGAGAGCTGTGAGAAGAGAGCCATCATCCTCCCTACCCCAGAATGATAGATCCACTGACAGATAGCAGCATGTGCTGGGAAAGGGGCTGTACCCTGCAAAGCCACAGAGGCAAAGTTGCCCAAGGCCATGGGAGCTCACCTCTTTCTTCAGTGTGCCCTGGATGTGAGACATGGAGTCCATAGGAGACATGGGATCATTTTGGAACTTGCAGGTTTAATGACTTCCCTGTTGGATTTCTGACTTGCATGGGGCCTGTAGCCTTTTTATTTTGCCAATTTCTCCCATTTGGAATGGGTGTATTTACCCAATGGTGTACTTCCATTGTATCTGGGAAGTAACTAACTTGCTTTTGATTTTACAGGATCATAGGCAGAAAGGACTTGCCTTGTCTCAGATAAGACTATGAAGTCAGACTTTGGGGTTAATGCTGAAGTAAGTAAAGACTTTGGGGAACTGCTAAGAAGGGTATGGTATGATTGGTTCTGAAATATGAGGATATGAGATTTGGAGGGACCAGGGGCAGAATGATATGGTTTGGCTGTGTCCCCACCCAAATCTCATAATGAATTCTAGTTCCATAATCCCCATATGTCATGGGAGGAAACTGGTGGGAGGTAATTTAATCATGGGGGCAGTTACCTTCATACTGTTCTTGTGATAGTGAGTTCTCATGAGTCCTGATGGTTTTATAAGGAGCTTTTCCTTCTTTTGCTCAGCACTTATTGCTGCCACCATGTGAAGAAGGACATGTTTGCTTTTCCTTCAGCATGATTTAAGTTTCCTTATTCCTTGCCAGCCATGCTGAACTGTGTGAGTTAATTAAACCTCTTTTCTTTATAAATTACCCAGTCTTGAGTATGTCTTTATTAACAGTGTTAGAACAAACTAATAAAGTCTATGTGTCTGTTTTTATGCCAGCACCATGCTGCTTTGGTTACTATAGCTCTGTAATATAATTTGAAGTCAGGTCATTTGATTCCTTCAGTTTTTCCCTTTTTGTTTGGGATAGCTTTGGCTATTCTGGGTCTTTTGTGGTTCCATATACATTTTATGATTTTTTTCTATTTCTGTGAAGAATGTCATTTATATTTTGAAAAGGGATTACATTAAATCTGTAGATTGCTTTGGGTTGCATGGACATTTTAACAATACTTCTTTTAATTTATAAACATATATTTTCATTTTTTGTTTTCTCTTCAATTTCTTTCATCAATGTATTCTGGTTTTCATTGTAGATATCTTTTACTTCTTTGATTAAGTTAATTCCTAGGTATTTAATTTTATTTGTGGCTACTGCAAATGAGATCACTTTTAAAATTTCTTTTTCAGTTTGTTTACTGTTGGCATATAGAAATGTTACTGATTTTGGTATGCTGATTTTGTATCCTGCACCATTACTGAATTTATATATCAGTTCTAACAGTTTTTTAATGAAGTCATTAGGGTTTTCCAAGTATAAGATCATATCATCTGCAAACAAGGATAATTTGACTTCCTTTTTTCCAATTTGGATGTCCTTTATCTCCTTCTCTTGTCTGATGGCTCTAGACAGGACTCCCAGTACTATGTTGAAAAACAAGGCGGCATTCTTGTCATTTTCCAGATCTTAAAGGAGAGATTTTCAGTATTTTTACATTTATTATGATAGTAGCTGTGGGTCTGTCGTACATGACTTTTATTATGTTGAGGTATGTTCCTTCTGTACCCAGTTTTCTGAGGGTTTTTATCATGAAGCAGTGTTGAATTTTATCAAATGGATTTTCAGTACCAATTGAAATGATCATATAGATTTTGTTCTTCATTCTGTTGATATGATGTATTACATTGATTAATTTGCTTAGGCTGAACCATCCTTGCAACCCTGGGATAAATCTCACCTGGGATCAATCATCTTTTTAATGTATTATTGAGTTCAGTCTGATAGTATTTTGTTAAGGATTTTTGCATCAATATTCATCCAAGATTGGCCTGTAGTATTCTTTCTTTGATATGTCTTTATCTGGTTTTGGTACCAAGGTAATAATAGCCTTGTAGAATAAGTATGAAATTATTCCCTCCTCCTCTGTTTTTTTTGGAATAGTTTGACTAGGATTGGTATTAAGTCTTCTTTAAATGTTTAGTAGAATTTAGCAGTGAAGCCATTGGGTCCCAGGCTTTTCAATGCTGAGAGACTTTTTGTTACAGCTTCAATCTCATTACTTGTAATTGGTCTGTTCAGGTTTTGAATTTCTTCATGGTTCAATCTTGGTAGCTTGCATGTGTCTAGGAGTGTATTCATTTCCTCTAGATTTTCCAGTTTATCAGCATATAGTTGCTCATAGTAGCCACTTATAATCCTTTGAATTTCTGTGGTATCAAGTTGTAATGTTTCCTTTTTCTTCTCTGATTTTATTTGTTTGAGCCTTCAACTTTTTTTCTTCATTAGTCTGACTAAAGGTTTGCCAATTTTATTTTTTCAGAAAACCTACTTTTGGCTTCATTAATTTTTTAATATTGTTTTCTCCATTTCAACTTTTTTTCTGCTGTGATTTTTATTATTTCTATTTTTCTGCTAATTTTAGGTTTGGTTTGCTCTTGATTTTTCAGTTCTTTATCATGCATTGTTATGTTATTGAAGTTTTTCTTCCTTTTTGATGTAGGTGATTATGGTTATAAATTTCTGTCTTAGTACTTTGCTGTATCCCATAGGTTTTGGTATTTTATGTTTCTATTATCATCTGCTTCAATAAATTTTTCAATGTCTGTCTTAATTTCTTCATTGACCCACTGGTCATTCAGGAGCATATTGCTTAATTTCAATGTGTTTGTATAGTTTCCAAAATTCCTCTGTTATTAACCTCTAGTTTTATTCCATTGTGGTCACAGAAGAGGCTTGATATTATTAAAATGTTTTGACTGTTTTAAGACATGTTTTGTGAGCTAACATATGTTCTATCCTTGAGAGTAACCTATGTGCTGAGGAGAAGAATGCATTCTGTAGCCATTGGATAAAATGTTCTGTAAATTATATTAGGTCCATTTGTTCTATAGTGCAAATTAAGTCTCATATTTCTTTGTGGATTTCCTGTCTGCGAGATCTGTCCAATGCTGAACATGGGGTGTTGAAGTCTCCAGCTATTATTGTATTGAGGTCTATCTCTCTCTGTATTTCTAATAATATTTGCCTTATATATCTGGGTGCTCCAATGTTGGGTCCATATATATTTATAATCATTTATCTTCTTGCTGAATTGGCCCCTTTATCATTATATAATGAACTTTTTGTCTCTTCTTACAGTTTTTGTCATGAAGTCTTCTTTGTCAAATAGAAGTATAGCTACATCTGCTCTTTTTTTGGCTTCCATTGGCATAGAATATCTTTTTTCATCCCTTTATTTTTTATCTATTTTTTCTTTGTAGGTGAAGTGTGTTTCTTGTAGGCAACAGATCATTCAGTCTTGTTTTGTCATTCTTTTAGCCATTCTATGCATTTTATTAGATAGTTTAGTCCATTTACTTTCAATGTTATTATAGAAAAGTAGGGACTTACTCTTGTAATTTTATTACTTGTTTTGAGGTCTTCTCTGCATTCTTTTCTTTCTTTCTTCCTTTTAGTGAAGGTGATTTTCTTTGCTGGTTTTAATTTCTTGCTTTTTATTTGTTGTGTATTCATTGTATTTTTTTAATTTGAGGTTACTATGAGGTTTGCAAATGCAACTTATAACCCATTTTTCTAAACTGATAACAACTTAACACTGATTACATAAAAAAACAAACAAACAACATGCAAAATAAAACTAATAACCCTTCTAAACTTTAACTTCATCCCCTTGCTTTTTAACTTTTTGTTCTTTCTCTTTATATCTTATTATACCAAGTATTGAAAAGTTGTTGTAGTTTTTATTTTTTATTGGTGCATCATTTAGTCTTTCCACCTAAGAGTAGTTTACAAACTACAATTACAGTGTTACAATATTCTGGGTTTTTCTGTGTGCTTACTATTACCAGCGAGTTTTGTACCTTCATATTATTTCTTCTTATTCATTAACGTCATTTTCTTTCAGATTGAAGAACTCCCTTTAACATTTCTTGTAGGACAGGTCTGGTATTGGTGAAATTGCTCATCTTTTGTTTGTCTGGGAAAGTCTTTTTTTCTCTTATATGCTTGAAGGATATTTTTGCCAACTATGGTATTCTAGGGTAAAAGTTTGTTGTTATTGTTGTTGTTGTTGTTGTTTTCCTTCAGCATGTTAAATTTGTCATTCTACTCTACTCTCTTCTGGCCTGTAAAGTTTTCATTGAAAAGTCTGCTGCCAGATGTACTGGAGTTCCACTGTATGTTATTTGTTTCTTTTCCTTTGCTGCTTTTAAAATCCTTTCTTTATCCTTCGTCTTTAGGAGTTTAATTATTAAATGCCTTGAGGTAGTCTTCTTTGGGTTAAATTTGCTTGGTGTATAACCTTTTGTACTTGGATATTGATATCTTTCTTTAGATTTGGGAAGTTCTCTGATATTTTCCCTTTGAATAAACTTTCTACTCCTATCTCTCTCTGTTTTCTCTTTAAGGCCAATAACAGTTAGATTTGCCCTTTTAATGCTATTTTCTAGATCCTGTAGGCATGCTTCATTGTTTTTTATTTTTTCTTTTGTCTCCTCTGACTGTGTATTCAAATAGCTTGTCTTCAAACTCACTAATTCTTCTGCTTGATCAATTTTTCCATTAAGAGACTCTGATGCATTCTTCATATGCCAATTGTATTTTTCAAGTCTCACATTTCTGCTTATTTCAATCTCTTTGTTAAATTTATCTGATAGAATTCTGAATCCCTTCTTTGTGTTATCTTAAATTTCTTTGAGTTTCTTCAATGCAGCTATTTTGAATTCTGTCTGAAAGGTCACATATCTGTCTCTCTGTGATTGGTCACTGGTGCCTTATTTAGTTCATTTGATGAGGTCATGTTTGCCTGGATGATCTTGATGTTTATAGATGTTCATTGGTGTCTGGGCATTAAAAAGTTTGGTATTTATTATAGTCTTTGCAGTCTGGGCTTGTGTCCATCCTTCTTGAGAAGACTTCAGTTGTTCAAAGAAACCTGGGTCCCAAGTCTAACAATATTGTGGTTTTTGCAGACTCATAGAGGTATCGCTTTAGTGGTCCTGGATAAGTTCTGAAATAATTCTCTGGATTACCTGGCAGACACTCTTGTTCTTTTCCCTTACTTTCTCCCAAACAGAGTCTTTCTTTCTCTGTGCTGAGACACCTGGAACTTGGGGTGGAGTTATGTGAGCAACCCTGTGGCCACCACCAGTGGGACTGTGCTGGGTCATAACTGAAGCCAGCACAGTATGGGTCTCACCCAGGGCCTGCTGTAACCACTAGCTGGCTATCGCCTATGTTCACTCAAGACCCTAGAGCTCTACAGTAAGCAGGCAGTGAAGCCAGCCAGGTTTGTATACAGGCAGTGAGTTCCCCCAGGCTCCAGGCAAGTCCAGATATATTGTCTGGGAGCCAGGGATTGGAGTCAAACATCTTAGAAATTTACCTGATGTTCTATTCACCTGTAGCTAAGCTGGCACTCAAACCGTAATACAAAGTTCTTCCCACTTTTCCCTCCCCTTTCCATAGGCAGAGGAGCTTCTCCCTGTGGGCACCACCACTACCGACCCATGGAGGGTTCTGCCAGGCCACTGCTGATGTTCACATAAAGCCCAACGGCTCTTTGGTCAGGTTGTAGTGAATGCTGCCAGGCCTGAGACTCATCCTTTAGGGCAGTGGGCTTTCCTCTGGTCCAGGGAAGGCCCAGAAATGCTGTTCAAGTCCAAGATCCTAGGCCTGGACAGAGGGACCTCAAGAGCCTGCTTGGCGCTGTACCCCACTGTGGCTGAGTTGGTACCTAAGGTACAAGACAAAGCTGTCTTTGCTTTTTCCTCTGCTTTTCTCAGACAGAAGGGGACTTTCACCATAGCTGCAACAGCTGGGAATGTGCTGGGTTACAGCTGAAGTCAGGTCAGGTGTCAGAGCCCAAGGCCCACAGTGTACTGTCTGGATATCACTGCTGGTTATTTGCAGCCTAAGGGTTCTTTAGTCAGCACGTGCTGAATCCTTCTAGGACTGGGTTCTTCCCTTCAAGGCAGCAGGTTCCCTTTTGGCCCAGGGTGTGTCTAGAAATGTCTGGAGCTAGGGCCTGGAATGAGGGCTTTGCAACTCTGACTGTTACCCTATCCTACTGTAGCTAAGCTAGTATCCAAGATGCAAGACAAAGTCCTCTTTAGTCTTCACTCTTCTCTCCTTAAGCAGAAGGAAGGAGTCTCTTTTGTTTTTTGCCCACTGTACTACCTGGGGTTGGGGGAGGGATGGCACAAGCACTCTTTAGCTGCCCCAGCTGGTGTCTCCCTAGGTCACTTGCCACCCTAGTCCTCTGGCTCTGAGCCCAGCCCAGCACTAACTGTTGTCTAGGATTGTCTAGGAATTGCAATATTTGGGCCTAGACTGCCTTTCAAGTTTATCTAAGACCCCAGAGCACTTTGACTCATGGTGGCCAGGCTTGCCAAGAAACTCCAGTTCTCACTGCAGGACGGACAATTCCCCTCTGGTTAGGTCTAGTCCAAATGCTCCCTTCGTTTGTGGGTGCTGACTCAGCTCAGGACAGCTTTGCTCTCTGCTTTGCTGGGCAGCACTGAGTTCAATGTAGAGTTGCGATACTCTCCCTCTCCTAAGCGCACACTTGCCACATGGCCACTGTCAGAGATAAGGGAGGCATGGTATTGGCAATTCAAGACGGTCTCCTGCCCTCCTCAATGTCTCTTTCAGCAATATAAAGTTAAAGCCAGGCACGGTAATTGCTCTCACCTAATTTTTTGGTTCTTGTGACTGTGCTTTTCTGTGTGCAGAAAACTGTTAAAATTTGGTGTTTCTGCAGGGGATATGAAAAGTGTAGGCTCCTATTGCACCCTCTTGCTCTGCCCTCTGGGTGCTTCTCTTTCTTTTCTTTTCTTTTTTCTTTTTCTTTCTTTCTTTTTTTTTTTTTTTTTTGAGATGGAGTTTCGCTTTTGTCACCCAGGCTGGAGTGCAATGGCACAATCTCAGCCCATTGCAATCTCTGACTCCTAGGTTCCAGCCATTCTCCTGCCTCAGCCTCCCGAGTAGCTGGGGTTACAGGCATGTGCCACCACGCATGGCTTTTTTTTTTTTTTTTTTTTTTTTTTTTTTTTTTTTTTTTTTTTGTAGAGACGGGGTTTCACCATGTTAGCCAGGCTGATCTCGAACTCCTGACCTCAGGTGATCCACCCGCCTCAGCCTCCCAAAGTGCTAGGATTACAGGCGTGAGCCACCGTGCCCGGCCTCTTAAGATATGCATCTACCTCTGCAGCACCTAATGTAGCAGTCAGTAACTGGCCAGTATTCAAGAACTTTAAGATCCTTATCTTAACCACATAGAAAACTAACAAAGGACATTTTATGCATTTTATCTTCAAATAGCCCAAACAACTAAATACAATATAGACCGTGTCCCAAATTAATTCTATCACTCAATGTTTTCAGTTTGAAAAAAAGATTGTACTATTTAAGAATATCAGTACAAATCTTGATTGATATTAAAAAAAAATATTGACTGCCTGATTTGAAAGAAGTCAAGAGTGAAAGTAAACATCAAAAATTAAACATTTTTGAAAGTAACAAGCATCTTGTTATGGTGCATGCCCTGGCCACACTCCTAAGGAAAGCAGCACACATACACCTACTGCTGAGGGGCTATGGTTGTGTAATGTACTGCAGGATCACGGCTGACCAGTTCCTAGCCTGGACAAATCAGAAAGTATCTCTGGAATACGTCCAAAGAAGGACTGTGTCTGATCCACAATGAGAGTTGAAGCAAGAAGGTCATGATGAAAAGGGGCCAGATGTGCCCATGACAAGCTGCATGCAAGCTGAAATGATGACTAAATCAGCAAGCAAAAGAAGCCTGCCACTAGAGAAAAGAGATGGAAGAAGGAAGATGGAGATAAATGGGAGCCCCAGAAAGGAGACAAGTTCCTTGAGCAGCAGTCTCCATTTTTTCAAAACAATTATTTAAAAAATAATAATAATAATTGACATGCAAAAAAAAGTAACTATCATCTTAACATTATAGCTTCCCGTGCTTAAAGACACTAGGTTCATCATGTATGCAATGTACCCTAAACATTTTCAACTTAAGTGCTGTCAGAACCTTGCTTGGCTAGCGCCAACTTTTCTTTATCTTCACCCATTCTTTCTTTATATTTTTTCTGTCTCAATAACCAGTCTTGTAACTACTAAAGTATGTTTCACCAAGAAACACCTGGTTCTGCCCTCTAGCGCATGTGGGATGATCTCAATGTAAATGCAGCAACTACCTTCTTTCCAAGTACTGATCCCTCAACTTGGTAATTGTAGAGTTAAAAGTCTCCTTCTCACACTCTAAACAACCTGAAAGTGAAAACTACATCTCATTCAACTTTCATTTGTAGCACCTTGCTGGGACTACAGTAAGTGTTAATTAAAATTTATTGGCTTTTGAAATTAAATTCAGAGCAAGATTCCTGAGAATAAATGATTCATTCTAGCTAAATTTGTACAATAAAACCAAACTTTTCAACTTGTTTTAAACATGATATAGCTTGTGAATTAGAATAAACATCTAAAATACTTGCTTATTCAGTAAAATAAGGATATAATATATGATCGTAAGTTTTTGTCTTTAAAATCAACCCAAGATGACCTTTTAATCCTTTAAGGTGTGAAGAGCCTGGGTACCAATGGGATTGCTTATCAGGTCGACTGTGACTTCCTCCAATCAGGAGTCACTTCAGAAAAAAAAAATGGTGTTCACCAGTTTGTATGTGTGTGATTCTGTATATATAAAAGTTCTACACTTTAGCGTCACACCTTAATAAAGTACTACAAAACACATCAACATCAATCTCAATCATCTTTAACAGACACTTTAGAAATTGTGGTGATTTAACAGCAATATTTTATGATCTGAGATGGCATCTAGCTATTCACTATTTGTAAGAATCCTGCCCTTTAATGTTGAAGAGTTAATATCAGCTATGTATATTCCCCTGCATGGTGAATGGCCAGGGCAAAACACTTATTTTGTCATTTGGATTTCTCATTACTTTGGATCATTTATGTAGTCTTGTTTTCCAGAATTACCCATTTCCATCTAAACCATAAAGCGCACACATGCACACACACATGCAGATGTATGCACAAATCACACAGAAATAGAAGCTACTCTAAAGCAAGACAGCTAAGATTCCTTCAAAAATCACATGAATTATTTGGCTTTAGTGCCATCCCACATTTTTAAGATCATGTAAATCATCTCAGTAAACTAAAAAGAAGATGAAAGTTATGATTTCCTCTCCAATAAAATGTGGACTGCACACAACTCTTCACTTACAACTACATTCATTGTGAGCAACTTCCCCAATTTAGAATCTGGAGAAACAGCACAAAGAATGCTCTCAGCCCTCACCACTGAGCCATGACTCTAGGCCAAACAAGCACCTTACTTAGCAGCAGAGTGTAACTTTTAGGGATATTTCTATGAGCCCATCTCATCATTTCCAGAATTGATTCCAAGTAATAGTAAAAGGGTGGCCAGACAATACAAAGGCTCAGCTTAGAAAGAGATACTTTTAGAGACTCAGATTTAGATTTTTCTTTTTAAATATTTTGAAGGCTAGTTTTGAAGTCTTCATCATCAAATAAATAATAGTGATTTCTATTTGTTACTTGCTTGTGGGCTTCATAAAGTGTCTTCCACACACATGTTATTTCTCCTTCTTTGATTGGCCGTGTGGGGAAGCCCAGACCCAGCAGATGTTACCATCTCTTCATCTACAATGAGGCATCTGAACCTCAGACATTTTTGTTGATTTATCAAAATTCTTCAGGGATCAAGTGTTCAAATCAGAATTAGAACCTGGGATGCAGGTATCCAATTTAGGGCTTTGCAGAGCTCACTCTTTCTGCATAAACAAGTCTATGTTTGATAGCTGAAAATATTAAATGGAATATAGGAATAAGACCTGCCCCTACCAGCACTAACTATGTTTCCAATGCTTCACAGTTATTCATATTCTTCCCTAAGCACATAATTTGGTTCTGAGAGTAGCTTAGGCCCAAGGGAGCATTTGGTTAACTGACGTTTAGGACATTGTGCACTCCCTAGCCATTGGGTTTAATGTTTCCCATTTTATAACTCCAGGCCCAGTCCCACCTCTCTGCTGGATTGCATTGTCCTGAAAAAAATATTTATATGTACCCAGGGATTCCAGTAATGGGCCCATAAAAAAATTCAATAAAGAAATGTTTTAATCAAAATACTCTGTCCGACATCACAGAGTCACCAGAATTCTCATTTAAAATTGGAGCGCATCGCTGAAAAACGTTGATTGCTGTTGTAACCTCTCTGGTTTCTAAATGCATTCTATTCATGCTCTGCTGTTGATGGAACTGGCTACTGATGTGTATCCTTAGAGGAACCTTTTTGTATAATGAATAAAGAATCTCAAAAACACATGAAAAAGGCTTACTATCTCTCTTAGAAGTCATGCCAGAAAAACAGAGAAAGGGCAGCAATCCCACTTCCTTTTGTTGGTTATAATGATCATATGAGCACCATAAAAAAGAATAATATATCTTTAAGAGGAAAGAAATGTCCTTTTATTTCCCCCGAGAAACTGCACGTGCAAGTTTCTTAAAGTATCTTTTCAGTGCAAGCTGTAGGTCCTTTTCCAAGGTGAATAAAATCCCCACAAATGCCTGCAAGGAGAGATGTTCCCGATGCTTCCCTTGGGCATTTGCTGAGCTAGGCAAAGTCTGCACTCATGCTATAGATCACTTTGGCACCATTAAAGAATTACAGGGCATCACATGATCTTGTAGGAATTAATCACTGCTTAACAGTATGTGCTCCTGTGTTTATGAAGTCATTTGGAATATCTGCATGCAACCACTGGCTCGGTGAGTTGAGTATCTGCAGGTAATGAACCATGGCATTGTGTTATGGTCAAGCTAGGGAATGTTCCAATTGGCAATTAATATGGCAGTGAAATGTATTTCCTTTAGAGAAAGTTGAATTTATAATTTGAAAACTTTTGTGAACCACAGAGAGATCCTATTTACATTATATTTTGCCAGTCTAGATCCTCACAAAGGATTTCAAGGTGGGGACAGGGTAGTATCAAAGATAAATACTCTCTGGCATTATATAACAAATAACTATTAAAGACATTGCTCAGGTAGCCTTATGCCTGTATTTTTCTTCAGGGACCCTACAAAAATATTAACTGAAGAAAATAAATCAAATTTCAGTTTCAGGTATTTACCATCAGTGACATAGAACTGCAGGTTATGGCTTACTAAAGCGTTAACAACCCTGAAGAAACTTTTGACAAAAAATAAATAAAATGAAAGGAAAGGAAAAGAGAAGAAAATAAGTGGAGATTTAAAAAAATTATACTTTATATAAGTAGGTAGTAGCAGTTAGTGGTTAAAGAGTACAGTGAATATTAAGATCAAGTGAGGGAGTCCCTTCCTGGATTTCTCAGTTACACAGTTTTTACTTATAAATATTTATCTTGCAAGTGTGATTCAGATGATATACTCAAACATCAATTAGCCTCCCAATAAAAGACAAAATGTAAAGACGTGGGGATTTGTGTAAGGCTGTTGAGCTGTATGCTGCCAATTCATTTCTAGTTCAAGTTGTTTATCATTATTGCACCTCATTTTCAAAGTGTTGAAGGAGTTTGTAAATAGATACTTTTGGAATTTACATATAACAAGTACCCTAGAAGGAAGGTACCCCACTTATACTAGAGTTCTGGAATAAGCACTAATCAAATCATTGAGAATTTTATATAGCTGAGGCAATATAAAGATATCATCCCATATGGTCCTATTTGATTAGCAGTGGAAACCATCACCTTCAAATTATTTTCCCCCCTTTTAGCCTACCTTTACTTCGATCATGCTACATTAGAGAAATATACCAGTAACGGTAAAGACATGCTGCATGTAGCTATCAAGCTTTCCTGGGTCAGGATTTAAATCTTCAGTTGATAAACTTCCCAGGCATGTCTCTGAGTTCCAAAATATTAGAATACAAAAGTATCCACTCATACTCACATATGCATGGACTATCCTACCATTACCCTGATATGTGCTGGTATATTATAACAAAAATGTCTGAGGTTAATGTAGGAAATAAGAAACTAGTACTAAACACTGATACAGTGTTTTTACTAGAAAATAAATATATTTGGAGTCAGAATTGTTTCCCTCCTTAGCCAAGAGGAGAGAGAGAGAGAAGATACTTTTCAGGGAATGAGATCTAAGAATGCCCAGGTCCATGAGAAAGTTTGGAACAAGATGTGAGTTGACTTATTCAAACCCTGTTTCATTTTTATAGTCCAAAGATATAGGATCCTTTAAGGATGTCCATAATCTATTAAATCAAAGATGAGAATATCTTAGTCTCAGCCCTCTCCTAGAATCAAACCACCTTTTGCTTCTCATTCTGTTTATAGCTTTCAATGCTGTCTCTGCTATCCAAAGGTAGTCAGTCAACCCTGAAACTCTTTCTTTGGAAGTAAAGTCAGCAGGGGAAATGATTTCCTCATGCTATTGAGACCCATCTCTTGCCAAGAACTTTTTTGCTGCAAATCAAGGAGGCAACTTCCCATGTGGTCATTTCATGCTTCAGTTCTACTGAATTTTTGGTGCTCTTTGAACCCTAATTTGGAATTGAAATTCCATTTACTTGTATTAGGAGTGGTGGGGGAGAATATCTGGAAATGCATTTGTGTTTAAACACGAGTCCTCCAAGTTGCTCAATGCTTTGGTCTTGGTTTTATGAAGAAAATTAAAATCAACTGGAATGGCCTGGCTGCCACAGCTCAAGTCAGAATCACTTTGATTCCTGGCCTTCCAGCCTTGACTTGCTCTAACGTAATCTTGTCTGCTGAAGGAAGATGTGTGACCACTGTGTTATTATCTGCATTTCAGCTCTAAACCCCTAACGGCAGGACTTTCTCTCGCCAGCATACGTCTCAATCTTATTACACCAGACTGTGAAAGTGAACCCTGGCCTATTCGCCCCTTCTGCAGCTGTTCAGCCTATATCTTGAATGTTCTAGCAACCTCTTCGAATGCCACTGTTATGCACATTCTCCTGCAATGCAAGGGTAAATAAAAGTTACATGCCTATCCGGAAATCAAGAATTTCAGAGTAAATATAAGTTCTCTCATCATCTCTAATTGTCACTTGCTATGGATGTCAAACTGACAGAGTAGCAGAATCTAATTTCCTTGTTTGATTCACCATGAAATTAAACTGAACTGACAATTTTTATTTTCACCTGGCAAATTCATCTGACACTATTTAAATCCAGCTAATCAAGTACAGTTATCTGCTCCGCACACTCATCTCTCCCACCACACCTCTGATTCGCATTATCCTACTTCCTGAACTCCCTCCGACAGCCATGTGTTGGATTACATTTACAGTTTTAGAAGGTGTAAAGGAATGCATGAACATAGTTAGCCAAGGTGCCAGCAAAAGTATCATGTCACAAACTTGCTACTGAAAGAGGAAAAAAAAAAAAAAAGAGTGAAAAACAAAACTGCTGGACTGCAGCACGGGTTCAAAAGCCCAACCAGTCAGATGGTTTAGTGAGGCCTGTGCTCAGTAGAGTAGAAAATATAATTCTGAAGTTAACTGACTTCTAGGGGAAAAAAATCATGTTTAACCTCTGTAAAAAAAAATAATAAACATCACTGTTCAGATACAGTCAGCATGATAGTAGGAAGTGCTGGATACATCTGTCTTAGGAAATGGGGCCGTCTGGTAGTGTAGGAGTGGCCATTGATAGAACGAACTATAATTTGAGTTTTCAAAGACAAGGAAGGTTTCACATTTTGGAATCATTAGACACTGTCTCAAAGAAAAGGTTTTTGGTATTGCACGGCACCAAAAAAGACTATAAGACTCACCAATTAACCATTGGAAATTACCAGCATCTATGAAGGGACAACTTCAAGGATCATCAAGGAAAGAAGAAACCTGGACGTAGTTAATCCACAGAACAACTAAATGGTTTTTGTGGTGCCTGGATCCACCAGGAGGAGGCTATTAGCTTGGCCCAAAGCTAGCAGATACATTACATTTTTACCTGTAAACATCCTTCAGTTTCAGGCCAGTTTCAAGACTGCTAAGCTCATTTCTACATGCGCATGGCCTTTCTTTACTCTGAAACTGAAATGAAGATCCATTGGTTTAACCCTAGCCCCAAGACACCATCAAAGATGAACAGAAACTCTGGGTTGATTTCACATTTGAGACAGAATCTAAAACATCTCTCTATGCTTACTGATTAAGAACCATGTAAGAATCTGATTAAACATGTGTTCCAGCCCTTAGAAAAATACATATGATGAATAATTGGCATATAATTTCACAAGGTATTCATGTACCCCTTGAAGCCCTTACATTAACCGAACATAATCATAGCTACAATTGCAGGAGGACATTTTCTATATGCTGGACATTGTGTTAACACTTTAGAGAGAGCTCACACCATCTGGCTTGGCCTCTTCAGCCCTTCTGAGAAGACTCATTAAATCAATAACTCCAGGCCACTTATCTTGAGGAAGTTACGTGAAATTGTTCTTGTGACAAGCTGCTCAAGCATAAATAGGCATCTGCAAGTAGGAATGCTTGCCATTGTAACTTTAATCTAGGGCTTCTATTTTAAATTACTGATTGTTTGCATTGCTCCCAGCATCTTAGTATATATAACATATTTCTCTTTATAGGAAGTCAAACAGGCCTGTTCACTGAATCTCAGTAAAAGCTGCTCTGGAGAAAGACTGGCTGGCTGTATTTCTCCCAAGTTTCCCTAAAGTGCTTTTTGCAGCTACCATATAATGTAGGGGTTTTTTTGAACCATACCAAGCATATTCCTCCAGTCATTTTTTTGTAATAAGAGGTACAAAAACCTTTAGGTTTATTTGTATAGTTTGATTCCTTATAGCACTGGAAGAAAGTATCATTATTCCTACTTGATATAGTGGAAAACTAAGTCCCAGAAAGGATGAATAACTTGCCTTGTCCACATACCTGGTAAGTGGCAAAGCAGGGTTTAGAATCCAATTTGGTTTGACTTCAACAGCCAAGTTCTCAGCTGTTGTGGTCTGCTGCTCTAGACTTCAGAATAAGAGCCATTGCTAAAAACACTGGTGTATTATAAAATTGACGAGCCATCGTTTTACTTTAACTCAAATAGAATAAACAATAAGAAGTTAAACTTAAATGTATGATAAAACACTCAAGTTATCTCTGGCTGAGAAACAAGTTTAGACATTTCATTGCATAAATCTCATCCTATCCACTGCCAAGAGCATCTTCCTTCCTGCAATCTCCACCTAGTCAACCAGTCCTACTTATTGGAAGACTTTGTGATTACCTATAGTAAGCCCAATAGAAAAGACGGACACAAGGAGAATCTGAGCCCTGGATTCTTAAATCTATATTTTCGCACAGTGTCCATGCTATTTTTCAGAATAAATATGAGCTATGAAAATACTTCCCCCTAGCAAACAGGAAACAATGAGCTACATGGAAACCTAGTGAGCTAAACTTGAGTAGCATGTTTAGGTAAAGAATTTACACAGAAAAATAATTGGGGAAATGGAGATTGCATTACAGGAGCAACTGCTGAAAAGCAGAAGAGAAGCACTGGAGTAAATGTCACTGAGTGGTAGCAGATGATGAAAAACTTGGGAAAAGTTGAAACCTTCAGGAGCAGCAGCAGAATTGTCTGGACAAATCTGAGGAACTAAGGCAAGATATGGAAATCTGCAAAAGAATAAACGGCAAGACAGCAAGGAGGAAAAGAAAAAGTGCAGGACCTCCTGATGTTCTAGACTCACTGCACCATGGGTCATGGTGGGGGAAAGGAGAAACAAGAGAAGGCCTTTGACAGAACATTTCCCTGAAAAGATCACTCCCAAGGAGAAACAAGTAGCCACTTGACTATAGATGAAGGCGTGAGTAGGGAGTGAGCTCAAGAACGTTCTTCCTCAAATACCTGCCTGCTAATTCATTAATGCTACTTTCTGATCCATGTATAGATGTTGGACATGGAATTCTAGAAAGAACTCCATAACAAGGATTCAGGAAAAAACAGAAAGAACCCTAATTTTTTCCATTGGAGATACTGATATCTGAGCATTCTTTCATTTTGTCACCCTTTTTAAAAAGAGAAAACATTATTAAAAGGCATATTGTAACATAGTACAATATACTTACCATTCTAGTGAAAGCAGCGAGCAAGTTCAGGCAATGCCCAAGGAATAAATGTGAAATTGAATTGCTGAAAGGGAAGAGAAACTCAATGATCTACTTACTGTATGTTCTAAGAACAGAAAAGAACTACATCTAGCAAAAGGCTCAACTTTCTTCCAGTATAAAGTATGGGAGAACCAGAGTATCTTCCATGGGCAGCCATCAATATGCAGAACAATAATGGAAAGTTAGAAAAATATTTAAGGGAGTGGAGGAGTGACAAATTTAAATTAAAAACACAAACAAACAAGAAAACATCCACATTTAGGAAACTGGAGAAGAAAATAGAGCTGGAGAAACAAGATTGTTGGCATTCCAAAGGTAAGACAGAATTATGGACCAAAGGGGGCAAGTAGAAGATGTAGACCAGCTCTACTCAATGTACCAGACCTTGACGAGGTAAGTAGCTTGAGCCAGACTAAATCAACAAGTTTTTTCCTTCATTGAGAAGGTGTAGCTACCACTGCTACTGCTACTATTCAAATAATAATAATAATAGCTGAATAGACAAACTAAACAGTAAGTGAGTTTGGTAATACAGTTAAGTTACATTACTGGTCAAAGTTTCTTATCTCCCCATGGACTGGTAACAAACCTAGTAACAAACAGTTCTGGGACCATATGTTAGCTAGGCTGCTTTAGACTTCAAAATAGAAGAGATGGCCAACAAAAGTTTTAAAGGTAGACCAGAGAGCCAAGCAGCAAGTAAGTACTTCAACACCTAAGGCAGGAGAGAAGATGTAGCTTCCATAGGATGTTACAAAGGAAATGAGTCATCCAGAGAAAGGTGTGAGGAAAGGACACTGAAGGAGAGACAGAGGAGAAGGATAATAGTCTCTGCACATGTAGGGAACATGTGGATAGAAGAGAGAGAGATGTGGTGTTATTGCTGAGAGAAAGAGTATCTGGCCTTTTGAATATTAACCCACATAGATAGTGCAGTATAGAAAGAAGGGCTTCTCACCTTCCAGATGCATTGGTAAAGAAAACAAGGGGGCTACTGAGAAGGCTACCAAGTATATTTTTAGAGTAAACCATTGTCCTAAGTACCATTTTTAAGACCATTAGTTAATATAATTTTGCTCAAATATCATACTAAATACGTTCATCATTGATAAAGTACAACTTTCATTAGTTATGAAATTCCTACACTCCGAACCTGATTCTTGGCACAGAGAATGATAACATATTTGTTTTCCAGGGCTGCCATAACAAAGTACCACAAACTGGGTGGCTTAAACACCAGAAATTTATTTTCTCACAGTTCTGGAGTCTAGAAGTCTGAGATCAAGGTATCAGCAAGACTGGTTTCTTCTGAAACTGCTAGCCTGGTCTTGTAGGTGGCCATCTTCTCCCTTGTCTTCTTCACATGCTCCTCCTTCTATACATGTCAGCATCATAATTTCCTGTTTTTATACACACCAGTCATTTTCAATTAGGGCCCACCCTATTGACCTCATTTTAATTTAACTACATCTTCAAAGGCCCTATCTACAAATGCAGTCATTTTCTGAGGTACAGTGCTGGGGATTAGAACATCAACATATAAATATGAGATAGGCAAAAGTCAGCCCGTAAAATGCGTAAAGTTTCAACTCATGGTGAACGCTGTGAGCACATGGTGCCATGCGTAGATGTGCTCTCTGCACACTTACCAGCACAGCACAGTGCCCATGAAGTAGGGAGATGCAGAAGTCTTCATTTATATTGGTTGAGTGGATGGTTTTAAACCACTTCCCGATTCTCTTTCAAATTCTTGAATCAACTATCAATTTCGCTTGATTAACAATTCAAGTTGAAAATAATTTTAGACTAGGGATCCATATATCCAAAGAGAAAAGCGGGATGGGATGATGCACAGAAGATTAGAGTCATGAGTGGCACAGCTCAGGCCAAAAACGTGTTATGAAGGATTATATGGCAAATTGCTGGCAGATTTAAGGGGCTGGGTTCTTTATGCCTTTCTTAACTCATTACAAAGTGCTCTGTCAACACATAGCAATATTATTTTCAAACCATACAGGTTGCATTTTAGAAAATTTAGAACTTGAAGCCTAGACCTACAGGCCAAAATCTAGACCTCCAGGATAAAATGCAATGAATTTGACTTCAGTAACTCCATATTTCAAGCTTTTCATGTCTTCCCTGACTTCTTTGGACTAAAATGCTTATCTTTTGGATTCAATCAGATGACTTTGTGGCTTTCTTCTACCTTTGGGGCATTTCTTCTCCATTCAATTAGTTCTCTTCTGTGGGCAAGAATTCAATCCAGTCACCCAGGTCATGGAAAAATGACACTTCATTTGAATCAAGTAGAAGCAAGTGCTTAAGGTGATCAGTCTGGATGAAACTCATCCAAACTGAAATATTTCTGCAAGGTTTGTGTGCAGGATTTGATTTCACTTCATTCCCTTTATAGAGACCATCCCAACCTGCTCTGGTTCTTTGCTCATTAACAGCATAAATCATGCAAAATGTTAAAAGTCACTGTTGCAATGGTATTTGATACAGAATTTAAATTAGACCACAGAGAAAAATGACAGTACTCCTCTGAGGCTCTATGATTCATTTCTTGGTACCAAACCAGAAGTTGAAAATGCAATGCAATTTTATAATGAACAGAAGCATTGCCTCTGGCCTTCATACAACTCCAAAAATAGAACAAATCTGACCAAAAACCAGGAAGGTCCTATGCAAAACATATTCAGAAGGTGGCTCCACATTCACCATAAAATACATACATATACATATATTATGTATATCATATATACACTCACAAACACACAATTCTTTCTGTCTGTATCCCCCCAGGCCATGACTCTCTTTCCATCTTTGGGTTTCTTTTTCTCTCTCTCTCTCTCTCTCTCTTTCTCTCCTTCTTCTATCTCTTGATATCATTTGTTCCACTTCTCATTCCCTTTCTTTCTGTCTCTCTCTGTATCTCTATCTTTCTCTGTTACTCTGGCTCTGTTTTCTCTGGCTCTGTCTATGCCTTCTTCTCTGTTCTTTTTGTCATTGTCTCTATTTCTCCCTATCCTCTCCATTCTTATTCTCTTGCTGTCTCTTAGTATACCTTTGTGTCTTTGTCTTTCTTCCTGTCTGACTTGTTTTCCTGGCCATGCATCTAAGCCTCTTTTCCTATGTGAATCTCTTTTTTTTCCCCTGTCATGCACATACACAGACACTGAACAGTGCCTAGAGCAATTCCGTTTTGAAATATTTCTTTTTTATGGAGAAGTTATTTTTTGAAAGTCCTGCAACCCCCTCTGCCTACTGAGACATGGAGGAGGAGCCCTTTCTTCTCTGCTCTCCTCTCGCCAAGACTGTGTGTGTATTTCACAGATCATCCAGCAGAGGAAGTGCAACCAGTGCTTTCCACGCTGCTTCACCCTGGAAGCTAAATGTGTGCCCTTCTTTAAGGCTACTCAGCCCAGCTTAACTCAGTGGGAAACATGCCAGGAGGGCTCAGATCTTCTGCATAGCCGGTTTGCCCAAAGACGGTCTGCTAAAGCCATCCCCCTGGCTTTGCTATTTTTGCCATTCTAAGTGACTTCTGGGTTATTTAACATAAAGCCCTACACAGTGCTTCAGTTCTAAACTTCATGACAGAACTCTAAAGGGTGAATAGGTTATCAGGCTTGAAGAAGAGACATTGTGAAAAGGATTTAGATTTAGACTTTCAATAGTGTAAATGTAGTCTTGAAATGAGAGAAAGCAGTCAGGGTCAGAAAACCAAGGAAGAAACCCTTTAAGCAAGTGTACACATTACTTCAGAAATGGTGTATATTTTACTTTATGTGTGTTTAATTGCATAGCTTTTAGGAAAATAAAACAGCACCATGATCACATTACTGTATAATTACCATTGTTTTCTAAGAAGTTACTATGTAGTTACTACATTATTACAGAAAAATAAAGCATGTTATTTCATGGTAACTATGCAATTAGTTCGTGTCACCATCAAATGTACACTTACTGAACCAACAAAGAAATAAAATGTTCCATTTATTTCCCTCCACGCTCATGAGTCATAATATTGTCCCTCTTTTAGAAATGACATAATGAATCAATGTACTAATGTAGGAAATATGCAGATTATGCTTTTTTCCTAATTTTTTTTTTCTGGTGAGCAAATGAATACCTTGGAAACTGCAGATGCAAAACAGTTAGTTAGCACGCCAGATAGGCAGGCAAGCAAAAAGATTCTATCAAGCAAACCTACTGTATTTAATGAGAGAGGAACAAGGACTCCTTTTTGGCTATGGCTAGTCAGGGATACCTTGGCAAGCCAAGTCCCTCAGTGGCTAGAAGGAATGAGAAAAGGATTAAACATATTTCCTCCTATATGGCATGCAGGCTGAAAGTATAGCAAACAAAAACTGGTACCATGTTATGTGTACATTCACAGAAGAATTTCAGTTTCTGTTGCACATACTGCGAAGGAAAAATCTAGTGTTTCAATATTTAAATCAGTTCTATAAAAAGCAGACCACTTGGTAAAAGTTTGAATTCACTATCAGAAGCTGGTTCTGGTAGTGCAAACGAGATTTAGAATTAGAAATAAGGAATACACTATATTCTTTATCAATGGCAGTGTGTCTTTCTACTTAAAGCTTTGTGTACAGTCATCTTTCTATGAAGCTAATTGTGAGCTGCTTAAAATAATGAGAATAGTTCTGTTTGTTGTAACTAATTGATTTTCAATACTTCAAGATTAATTGGGCAGAACAGGTCATCTCAAGCTTTCTTTGAACATGTTTTAGTGGGCTCTGAATTAAAGAATTTAAGTGATAGATTAGTATAATTTATTTTCACATTTGTTATTTTTCTAGAAATAGCTTTAAAATTCTCCAGGGAAGACACCCTATTCCTGTCCCTTTTCTCAATCCTGTCCATTTTTTTCCTGAACAGCATTCAACTAACTTCTTTTTATTTCTAGCAGGAAAATTCCTCTGTTCTCTAGCTGCTCTTAATTTAAATTCAAATCATGAGAGTAAAGAGTGTGCCAAAGAGGATCTAAACTCACTAAAGTCTTTAAAATACACAATACTCCCTCTTCAATGGACAAAAAGATACCTGGGGGAAAATTATATTTGTATTCTCAGCTATACAGTATTTACATTTGCATGTAGATTTCATGAATCATGGCTGAAACATTATTTTTGGAGACTGTAGATTGAATCCAACACAAGTTTCAAATATTCCTATTAGTGCATACTTTTAATGACTGTTTAAAAGGAGGGAAACAAATTTTCATCAATGAAGAAGTTATCTAAAGTTGTACTTACCTGATTCAACAACTGTCAGTCATGAAAATATATATGTATTCTTTTAAAGACAAGATAATCAAGTGCTACAAAGAATGCCACAGAGATTTGGATTTCTTGAAGGCAGATTAAAATGGAACTAAATCTAAGTTTACCTGTGATTAAATAAATCAGGGCTGTTCTGCCTTTCTCTTCACACCTAACCTGTCTTCCACCCTTTACCAGCCCCAACCTTTCAGGACTTTTATTATACACAAGACATATTCATTCAGTTAAATATTGCCTTAAAGTCTTTGTGTGCCATTAAGGATTCAGAGGAAGACTCATTTCTTCAAAAGGAGCAGAGGTATAGCAGGCAGAATTTTAAAATGGGCCTGTAGATTTTCCACCTTGCTGGTGGGCATCCCCTGCATAATCCTTAGGACTGGGACTGTGATAGATTTTACTCCCATAATTAGGTTATGTTAAAATAGGGAGACTATCTGGGTGGGCCTGACCTAATCACCTAAGCCCTTTAAAATATGACACTTTCTGCAACTGGTCACAGAAAGGAGGTCAGACAGATGTTCCCACTGGCCTAGAAGAAGGCCAATATCCATGTTGTGAACTGCCCATAGGGGCCACTCCTATGGTAAATAACTCCAAAATCCTCTAGTTACTGAGAGAGGTCCCTGGCTAATACCTAGAAAGATAATGGACACTCACAGTCCTAAAACTACAAGGAAATGAATTCTGACAACAATAAGTGAGTTTAGAAGAAGACTCCAAGCCCAGATGAGAACCTCAGGCCTAGGTGACATGTTAATTTCATCCTAATGAGACCCTGAGCAGAGAACCCAGTCACAGACACTGGACACTTGACCTCCAAAAAAAAAAGGAAGATAAAAAATACTGTTGTTTTGCGCCTCTAAGTTTGTGGTAATTTGCTATGCAGTGAGAGAAAAATAATACAGTTGGAAAGAGATGATGTCACCTTTGATCAGGTGAAAATATAGATAAACTGTACATATGTGTATATATATGTATATATGTGTATATATCATTTCTATAATATAAATATAAATTTTTTTCATTTTTTTCTCTCATACTTTTCATCCCAGACAGTTTGGAGCTTTGCTGTTGAGGTTTTCACACCATATTACCTTTTCACTGGCAAAGCTTTTGATAGAAGATTCAGTATTAAATGAACATACCTAGTATTTAAAGACTTTATGACAACAAAAAAAATGTTAATAGAACCATGGTTCCCTCAAGAGTATCCACACTCTCTGTTAACTTAAGTTTTTCCATGAATGGAGCATCTTTCTATCCAAACCACAACACTTCTTACTAAGAAAAGTTTAAATAAGCACTTCATGCCACTCATTACCACGGTTTGGTTTTATCTGAAGCATCCACTAGGCTGGGATGTAAATGATCATACTTTCGAAGGGTATAATTCACAGACAAAGGGAGGGGGAAGAAAATCCAACTTTGCATCAGCCCACATCAAATCTGTGAAAATCACAAAAGGGATAAGGTTTCAACTCACACAGTTGATGCTGCTTTGTTAAAGGGATATCCCATCAGACTCCCACACAGAGACTCCAAGAGGAAGCCTGATATTGGCAAACGTGCAAAGACATGCAACACTGTTTTCCTTTAATGAGTGTTACCGCAGATAAAGATGTTACAGTGATCTTTGTGAAGCTGAGCCCATGGATAGACTGTCATTTAAAAGTACAATTACATTGCCTTAAAGGTAAGCCTTATTACAGAACTTGAGAATCCCAAATGGAGTTGTCTCCTAAGTGTTTACGTACTGCCCGTCACTTGTCATCAGGTCATGCTTCACTGAAGAATTGGAGGTCGGGGGGAGCTTGTTTCTCCACTATAATCTCTTTTTGTTTTACTATATGAGCTGAATATCTGATCCCTGTTAAATAATGCTTGTATGTTTTGTTTTGTTTTACCCTCAAAGCACCTGGTTTTCAATGCAGCTTTTTTGAGATATAATTAACAGATCATAAAATGTACCTTTTTAAAGTGTAAAATTCATGAGGTTTTAGTATATTCACAAAGTCGTGCAACCATTAACACTGTGTAATTTTAGAACATTTTATCATCCCATAATGAATTCCTTTACCCATAACAGTCACTCCCCAGCTCTCCCAGACCCTGGGAACCTCTAATATTCTTTCTATCTCTATGGATTTGACAAGTTTGGATATTTTATACAAATAAAATCATATAATGCATGACCTTTTTTGTCTGGCTTATTGACATATTATTTCCAAGGTTTATCCATATTATAGCATAAATAGCATAGTACTTCATTTCATTGTAAGTACTTCATTTCATTGTAAGGCCAAATAATGTTCCATTGTATGAATATACCACTTTTTGTTTATCTATACATCAATTAATGGATATTTAGATTATTTTCTGCTTTTTGGCTATGATGTATAATGCTGCTGGGAACATTCATGTACACGTTTGTATATAGACCTGTGTTTTTGCTTCTCCTGGAAATAGAATGGTTTGATTATATGTAATTCTATGTTTAACATTTTGAGAAACTGCCAAATTGTTTTCCAAAGTAGCTGCACCATTTTGAAATCTTACCAACTATGTGTAAGGTTTACAATTTCTCCACATACTCACTAGCAATTGTTAGTGTCTGCCTTCTTTATTTTAGACATTCCAGAGGGTTTGAAATATTACCTCATTATAACTTTAGTTTATATTTCCCTAATGACTAATGATGTTGAGCATCTTTCTATGTGCTTATTGGTCATCTGTATACTTTTTTTTCATTTGTATATCTTCATTGGATAAATGTCTACTCCAATTATTTGCTTGTTTTTAAATTGGGTTATTTGTCTTCTTATTGTTGACTTGTAAGAGTTCTTTATATATTCTGAATCTATGTTTCTTATCAGGTATATGATTTGCCAACATTTTCTCCCATTCTGTGGATCACCTTTTCATTTTCTTGATATTTTTTGAAATACAAAAGTTTTTAATTTTGATATGTTGACCTGTTAATTTTGTTATGTCCAGTTTATCTATTTTTTCCTGTCACTTGTATTTTTTTGTGTCATATGTAAGAAACCATTGACTAATCCAAAGTCATAAAGATTACTGCCTGTTTTCTTCTAACAATTTGTAATTTTAGTTCCCAGCTTTAGGTCTATGATTCATTTTAATTTTGTGTGTGTGTGTGTGATATAAAGTAGGAGTCCAATTTTAGTATTTTAACTGTGAATATCCACTTGACCCAGCACCACTTATTGAAAAGACTACTCTTTTACCATTGAATTGTCTTGGCACCCTTAGCAAAAGTCAATTGAGCATAAATGTATGGGCTTATTTCTGGACTTTCAGTTCTATTCCATTGATGAATATGTATAACCTTATGCCAGTATCACACAATCTTGATTACACTAGCTTTGTAGTAAGTTTTGAAATAGGGAAACGTGAGTCCTCCAACTTTGTTCTATTTCAAGATTGTTTTGGCTATTCTGGGTTCCTTGCATTTCCATATGAATTTTAGGAACAACTTTTCAATTTTTACAAAAACTGTAGCTGAGGTTTAGATAGAAGTTGCATTAACTCTGTTGTACAATTTAATTAGTATCGCCATCTTAACAATATAATTCTTCCAATCCATGAATGTGAGAAGTCTTTCTATTTATTAGATCTTTAATTTTTTCAATGACTTCTTGTAGTTTTCATTATCGTATACAAGCCATGCCCTTCTTTTGTTATATTCCTAAGTATTGTATTCTTTTATCGTTATTGTAAATGGAATTGTTCTCTTAATTTCATTTTCTTATTTTTAATTTTCAAAAGCAAATAAGGGCCTTGCTTGGTGATCTCACTCATTGTTTCCTTACTCTGATATGATTGGTAAGGACTGCTTACAATTTTGTAAATATTATTTTTCATTTTGCTTTAAACTCTAACTCTCAGTAATCTTCCACCCCCAAAATTATTGACTTTGAACTAGGTCTAGTCAGAGCAATGGGTTTTTAGGACAATATGATTATGATGATTTCTAGGACACCACATCATGACAAAAACATTCTTTGAACTTCTTTCAGTAGTTGTGTTACACTTGCAAGGAATTTTGTGTTTTCCTGTCTTTGTTTCTCAGATAGGATACTTCCTGATTGTTAATAGGGACATTTTAATATAAAAATATAGCTATAAATATAAGATCAATTTCCTACATCATTCATTCAGATAACAAACATTTATTGATCACTGTTTATGTGCCAAGCACTGCTCTAGGTGTTAGGGATACATCAGAGAACAAATCAAAGATTCATGCCTTCTTGGATCTCACAATTTTTATGCGCAGAATATGTTTACTGTTTGAAAATGAAAAAATATAATTACTAAGCATCTTGTTCTTGAGAAAATTTTAATCTATTAAGCTAGTCAACAAAACAATAGGCTGATATTTGCCATGTTGTATATACACACATATTGTTTGTTTAACTTATTTAATTATATTGTAAGGACTTAGAGTATCAAGATCTATGTCAAGTGCTATTTAAGACATAGCCCTGCCTTAAATGGCTTACATTTTAAAATGAAAGCTGTGTTGTCAAAGTAATGCTGCTGAATGGTACAGAATAAGCCATAAACATGATGCCAAACAATTTTGGAAATGAAAGGTCACATCTGGCTAGATTCATAGATGTGGTTGAATTTAAGTTGAGATTGTAGGATTAGTATTTGGATAAGTGAGTATTATGACATGGGACCTGCATTATAGAAATGATATATACACATATATACATATATATACACATATGTACATATATGTATACACACATATATAGATGTGTGTGTAGATATCTCACTTATATAATTTGATTTAATTTTACATGAGGAGGAGGAAGAAGAGAATAATAGGAAAGAAAAAGTGGGAGTGAGAAAAGAGAAGGAGAAGAAAAAAAAGAGAAGGATGCTAAGTAAAAGGATATGAAAGATAAAAAGGAGAAGAACAGTAGAGAAAGAATGGGAAGAGAAGGAAGACAGGGCAACTAAAAATTTTTTAGTATAGTCTATATAGAAAGCACTGAACAAAACATTCCACATGAATTGCCACCATATAAATAGAGATATTATTATCATCTCTAGTTTGCAGATGAGGTAACTAAGGCTTCGATAACTTACTCAAAGTCATATATCTAGTAAGTTGTAGAGGCAGGATTTTTCTCCTGTGTTTGTCTGAGTTCAAAGTCTATATTTTTGAGAGTGAAAAGATTACTGAGAGTTAGCGTTTAAAACAAAATGAAAAAAAATCTTTACAAAATCTTAAGCAATCCTTACCAATTATATCAGAGTCAGGATCAGTGAATGAAGTCCTTATTTCTTCATTCTTCTACTCCCAGCACCTAGTACAGTGGCAAACACATCTTAAGGGCTGTTATATTTGGAAAGTAATAAGCATTTGAAAAAAATATTAGAAAAGTGGTAAAGATCACAGAGTGGCATCAGAGAAACATAAAAAGCCTTAGGAGAAAAGATGGTGAACAGGGTCCAATGCCACAGAGACTGCGAGAAGCATGAAGACCAAGAAAAGATGACTACATGAAGCAATTAAAAAACCTTTTCATTATCTTAATCGTGTCATTACTGATTTATTGTTTCCTTTGATCAATGATATTCAGAGATAATTTACATACAAAAGCTTAATCTAGATAGAGGCTACATTTTGATGAATTTTGACCATTGTATAGCTCTCTCAACCACCACGGTCAAGACACAGAATAATTCCACCACTCCCAAAAGATTTCTCACGTAATGGTGTCTTTTTAATTAACAATATTTCTTAGTTTTAATGTACTTCAATTTTGATGAATAGTATTTCTTTTCATGAACAGAACTTTTTAATATTAATGTATTAATGTGTGGATTCAGTGTATCCATCTTTTTTCCTTTTAGTTAGTGGGTTTCATGTTCTATTTAAGAAATATTTCCGTATCCCAAAGTAGTAAAGAAATTCTCATATACTACTTTTAAGAGCATTATTGTTTTGACATTCACAGTAATATTCTGGGAAATCAACCACCCGTTTGCTACAAAAAAATGAAGAAAAAGAAAATGTGTATACCTATCAGAATATCTAAAATTTAAAAGATTGACCATTAAAGTGTTAGAAAGCAGTTTTCAGTTGTAAGTAGTTAAACACATGCCCACACTATGCCCTAGTTATTATCTTCCAAGGTATTTCCTCAAGAGAAATAACTTTCGTGTTCTTATAAAAACTTACACATAGGCCGGGCGTCATGGCTCACGCCTGTAATCTCAGCACTTCGGGAGGCTGAGGCGGGCGGATCATGAGGTCAGGAGATCGAGACCATCCTGGCTAACATGGTGAAACCCTGTCTCTACTAAATATACAAAAAATTAGCTGGGCGTGGTGGCAGATGCCTGTAGTCTCAGCTACTCGGGAGGTTGAGGCAGGAGAATGGCATGAACCCAGGAGGCGGAGCTTGCAGTGAGCCGAGATCCTGCCACTGCACTCCAGCCTGGGCGACAGAGCAAGACTCTGTCTCAAAAAAAAAAAAAAACTTACATGTAAATGTTTATAGCAGCTTTATTTGTAAAAGTGAACAAGTGAAAATAATTCAAATGTATATCAGAAGGTTAGTGGATAAACAAATCTGGTAGATCCACAAAGTAAATAAAATATTACTCAGAAATAAAAAGTAATAAAGTTTTTCATTGAATGAATTTTAAAATAATTATATTGTGATAGAAGCTAGATGTAAAAAGTGCACATACTGTGTAATTTACAAAAATTTTTGAAAATACAAACTTTACTAATAGAAAGGAAATAAGAAATTCTTTCAGAATGGGGCAGAGCAACATGGAAGGGAAGAATTAAAAACACACACTAGGACATTTTGGAAGGTGGTTAATATGTTTGTAGTCTTAGTTGTAGTTATATTTTTATGAACATATACATATATTAAAACCTAACAAACTGTACACTTAAAACATATGCAGTTCATAGTATGACAATAATGCCCAAATAAAGCTGTTAAAAATTAAATTCTGTATATTCTTACAATGGAACACTAACCAGCAATAAAAATAAACTACAGCTCTACGTGGCAACATAGATGACTCAAATTGTTATGCAAAATAAGCCAGAAAATAAAAACCACATAGAGTCTGATTCCATTTAATATGAAGCGCAAGAGCAGGCTAAACTAATTTATAACATTAAGAGTTACAACAATGGTAAACTTTGGGGAGGAAGGAAGAGGCAGAGTTTGGGGATGAGCATGAAGGGAGTCTCTTATGGAGATAAGAATGTTATGTTTCTTGAACACAATGGTGTTTACAAGAGTGTTTACTTTGTAATAATTCACTGAGTGTTTGTTTAGTGCACTTCAGTGCATTATATTTCAATTAAAAATCTTTAAAACATATAATACAATACAAAGCAAAAAAGAGGCCAAGGGGTAATCTTTTGAGACTATTTCATTAGAGTGACATGTATAGAACTCATCTGATGAGGAGTGAGGCAGTAGTCAATTATAAATAGCAAATGAAAGCAACTCTTTCAAGAAACACTTGAAATAAAACAATATAAACAGAATAAAAGTCAAGGATGTAATAGTACTTCTTAAAACAATAAGCACTTGATATATAAAAACAATATAATATAGTGGTTAAGAGCTTGTCAGATGTTCTTTATTTCAAATATTTGTTCTATGCCTTCTCACTGAGACATGGAAAAGTTGATTTGTTTTCCCTTAAATATAGAGTGGGAATAATGTGTAATCCTCACAATAGTTGTGTGGATTAAATGAAGATTAAATGATTAGAGTTTAGCATGGAGCACAACACCTACTAAGCTCTTTAAAAAGTGTCATAATTGTTTGATAATGATTAAAATTATTTGTATTTGGAGGGCGGAGAACAATCACTTCAAAGGGATTATGGGAGATTCTCAGAACTCAGGTTTGACCCCTGTCAGAAGGCTATTGCTAGGAGACAGAAAAACCAGCAGCGAGATTGACATTCATGAAGGTGACAAAATGAGTGACTTCAGGGCTCTCACATAGGGCTGGTTTCCCCCTTAGAAATATTATGGGGCAGGAGGCTGAAGCACTAAACTGAAATTCTCTGGAGGGCAGATCTTAATTTTCTTATCCTTCCGCATCTTCAGAGGCCTAGGAAACAAAGACTAATGAGGCAGTTGAAAGTTCTGGAGTGTCATGTACTAGAAACAGGGAGAGGAAGAGGTAGACTGAGTCTTATCGAAGTTGCAACACATTCCGGACCCAGCTTAATCTCTGGTTAAATTGAGGTGAGCAGCCTGCATTATATTTACTTAATAGAAGAGAAGCAAATCCTCTCTGCTGAAAGAAAACATTATACGGATTCTGTTTCTTTTATACACAATGCCTAAAATAAAAATATTACTAGACATACGAAAATACATGGCCATACGACTAATAACCAAGAGGAATAAAAAAATACAAGCAGATCAACAGATAATCCATACTACTGATAATCAAGACCAAAAAGAAAGTTAAGATTAGCAGACATGGATTTTAAGGTAACTATGACTAATATACTAAAAATAATAGAGAAAACATGAGGAACAAATGAAAAGATAAAAATAAAGCTAATGAGAAAAGGCTAAAAAAAAAACTTAAATATAAGAAAAAGCAAGCAAAATGAAAGAGAAATTAAGGGGCTCAGACATACAATTAATAGAAACTCTAGCAAAGGAATATAAAGTAAATGACCAAGAAGTCATACTGAAAAGACAAAAATTTAGGATTACCCAATTTGAACAAAAATGTTTTCAGATTAATAGTCTGACAACAAAAAATAATAATAAATATAATTCTATACCTAGATATTTTGTATCATAAACATGAAGAATAAAGAGAAAAAATTTAAAAGCTACTAGGGAAAATGCATTTTGTTAATGAAGAATTGACAAACTAACAGTAGTAATAGATGTCTGAAATCAATGAAGCCATTGCTTCTATGTGCAGAGAAAAAAATGACGGCTTAAAATTTTATTCTTAGGTACAGTTTTATTTATGAATAAAGACACAATAAAGAGATTTTAAGATACTCAAAAACTAAGATTTAGTAAGTAGAAACATGAATCAAAGATTATCCTTTACAAGAAAATATTGTTCTCATATATACATAGAGTATTAAAAATTAGCATGTACAAGGTGACAAAGGATGTTTTAATAATTTTCTTCGAATGTTATGGTGAAAATGATCATCAGTCATAGGCAATTTCAATGAGAGTAAACAAGACAGTTGAAAACATTCAATATGTTTTAGAAATTAAAAATGGATTCCTAAGTGACTCATAAGTTAATGAGGAAATTACAATAAAAATTTCTAAATATTTATTTACAACCATCAAAGCTTATAAGATAAAACTGAAGCAGAGTTTACATGGAAAAAAACCTATAAATAAATACATTTATTTGAAAACTTGGAAAGACAAAATTAATGAGTCATTGCTCAACTCAGTAAATTAAAAATTTAAATAAAAAACTAAATAATATAGAAAGAATGAAAAAAATTGAAAAAAGAACAGAGATTAATACAAAAAGAAAACAAAAAAATGCCAAAGAATGTATATACCCAAAGCTGTTGCTCTGAAGAATGTTGTTACAAACAAAAAGCACAAATCTTTAAGAATCAACTAACAAAATCAAGTAAATGAGTATCAAATTATTTCATTTCAATAATGGCTCCATAAACAAAGTTTAACTTTACTTATTGACTGGAAGCAAAAATTTGCAAAGGCCTAACTGATGAAGGCTTAGAACATTGAAAAACAAAAGCTTTTGTATAAATAAGAAACTTACTACCAATATTTGGAAGTGATTAAAGATACCATTAAGCAATTCACAGAATGGACAAAAACATGAACAAATACTTAACCTGGCCATTAGTCTGAGACATACAAGATGAAACAACTAACAGCTACCATTTCATGCATGACAATGACAAAAATTTTTTAAATATGATAAAAACCCCTCTATGAAGGCAGAAATCTTTGATTTTTTCCTTGTTGCATCTTCAGCACATGGAACAGTATTTGGTTCGTGGGAACCACTCAGTAAGTATTAAATGACTGGATAAAATATTCAGTACTGGTAAGCATAGGGAAAACAGACTTCTTATTTATTCTAAGGAGTCTAAAAGAATTCAATTACATTAGAGAATAATCTAGTCAAGTTGGAAGGTGTACATGCCTTTCAAGCCAGCTCTTCTACTTCTAGATGTACACTCCCAGGTAGTCTTCCACATAGGTTGAAGAATATTCACTGCAACATTGTCTCTAATGGAATATTTGACATAAAAACCCTTAAATCCCTTTTTAAAGATTGGTTAAATAAGAACATATTCATATTATGGATGTTTTCCATATGGATGCAACAGTAAAGATTAATGAAATAAAGCTTTATGTAATAACATAGATTATCATAAGTATAGCAGTACAAATGAAATCTTTGTACTAAAGCATGCTTGGGGATTTTATTTGCCAAGTTTAGGATAGTAATTGCCTTTGTCCGGGGCCAATAAGAGATGAGAGTGAATACAGCTCTTCTACTGTACATCATGGACATTTTTGTTGGTTAAAATATCTGTTTTTGTTTGCTTAAAGAAAAGATCTGAGTCAAACAAAACGTTAAAATTTTCTGAAGTCAAATAGGTAGTAAGGACATGAATTTTCTTTAAATTGTCTTTATATTTTCTGTATGTTTGAAATATTTTATAAGCTATTTCGTATAAGATAAGATAATTCATATTCTTTTATAAGATAAAAGAATAGAAAAAGATACGGAAGAACAGGATTTTGCCTGCCCCTGAGCCTGGGCAGTGTCTTTTTCAATTGGGGAGCAATGTGTGCTAAGCAAGAAGAAACTTGAAGTGATATGGGACTAAATGAGTATGGTAGTATAAGGCTCATAACCTCAGAGAGCAAGATAAGAATTGTGGTTAATAGTCTATGAAACATCCTGAGCTACCTAGATCAGTATATGAAATGCATATCCATAACAAAGATGGAGTATATAAAAAGGGTACAGGATCTGGAGAATGAATTGGGGTACCACATATTTTAAAAAGGCAAGATCTGGAAAAGGCTCATTGTGATTTCAATATAAATCTTCTGACAAATTTAAAAACTTTTCAAAAGAAGGCTAACCCTGGTAATGCTGTTCTGAAGAAGAAAACAAATAAATATCATTACTACCGGCGGGGCACGGTAGCTCATGCCTGTAATTCCAGTACTTTGGGAGGCCTAGGTGGACAGACCACCTGAGGTCAGGAGTTTGAGACCAGTCTGGCCAACATGGCGAAACTCCATCTCTACTAAAAATACAAAAATTAGCTGGACATGGTGGCGGGCGCCTGTAATCCCAGCTACTTGGGAGGCTGAGGTGGGAGAATCGCTTGGACCCGAAAGGCAGAGGTTTCAGTGAGCTAAGATCATGCCACTGCATTCCAGCCTGGGCGACAAAGCAAGACTCCACCTCAAAAAAAAAAAAAAGGGCAAGATCTGACAAGGGCTCTTTGTGATTTCAACATAAATCTTCTGACAAATTTAAAAACTTTTCAAAAGAAGGCTAACCCTGGTAATGCTGTTCTGAAGATGAAAACAAATAAATATCATTACTACCAGAGACGGAATGATGTCACTAGGACAAAAAAAAAAAAAAAAATGAGTAGCTTGCTTAGGGCCACACTGCATGCCAAGGACAAATTTGACATAAACATCCCAGTCTTTTCAAGTCCTTTCTTGTCCACACAAGGAAATCCGTGTATCTGCAACCAAATGAAGATTTAAGCTCTGGCTGGCCTTGGCTCTGCCCCCATCAAACCAGAGCTCATTGAACTGTTTAATTGTGAATAGATTCTTTGGTTTTTAAACTGGTTAAATCCGATGAAAATCTGTGCACAAACTTGCAAATGAATCAGAGAAAGACAAAGGCCTTTGAAACGGACATTTCAAATGAGCTAAGTAGGCAAAGGAGCCTGCAAGTAATTGTTCATATTTCATGGGGACTTGGCTTTTCATGAATTCATTTCAGTGTCATCTTTCATACATATTACAGTGTCAGTTCATTAAAATTCTTGATGCAGTGCTGAACCTGGTCAGACTGAAATGGGGCTGACAAACCTCATGTCTGCCGCACAGATAACCAGGCCTTATGAAGGTGAAATTAGTTTTCAGGAGCTGCACTGCTCACTTGATTGATTCCGTCTTAGAAGTCATATGACTTAATGTTTCCTGCTTGGGCTGCCTCTGTCATGCAAACATGACCTGATAACACATTGTCAGGAGCGCTCCAGAGAGCTAACAGCAATCTAACATCTTTCTACTGAGTGTGAAGTTCCATCTGAAATGTGCATATTTGATAAGCAGCTCATCTTTTCTCTGTCCCTTTCATTTTCAGAAAGTTAATCTTCCCTGCTCTAGTGAGTGCACTGGAGGGATGAGGTGGGCAGACATGCCGCAGGTGGCCCCAAACTCCGGCACCTGGGGACACTTACTGTGCAGAGGCCAACGTGTCTGGACATCACTTCCAAGAGGCAGCCAGGCAAGAAGTGACAATGCAAGTCTGCCATCGTGTTCAGAAGGGCCAGAAATGCCAAGGACTCAGGGGAGGAGAATTAAATCAGAGAGTTTCATTACTGAGTGTTGTTTGACTTTGTTGTCACAGATTCATTTAACCATCTCTCTACCATGGTAAAAATGTGTATCCTATGTCCAGTATGAAATAAAAACTGCCTCCTTCCAAATTAGACATGGCTGAACCATAGAATTTTGAAACTGAAAAACACACAGAGCCCTCCCACTTCATAGCCCCATTTTACAAATGAGCAAATCTAAGCTGGGAAGGGCTAAGTGGCTCAGCAAAGTCACATCTCTATATTAGGGGTAGATCCAGGACTAAGACTAAGATCTCTAGATCATTTTAGTTCTCCCAGCACACTCCATTGTACCATTCTTCAACTCAAAGTCTGACTCAGGTGTCAAAGAGCTTCCAAGCAAGGGTCACATTTGAATCAAATACAACTTTTCATCCTGATCTAGTTTCCAATTTCCTCATACAATAATATAATTTTTTATTGAACTTCACAGATAACAAAGTATAACCGCAGACATAATTTCATTGTCATACACAAATAAATTTTATAAGACAAAGCATGGCAGGCATTGTTGTCACTTTACTGGTAAAGAAGACAAGAATCAGAAAAATATTCCATTAGAGACAATGTTGCAGTGTCTCTGCAACATTTATGGAATATTTGACATAAAAACCCTTAAATCCCTTTTTAAAGATTGGTTAAATAAGTAGAACATATTCATATTATGGATGTTTTCCATATGGATGCAACAGTAAAGATTAATGAAATAAAGCTTTATGTAATAACATAGATTATCATAAGTATAGCAGTACAAATGAAATCTTTGTACTAAAGCATGCTTGGGGATTTTATTTGCCAAGTTTAGGATAGTAATTGCCTTTGTCCGGGGCCAATAAGAGATGAGAGTGAATACAGCTCTTCTACTGTACATCATAGACATTTTTGTTGGTTAAAATATCTGTTTTTGTTTGCTTAAAGAAAGATCTGCTAGGAGTTTTAGAAATCTTTGGTTGGAATAGTCTAGTTTTCTAAAGTAAATATGTATTGTTGGCTGGGCACGGTGGCTCATGCTTGTAATCCCAGCACTTTGGGAGGCCAAGGAGGGTGGATCACGAGGTCAGGAGTTCAAGACCAGCCTGGCCAAGATGGTGAAACCCCGTCTCTACTAAAAATACAAAAATTAGCCAGGTGTGGTGGCAGGCACCTGTAATCCCAGCCACTCGAGAGGCTGAGGCAGAGAATTGCTTAAACCTGGGAGGTGGAGGCTGCAGTGAGTTGAGATCGCGCCACCTCACTCCAGCCTGAGTGACAGAGCGAGACTTCATCTCAAAAAAAAAAAGTATTATTATTTGAACACTAGTTTCCATCGACTTAAGGCTGTTGGTGTAGATGGAAGGAAGAAAGTCTCACTCACATAAGGTCAAACAATCCATAGGTTCACAGCCCAGGTGCTGGCAAAGGAAAGTTCCCTTCTACATGAAAACTGAGTGTTCAGTGAGTTTAGTTAATGAGGATCAATGTCCCTGTAGAGATTCTTCAAACAAACCAGAGAAAAATTAGCTGTGGAGGTGATGAAACTTTTCCATATCCTGATTGTAGTGGCGTTTAGAATTCAAAAAAATGAACACAAACATAAAAAGTCGATTTTCCTGAAGGATAACATAAAACACAAAATTAAAGCAACACAGAAGTCATGGAAAATACTAGTTCTCCATTCCCCCAGGATAGGAAAGAATCACAGTTTTTAAAAACAATACAAAAAGGAACTGTCTGATTTTAATTTCTTGGAAAGAATGTTTGCATTACATCCTGTATAAGGCTCCTCTCTTTAAACTAGGCCTAAATGCCACAAACAAAAAAAATCATACAACAGTTGAATGTCCATATCAAAAGAAGTCAAACATTCCTATCTTGCCACACATTAAATAATTTTTTAATTCATTCATTTTTCCCAATGGAAGGCCTGTTTCCTAAATTCTTCCCTTTTCTTTAAACAACTCTATTAGTATCCAACATTGTATCCAACACCTCACTCATTGTTTGGCACACGGTAAGCATGCAATACATTTCTGTCAAAAATCAATCATTTATGTTTACCCCCAATTGCGCATATCCTGATGAAGTCAACATAACACTGAAAAACTTATCTTAGTATAACCCAATAAATGATTGCTCACTAATGTCATCAATGCCCACATAGAGCAAATATAAGCAAAACAAATCCACAGATACGTGCATTCAATAGCCTGTGTCCATTTATCTTCACACATTTTGGGCATGGGCTAGTGTCTGGCTCTACAATGCCTGCTGATCCAGACTTCTGAGAGACAGATAAAAATTAGGGTATCAAAGAGAACAGTGCAGTATTAGGGGATGTGTTTAAGAATTCAGAACATTTCATATTTTGACTGGATAAACAATGGGAAAATAATTCTCAAACACCTCTCTCTTTCCTTTGCTTTTCCTCCAGTGTTATCAGTTTACACTAAACATCAAATCTATCAGTGATATTTAGCATTACTGAGGATACTGCCATACCACTGTAGAAGGAAAAATGAGAGAGAACCCCTTCTTCAAAGTTGTCACAGCCCAGAGAAAAGATACCTAAAACGAAGGTAACCTTTGTAACCTAATTCCCAACCACAAGACTCTGAGCTCTATTATGTTCCTTTGTCTTTTGGCTTAGGAAAATTCATGTTGTTGACCTAAGGTGAACAGTGATGAACACATCCTCCTGGTTAGTTCAGAATTTCATCAGCCTTCCCCAGGCAAACTGTTGATCTCTTTTTTGCTTTTCCAGAACCAAGTCTAGGCTACAGCCATTGGCAGAGCAGTTGTATTATGAGTAAAGCAATCAGTGGTCTGGGGTTGAAATCTCCAAACAGTTTTTCCATCTGTGACATCAATTCTGTTTGGGGCCAGAGGTGACAGGCTTGCGTGTTAGCCGGAGTGTTTGCTCTGCTTCACAGAGTACAGACAAGCCAATGCATCACCTCACCTGGCCAGTGCGTGCTCTAAGCTTGCTCAGGTTCATGTCACAAATGCAGCTGCAAGCCTGGCCACATTGATTGTGTGTCCCAGTCCCCCTCTCACTTAAAAAAAAAAAAAAAAAGAAAGAAAAAAAAAGAGAAACTGTCCTTTATTGGTCCCTCTTCCTCAACACATTTGAAAAATTTCCTCCAGGTCAAAGCATTCATTCATTTTCCTTTGAAATTCTCTAGATGCATTTTTCAGATCAGCCACTAGATGCCCAGATGCCAAAATAAAACTCTAGCAGCTTTTCTATGGAAAACACGATGGTTTTGTAACTTAACAAAGATAGATTATTTCAACTATGCTGTCACAAAGCCTAGGAAAGGCTTTTGTGTCCTCGGGGAGTTGTTTTGTTGCTGTTTTTTAATGAATAGAACAATGTCTTTATATAGATTAAGAGAAAAAAGCTCTGAAACCAAAAATTACTGGAAATAAAAAAGTTCAGAAGCTGCCACTACTTCACTGATAATATAGTGTAGAAAAAAATATATAGCTTTTCCCTTAGACTACAGTATCCAAGCTTCAACCTTCATGCTTCTCACAAAAATAAAATAAAATAAAATTTTTTTAAAAATTGTCCTACCAGCACCGCTATCTAGCTTACCTATAGCAGCGCCTGGAATTCCAGGGTCTGAACACACAAAAATTAAAGAAGCAACCAGGGGCGTTAAAGTATCCCTGACATAGATAGGGTTAATATCATAATTTCATTGTCCATGTTCTTTTTTGGCTTTTTCTGTTCTATTTATTTAGAGGATAGATCAGGTCCATCCTGGCTTCTTTATTATTTATTTGTTAATTTTTATGCAGAGCCTTACTCTGCCACCTAGGCTGAAGTACAGTGATGTCACCTTTGTTCATTGCAGCCTTGAACTCCTGGGCTCAGCAATCCTCCTGCTTCAGTCTCCCAAAGTGCTGGGAATACAGGCATGAGCCATTGTGCCTGGCCATTCTGGCTACTTTTTATGTGGGACATGGACAATCTACTGAGCATCCAGACACCAGGGACTGGGCTGGAAAGAACCTCAAAATCACAGCCTGGGAATACTAGTGAAGAAACAGAGTTAGATTTGCCTGCATCTGAGTGGCTGGGAAGAGAGAGAGAGAGAGCAGAGCACGAGAAAGGTTTTTAAATTCCGAAAGGACTATACATGGAATTCCAAAACTGTGGGGCTAGAAGGAAACTCTGAGGGCACTCCCACCAACAGAAAAGACAATGTTCTCACCCTCATGGCGCCTTTCCTCACTGATGAACATAAGCCCTTCCTATGCAATATAACTAAACATGCTATACAATTTTCAACAAGGCTTTAATGATCGTCCAAAACAATGGAGGAAAAACACTGTATAGATAAATTAAAATCCCCAGGCCAGCCTCACACCCATCATGGGGTCTATTACTCAGACGTTTTCCTGCCTCACTCCCAACCTGCCTCCACTGGCCAGGGGCACTTCACCTTTTGCCTCAGCAAGTTATCTCACTGCCTCCATACTTAGGCATCCAAGCCAAACTTCCTCCTGGGCTCTAGAGAGAGAAGAAAGCTGTTTTATCCCTTTGTGCAAAGACTTAACTTCTGCAAGACTTCCTTCCCTGTTCTATGATATTCCTGGAGTAATTACACCATCACCCCAGGTTCTGATCCAGATACATGGTGAAATAGGCTGAAATATTTAGATTTTCCCACTGTCACCTAATGCAAGAAAGAACTTGCTGTTAAAGCTGAGAAAAAGTGAAATGTGTGAAGTCCAAAGTACTGAGCACCCCATCACTGGAAAGGGTTTAGAATGAGGCAGTGAAATCCCAGCCCAGGAAACAGTTTGTGAATTGAGGGAACAATTAGCTTCAGAGTCCTCATTTAGTATATCCCAACCAATTCTATGTTTCTATTATTTTTATAGACCCTATACTGTAATGTAAACAGGGCAGGTCCAGCATTTGAGAGCCACACAGAATAATGGTATACCAAAACATTTTTTTTGAAGATAGATTTTACTAAGATGACAAGCAATCGTATGAGATTATGGAGGTTAACTCTTAACACGGCTGTACATAAAACTGAAAAAACATTTGCTTTAAAAATTATCAAAGGAAAATGACTCCATTTCTTTAAATAATTGTACCTACCTTAAGCAATGCTGTCTATGAAATATTGACACCTATATCATCCAGACAATTCTAGAATCACCTCTTTTAAGGAGTAAGTAAACCTCCTTACCAAAGAAGAGAAAGTCGAGTCAGGATTCTTGTTGGCACATGCTAAACCAGCTATTTGGCAATGTTGGTCCTATCATTCACATATTCTGTGTTTTTAGGAAATATGATCTGCACCATCACACACCATGTCCAGGAGGAGCTTCTGCCATGTCAGTGAGGGCAAAGCAGTGTGTAGAGTTTATTGTCAGGTTGCAGAGGCAGAAGACAGCAGAAAAGATAAACCATTTGCACATATTTCTCCCTGAGGCAAGGGACCTAAATAAAACTCTTGTATTAGGAGTATTATACATCAAGTAATTCAAAGCAATATTTACACTCAAAGGAACTATAGAGGTTGTCCATTTGCCCACCTATGGTGTTACATGCTATCAAAATTTCATGCTGTGGAAAAGCCAGCTTCTCAAAGCAACATTCATCCAGAACAGGACCAAGGTTTGAGAATGAAGCCATTGCCACTCCAAGGTTCATTTGTGCCAAGTTTGGCTGTAAATTTCTTTCTGCTACCACATAGCCATTTTTTACAGCAGAAAATGTTAGCCCAAAGACCATAAAACCCACCTATTCCCTCTCTTCTCATAAGAGTCTGACAAAATGGTATATCACCTATGTATGCAATTTAGCGTTGGTTCAAATAAGCACCATTATTAATATCCTCCCAAAAGTTACACTAAGAAGACTTGCCATTTAGATGTTGTTATTGCTCCAACAACGTAGTGTCTGTTAATCATGCAATGACATGGAGGAGGCCTCAAAGAAAATGATGTGAGGAATAACAGGCTATAACTTACTGTGTTCATTCATTTATCTATTCCGCCATGCATTCAACGTTGATTTATCAAACATCGACTATGTGCCTGGCACAGTATTAGGCATTACAGGTGTAGATATGTGCAAGATCCACAGTCCCCACAGTATGGGACTGAGTGTCAATTCAATATGGTAAGTGGTGCAAGATGTAATAGAAACAGAGCATGCACAGGGTAAACGCCCTTATCTCAGCTTGAGCAAGGACTATAGTTCTTAGATTAAAAGCTGAGCATTGGCTGGGTGTGGTGGCTCACACTTGTAATCCCAACACTTTGGGAGGCTGAAGCAGGCAGATGACCTGAGGTCAGGAGTTCGAGACCAGCCTGACCAATATGATGAAACCCCATCTCTACTAAAAATACAGAAATTAGCCAGGCATGGTGGCATGTGCCTGTAATCCCAGCTACTTGGGAGGCTGAGACAGGAGAATCGCTTGAAGCCGGGAGGTGGAGGTTGCAGTGAGCCAAGATGACACCATTGCACTCCAGCCTGGGCAACAAGAGCAAAACCCCGTTTAAAAAAAAAAAAAAAAAAAATGCTGAGCACTGAGATCAAGAATTGAAGGGGAAAGACATGAAACCATGAGGAAGCCAGTCCTTTGGTTATGGAATATATGGGGGTGGGAAGAAGGGTGAGAGAACACGAAGCTAGAAAGGCGGGGAGCAGTCAGAAAATAAAGAGTTTGCGTGACTTTGTCCTAAAGTCCTGATGAATTGAGGAATTTTAAGAAAGAGGGTGGTTAGCATGATTATATTCATGTCCTACAAAGACCACCCTATAGCAGTGAGAACAATGTACTATAATGGGAAAAGAGAAGATCAGAGGAAAAGAAAACTACCAGGAGAACCCACTGTACAGGAGAAAAATTTTCTTTTCTCTCTCTTAGGTTCAGCACCTGGGGCTCTGCAAATTAAACCGACGAAAGATTAACAGGAAAATAAAAAACAGTTTATTTATATGTGTAATACATACAGAAGAGCTCAGTGATGAGTAACTCAAAGGGGTGGTTAGAATTTGGAACTTATATGCTTCTTAATAGGTGAAGAGGTGGGGCAGAAAGGCACTTACAGAAAAACACATGACTTTTTGGAAAGATAAATGTGTTTTTAGGATAACAAACAAGAGATAAGAAAGTTTATAATAACGTTTGCCTATTATGGTATGAGTAATCTTTCAGTCTCTTCAGAACCACAAAACTTCCCTGGAGAAGGGATTTGGGGTAGGTTTCATTCACATTCTCCCCTCTGGGAGTAGATCCTAAGATTTGTGGCAGTCTTGTTTCTGCTTTAAACTCAGATAAGAAAAGCTCAAAGAAGTCTTTTTTTCTTCATCTGTTGAATCTCAAACGTCTTCAGCTTAAAATAATCTTTATACCAAGGGGCATATTTTGGGGTGGAATATTCTGATCCCCTTTAGCAACAAAGAATATTCCAAGGCAATGGTAGTGAAGATAAAATGGAGCCAGTTTACAAGGCAGAACTGTCAGTTTTAGTTGACCAAGTAGGTATTGGGGACCAGGGTTAGAAAGGAGAGGGTATCCGGCCTTGTCTAGAACTGTAGCCCTTAAACCTAGGTGCACAGTATTATTAATTAAGGAGGCTTTAATAACATCCAGCCTGGGCCCTCCTCCCCTCAGGGGTCCTATTAAACTGGTCTAGGATAAGGCTCAGGGAACAGTATTTTTTAAAAGCTCCCCAGATGACTACATTGTGAGTCAGGTTTGAGAACTTGCAATCTAGGGGATAAATGTGATGACAAGACACAGGAAACTCAGGAAGTTGGAGACAGGTGACTGATGTTGCATAGAGAGGAGAAGGACATCTAGAGTTTCTCTCTGGCCTTCCTGAGGTTGAGAAGGAGGTCAATTTCAGGTTAGCGCAGATTTCAATGTCTGTGTTATTACTCAACAACGTGCCATAACATTTGTTGAAATGCTCTGATTTTTGGTTCCAAATGTACAGCTTCCTTTAGTATGAGAAACATTGGTAAGACGTGAGAAGAGAAAACAACTACAGGGAAATGTTTCTGCAGAAAAGGGCATAAAAAGGGTCAAGGATAAAACAGCAGGAATTTACATTCAAATTTAAAACCATGTGCTACATTTCATTTCTGGGGAAAGCTTCCTAACCTGAATCCTTTTCTTAGTGAAACTCTTGAGTCAGGAAACCATTGCCGTGCAGGAATTATGCCAGTACCCTGGGGCACTGAGGGATTAATGAATACTTGTGTAGCTAGCCCATCCTACAATCCAATGAATAATCAATGGTACTTAAAGCTCCTCAGGTAATTGAATGGCAAACCTGGTATTAAAGGAACTTGTATTCATAAAATTATGCCCATATCTATTTCCTAGTGTAGATATTAATGAAAGACCACTACTCATGTGGATTATTTATTTCTTATATGTATTAAAAATTGAGCACAGTAAATTGGCTCTTTGCTAGCAGGCATTTTCTACCTATACCATGTACATACTGAAGTACAACTGATAGCTATATAAGCCTATCTCCTCCATCTCCCACCTAGATGACATTAATACAAAAGTTACTGCAATGTCTTCTACTTACTTTCAGAACTGAAGTGAGGAACAAATACGTGATAGCTGATGAAATGCAGGCTTTAGGGATCTAAAAAGTAAGTTTTAGAACATTAAATTGTGCAGTGGATCAGTGAGAGTTAGCATTTCTCCTGAGGGAAAGTATATATATACTCTACGTAGTATATACACTATACTATGTATACTCTACGTAGTATATACACTATACTATGTATACTCTACGTAGTATATACACTATACTATGTATACTCTACGTAGTATATACACTATACTATGTATACTCTACGTAGTATATACACTATACTATGTATACTCTACGTAGTATATACACTATACTATGTATACTCTACGTAGTATATACACTATACTATGTATACTCTATGTAGTATATATACTATACTATCTATACTATATGTAGTATATACTATATGTGTGTATATATATGTATATATATATATATAGAAGTCGGGAGTATATATATATAGTATATATAGTGTGTGTGTGTGTGTATGTGTATATATATATAGTATGTATATGTGTATATGTATGTGTATATATGTATATAGTGTGTATATATATATATTGAAGCTGGGAGTATATATATAGTATAGTGTGTATATATATATATATAGTATAGTGTGTATATATATATATATATATAAAAAATTCATTCATATACTATAATTCTGTCTGCCAAAGCATTTCTGTATAATCATTTTAACTTGAAATTGTATGTGGGCACATTCTGCATGTGCAAACCATGACAATTTGATAATATATATAATGTATCTTAATATATAATA